>NC_138927.1:600000-894430 GCF_965231255.1 Vanellus vanellus | reverse complement strand
GCAGGCGGTGCCGGGGATCATAGAGGAGCGCCGAGCCTCTGGAGGGGGCAGAGGTGGGCAGAGGTGGGCAGGAGTTGCCCTCGAGGATGCGGCGACAGCTTTTTCTGCGAGGGCACACGCTGCTCCGCACCCCCCTGCACCACTGACACAAATTAGAGGAGCCACATCACTGACACAGAGGCCTCGGTTAATGAGCAGGGGCACTAATGAATCTGTATGTTATCTCAATGCATCCTCTGCCTCTAGGACAGCCCCAGGGCGCTTCAAGCAAACAAATGAAGGAAACATGTCTATTAGGGCTTGCCGTGCACCTGGGCCAGGGCCAGGATTCAGGACAACTCTACATCCACAGAAGCAATTTATACAGGCTCACAACAAACATTTTTGCTGAAGGTTTTCTGCAAGGTTTTCCAGGGTTTTTATCAAAACTAAAAATGAGATTTCTCTTGTTGTTTGGTTGTGGTGGTGCTTTTTTTTTTCCCAGTCGCATTTTCTTAATGAGATTCTGAAATTTGAACCCTCCCCCAAGACATACTCTGTTTTCTGTGTTGATGAAGATCAGTTTTGGCTGAAAATAATTTTGATGGGTAATGTTCAGCTGTCTCTACAGCAGGGTAAAGCCCTAACGGAGTCCTGCGATGCAAAAGCGCGGGCATGACGGAATGCCTTTGCTTTAAGAGGCAGCCACGAGAACAGTCCCTGGCGAGGAGAGAAGAGTCCCTTTCAATCCCAGCTGCATTCTTGGAGCAGCCTTGGGGAGGTAGGGGACCCACTGAAGTATCTCAAACCACTGGCCAGTCGTGATGAGGAACACATTGTTTTCTGGCTGGTTTCTTTCCACCTTAACTCTGTTGGATGGCTCTGAAGACACTTCCCAGACTGGGCAGCAGAGGAGAGAAATGGGGGGGATAACAATGAGACCTGAGGCTGAGCTAGGTACGGGGATCTTTGGCACCTGACAGGCTTGGGTGCACATCTAGGCACTCGGAAGTGCCCAAGAAGAAGGAAGGGACATCTGGATCTATATTTTGCTTATTTAAGTCAGGGGTGGCAGTTTTGTAACGGTGCAGCCTCAAGAGTCTTTATGGATAGCAGTAGCCCCAAAGCAGGGTGCCGCTGGGGAATTACACCACTGACAGGGAGGACATCCAGCAGGATGCTGAACCTGTGTGGGATGGGGTCTGCAGAAGAGGTGATGTGACATGTATGCTGGAACTGCCAGAAAGGGACCTCCTAAAGGTGCCAGGAGGGTCTCACTACTGTGCACTCTCGTCATCCAGAGGGGACCGAGGGGTGAGAATTACGACTGCTGGGAGTTTGAGAGCATTGTACAGAGCAGCATTGGCAGAGTAGCACACCTACAGGAACAAAGGTGGAAGAGCAGTAGAGCAAGAGCAGGATGGGAAACCCTGGTCTGAAACAACTGCAGGCATGGGGTTGTCATATGCCAACAGGCAGGACGTCACAAACGCCAGCATAACCTCAGGCCTACATCTGAACAATGAATTAAATAGGTCTGGAAATACACCCAGGCACTGGGACCAACCAGCATGAGTAGCCCATGCTATCTCATGAACTTTCCCAGTCCCTACAGCAGCATGGATGCATCCAAAACAGTCCCAGGAGTGCTCCAGCTGCTGACTGTGTCCAGGAATTGCTTTGGAGAGAGCTGTTTGGCATAGTCCAAACCCAGGGCCCTTTCTGACAATTTAGCAGTGCAGACAATTGCATTTCTAACCCTGGCAAGCACAGCCAGGCTCTGTTTAATGTGTCTGCCATGGTCTGCTGCTCTGTAGTGGAAGTGAGGACTGAGCATTTGGCATCTGGCATTGGTTCATCCCAGAGAGGAAGCAGCAACTCATTTTCTGCCATTAGATCCTGTAAGAATACTTTTAAAATGAGAGTTATGGGCTAAAATATCCTTTCTGCTTGGAGTGGGTAGACAGACAAATTTATCAATCAACCGATTGCTTAGACATACAAGCAGACCATTGTCACCCGAGGCTGAGTGGAGATCAGTGGCATACACTGTTGTAGCAATTTCACATTTGCTGCCGTGCCATGGGGCTCTTATTTGCCATTTTTATGATCATTTATGCCACATTTGTCAATTTGTTGGCATCACGTTCAATAGCTTTATCAACTGGTTGAAGTAATTTTGAACACAGTTTCAATAAAAATACATCATATGTGCCCCAGGGTCAAAGAACACCCACAGGAACACCAGCTCCCATAGACCCCACATGGCATTGCTGGAGGAGCCTCTTCATGCTTTCCACCAGGGAAGGACAGACACAAGGACAGTTGGACTCACTGCAATGACAGGCTGGGGACAAATACTACTGCAACACATGGCAGCACCAAGAGGTTGGTGGAGCCATCTTCCATTTGGGTAATATCCTGGACCTGCTCCCATGGAGCTTTACCCCTGTTGTCAAAGACCGTGGAGGTGGATTTGTGCCCTGGGCTGGACACATAGTCTTTGCCATCCCATCAGCCTGTTCTCAAGGACACAGGGGTGCAACCACCTCAAGCGCCTCTACCACCAGCCAATTATCCCAATCAGCCTGGGAAAGGATTTATGGGGCATGGTGTTATTTCAGGGACTGGACTCAGCCAGGAAGGAGTCTTTTCCAGGTCTGAGTTCCTAATTAAACTCTTGCCGATTCTAGCACCTTCCAAATGGAAAGAGACATCTGCTTTGGCCACTCATGTATCCAGCACACCAGATAATAAGGTGGACAGATTTTAGCAATCAGGAATCCCAATATGTGGGTTATTTTATTATACATTTCTGGGAGAATTTGCTTCAGGACAGTTGAACTCTACGGCACATCACAGAGTATCAAGTGAGTTAATTCAGTCCAAGCAACTCTTTGAACAAAGGAGTGCAACCATTTATCTGCTTGCTCAGGTGTGCTGAAGATGACCCACTGTAAAGGCAGTTTCCGCAAGGCTTAGCCATTGCACATTGATCTGCCCCCAGGGCCAATATCTGTTAGCGAGAGGAGAGGATGGTATTGTCTGAATGTGCTGAAATGAATGGGTTGAGGGTGGAGAGAAATAAGCAGAGCAGCTCTTCCAACTCCAGCTGCTCCCCAGTGAGGGAAAGGTCCATGATCCTCATCCTGAGCATTACTTTGGGTGCTGTAACTCGGGGGCTGGTTTTGGAGAAGGTGCTGTGCAAGGCAGGTTGTGGACACCCCTCTCTGGGGTGGCCGGGAAGGTTCTGTCATGCCTTCGACACCGGGCTGGCACTGCACCAGGTTTGCGCCGGGTTTTCACCCAACATCCCTTTGCCCAAGCTAGGGGACAAGTCGGGGGCCAGAAGGGGTGGCAAAGGGCCCCCACTCACTGGATGGACCGTGCCCACCTGGCAGGGCTAGCTCTGGAGCGGTGCCGCTGCCTCCATCCCGATGCACCCAGCCGTCGGAAAAGGGAGGAGGGAACTGTCTGTTTGTGTATTTTACACTGTAACCTTTTGGGGTGGAAAATAGCTCTAAGCGCCAAAGAGGAGAATTAAAGTGCATTTTAATGATATGTGTCTTATGTCTGAATGAGCATCTCGGATTACAATATCACTTGGGTCCATGTGATGAAATCCAGCCAGTGAAAAATCTCCCATCATCTCTTTCTACATTAATACACATATTTACGTTTTAGAGCTTAAATTTAACTGTTATGTTCTTTCAAAAGTAATTAAACTAGGCTTCAGATGAGGAAATAACCTCATGTACTCTCTGCCTGCCAACCACACATGAATATTAAAGAAAGTGGTCAGAAACAGATCTATTTGTGAAAAAAAATTATAAATTAATTAAATGCAGTTTTCCTTCCCTGCAGCTTCATTCAACCTTTATATCAAAAACGACATGAAATGCATCTGTGTTCATTTGTTTAAAAAAATCCTTTGAACACATCTCCATCTCCATTTAAATTAAAAAATGACTTAGCACAAAGAATAACAAAAAGCCTTCTGTTCAGGAATACAATGAGTAATGAACTTCAAATCATATCTGCATGAAAGATTGTCAAGTTGGATATTGTTTTTCCATATGACCTGTTTTTTTCTAATTATTGTATTTTTCCTGGCCCTGATTTTATAAACAGTGGCACCTCTCCCCATAGCTGGCTTAAAAAGAGGTTTGTTTAATCTTTGACATTTCCTATTTCACAGGCTTCTTTGCAAGTGTCACACAATAGAGCCTTGTTGGTCTCAGTTTAATTAAACACAATTACTTTGCTTTAAGTAACAGAAGCAGTGACACTTTAAAAATTTCCAACTCAAACAGCTCTTTTTCTGCTTGAAAAATAATACAGTGTCAGTGAATAATTAAAACATACAAATCATCAGAATTAATTAGCATCTTAACACTTTTAAGTGCTTAAGAGTCTTTATTTCCGGACATTTCATTTGAAATGCTTTTTGGAAACCGCTAGAATTTGCAAGCAGCTTTTTGGTGATATTCTCCAGGGTCACGGACAGAGACCTTCACCTTTCTCAGCAGCCGGGCGAGGAGTTAAATCCCCGCAGCGTGCCACAAGGTCACCTGCGATATGAAATCCTCCGTTCCCTGCCTCCTCTGAATATGCAAAGCCGTCTCCTCGCCAGCACAGCCCCCCACGCCGGAGTGCTCCGCAGCCTCTTGCAAACTGAGTCCTGTAGGAACCAACCCTATTTCAGTGCAATTCAGGTCTGCACCGATTTTCGGGTTTCTCTGTGAAAAATACAAAAGATGTGCATCCATTTCCAAACAGTGCTGTATCAGCCATAGCTGGGAAGTCTCAGAGAAGCTTTTCTCATCATCTCACCTTCCCTGCGTGGACTGGAGACCTCCAGAACCGCTCCAGCAGCGGCTCTGCAGCACGTCAGGCTTCCAGTCACTTATTTCTATGCAGTTCACACGCACTTGTATGGTAACCTGTCAATATTCAGTGCGGTCATTCCCATACACCGGCCCATCAATATTTATTGCAGTAATTTCCACCCATCTGAATAATAGAAATTGCAGATGAAAAAGCCGGTCAGCGGCAGCGACAGGAAGGAAATTGGGTGTTGCAGTTCTCAGTCGAGTGCCTGGAAGAGGCTGCTCTCGACTTGAAATGTAGCTTTGTGCCTTTCATCCCATTACACCTACTTGCTCCAAACCAGTTCTTCTTCCTCTTTCATGAGTACACTTTTCAAATGATAATGGGCTGGTGTCATGACCTTGCTGAAGCAGAGACTGCCGACTGCCGTGCTAAAAATATTAACGCTTTTCATCTTTGCTTCTGAGTCCCAAACGATTTTCCCGGCTTTCTCTGAACATTTCAAACATGTTGATATCATTACCGAAATGAACTTGCCCCTTTCTGGCTATAATATGATAATCCACTGCATATGCACGCAGATTTTGATTTCATAACAATTTTGGCTGTGTGGCACTCATGCAGCTCCTCTCTGCCCACCAGACTGGTCATCATGTTGCAGACAGGTGAAGTATTCAGGACCTTATGGTAGAGCCCAGTGTGGTCTTCAACACACTCACACTTTCACTGAACACATAGATGTAAGAATTGCAACTTGTATCCTACTCCTCTCCGAGCTACATCTTCTTACCCCGCTGCATTAGTCCGTCAGAGGTGTTTAATCCTGTCATACATACAATACCACCTTTGGAAATCTGTCAGGGCCAAGAGCATGGTGCACAGCCTGTCCCAGGCATCTTCTGCACTCCAGGGATGTTCAGGACCAGAACCCTGGATGTTCAAGACCACCTGATCAACCTGAACAGACATAAGTTTATGGGACCCAACAGGACGCATCCCAGAGGCCTGAGGGAATTGGATAATGTAGTTGCCAAGCCACTCTCCATGATATTTGAAAAGTCATGGCAGTCAGGTGAAGATCCCGGTGACTGGAAAAGGCAAAAAAAACATTGCACCCATTTTTAAAGGAGTAAAAAAGACAAGC
This sequence comes from Vanellus vanellus, assembly GCF_965231255.1. Lineage (NCBI taxonomy): Eukaryota > Metazoa > Chordata > Aves > Charadriiformes > Charadriidae > Vanellus > Vanellus vanellus. Next base: position 888,477 of record NC_138927.1, on the reverse strand, counting down.
CTGGGAACTACCGACCTGTCAGCCTCACCTCTGTGCCTAGGAAGATCATGGAATATATAGAATCATAGAATCATACAATTGTCTATGTTGGAAGGGCCCTTTAACGTCCCGGGTCCTTCTCCATGGGGCAGCTTTCCAGCTACTCTTCCCCAAGCCTCTAGCATCCATGGGGTTGTTATGACCCAAGTGCAGGACCCTGCACATGCCCTGGTTGAACCTCACACCATTGGCCTTGGCCCATCAATCCAGCCTGTCAAGATCTCTCTATAGAGCCATCCTACCTTCAAGCAGGTCAATGCTCCTGCCCAACTTAGTGTCATCTGCAAACTTACTGAGTGTGTACTCGATCCCCTCGTCCAGGTCATTGATAAAGATATTAAAGATCTTCCAAGAAGCTATGCTAAGACACAATGGAGGACAGGAAGGTTGATTCAAGACAGCCAGCATGGCTTCACTAATCGCATGTCCTGCCTGACCAACCTAGTGGCCTTCTATGATGGAAGGACCATGACTAGGTACAGAGATGGTGGGTGGTGTGGAGCTCCCTTTGTCCATCACTCTGGGGAGCTCCCAGCTGCCTACATGAACGTGGCAAGGTACAGAGATGGGGAATGGTGCAGGGGTCTCTTTTTGCACAGCCACAGCAAGCTTCCAGCTGCCTGTGGGACCACAGCAGGATGCAGGGTAGGGCTATGTGTGTTTCCTTATGTTTAGGTCAATGTCCTTCAGAAAGATACACTCTCTCTCGCTGAGTAGTAGAGGAATGAGAGGACAGGTGTGTGTCGTGATCCAGTCATGTCCCTGTTTGGGGATGTGGCTCTCAAAGACCAAAGCATCAAAGAACAGAGCAGCCACTCCCAATTGCCATGGGCAGCCCCTACCTCCCTGCTCAGGGCTCTCCCAGCCTCATGTCAAGGCTGTCCATCCCATGTCTACCTGACAGACAGGAGACACCCTACCTGGGCCAACTATGTCACCAACCCCACTGCAATGTGGGCCACCACCAGTGTTTTTCCCACTGTGACCTGGATGCTAGTGCTGGTGCCAGGAGCTCCTGTGTGGCCCAGCCTTTGGCTACGTGGGGAAAAAGAGTGCATGGCTTTGCCATGGCTGTAGGGAGCTCCCAGCTCCTTGTAAGCCCATAGTGGTGTATGGGTTGGGGCTATTTTATCTGTCCTGCAGCACGCGGGCAGCTTTCTGTCTGAGTGCTGAAGGAGGGAGAGGACAGGAATGTGCCGTGGTCTGGTCAAATCCCTGTCCAGTCGTCTGGCTGTAATAGACAGGAGAAGCAACAAAGGAGGAACAACCTTCACCGCCATGGGCGCCCGTGCCCATCCCTCTCCTGTCAGCCCTTGCTCACCTGGACACTTGTCAGCCAACCTGGTCTGGCACAGCCCTTTTTGTACCTGTCCTGGGCCAAACACATCACCAACAACCACCATGTGACAGGGCCACCACTAATGTTTTGTCTGGTGTGACAGAGCCATGACACCACCAGGGCTTGTTCTAGGAGCTTGTGACTGCCTCCTCTGACATAGCCATGACGTCACCAGGGCTGGTGCCTGGAGTTAGTGTTGCATCACTGTGATATGGTTATTATCTTCCACCGTCTGGGCAAGAATAAACAATGAAATAATAAAAATAAATAAATTAATTAAAAAAATAAAATAAAATAAAGTAAAATAAAATAACAGCTGTCAATACCAGGGTGGAACACTAGGTAGCTGTAGTAACAATTTAAAAAACAAGACCTCAGAAAAGGTTAGAAAAGATTAAAAGCAGCTACCCACTGCCCAATTTTAAAGATTTGTGTGATTCTTGCTGCTGAGTTTTGTGGGTTTGAAGAATTGTGGTGGGTTGGCCTTGGCTGCATGGCAGGTGCCCAACAAGCTCCTCTATCACTCCCCTCCTCAGCAGGACAGGGTGGGGGAGAAAAGAAGAAGAACAAAAAAAAAATGAACCCAAACTCATGGGTCAAGATAAGGGCAGTTTAATAAAGCAAAAGCAAAGGCCATGCACGGAAGCAAAGGAAAACAAAAGATTTATTCTCTACTTCCCATCAGTAGGTGATGTCCAGCCACATCCCAGGAAGTCGGGCTTCAGTACGCGTAGCGGTTGCTCCAGAAGACAAATACTGTAATAACAAATGCCCCTCCTCCTCCTCCCTTCTCTTAGCTTTTATTGCTGAGCAGACGTCATATGGTATGGAATATCCTTTTGGCCACTTTGGATCAGCTGTCCTGACCATGTCCCCCCCAAGATCTTGCCCACCCCCAGCCTACTGGTGAGGGGGGAATGTTGGAGAGACAGCCATGACGCTGTGAGCGCTGCTCAGCGTATCCAAAACACTGGGGTGTTATCAACACCTTTCTGGCTACCGATACAAAGCACAGCACTATGAGGGCTGCTATGGGGAAAATTAACTCCACCTCAGCCAGACCCAATACAAGAATAAATTCAGTGGAGAAGGGAAGAGCTACTGATGTCATCCATCTGGATTTCTGTAAGGCCTTTGACATGATCCCCTACAACATCCTTCTCTCTAAATTAGAGAGGTATGGATTTGATGGGTAGACTGTTTGGTGGATGAGGAATTGGTTGGATGGTCGCTTCCAGAGAGTAGTGGTCAACAGCTCAATGCCTGGATGGAGATAAGTGATGAGTGGTGTCACTCAGAGGTCCATATTGGGACCAGTATCATTTAATAGCTTCATCAATGACATAGGTAGTGGGATCGAGTGCACCCTTAGCAAGTTTGCAGATGACACCAAGCTGAGTGGTGCAGTTGACACACCTGAGGGATGGGATGCCATCCAGAGGGATCGGACAGGCTCAAGAATTGGGCCTGTGTGAACCTCATGAGGTTCAACAAGGCCAAGTGCAAGGCCCTGCACCTGGCTCAGGGCAACCCCCGATATCAATACAGGCTGGGTGATAAAGTGATTGAGAGCAGCCCTGCCCAGAAGGACTTGTGGATACTGGTGGATGAAAAACTGGACATGATCCAACAACGTGCGCTGCACAGCCCAGAAGGCCAATGGTATCCTGGGCTGCATCAATAGAATTGTGGCCAGCAGGTCAAGGGAGGTGATTCTGCCCCTCTATTCCACTCTGGTGAGATTCCCTTGCAGTACTGTGTCCAGCTCTGGAGCCCTCACAGCACAGGAAAGACATGGACCTGTTGGATTGAGTCCAGAGGAACCCACAAAAATGATCAGAGGGTTGGAGCACGTGTCTTATGAGTAAAGACTGAGACAGTTGGGGTTGTTCAGCCTGGAGAAGAAAAGCTTCTGGGGACAACTTCTTGCAACCTTTCAAGACTTAAAGAGGTCTTAAAAGAAAGATGGGTACAGACTTTTTAATAGACTTGGTCGCAATAGGACAAGGGGTAATGGTTTTAAACTAAAAGAGGGTATATTCAGACCACATATAAGAAAGAAATTCTTTACTCTGAGGGCAGTGAGACACTGGCCCATGTTGCCCAGAGAGGTGGTAGATGCCCCATCCCTGGAAACATTCAAGGTCAGGTAGGACGGGGCTCTGAGCAACCTGATGTAGTTGAAGATATCCCTGTTCATTGCCGGAGGGTTGGACTAGATGGCCTTTAAAGGTCCCTTCCAACCCAAACCATTCTATGATTCTATGAAACAGTTGCCTCCCTAGGTTATTTTGCCCTTCTGCAACAAAGCTGCATCTTCAAGGCAGTAGTTTTGGTTTGTTGCCATGTCATGATTTGTCCCCACTCCACTGGAAGTGGAGTGTCTATCCTCCTCTCCAGTCTCTATCCTCCATCACCCCAGGTTCATTCTTCACATGCCTGTCTCATTTGCAAGATGGACTTTCTGCCCTTAGTGAGTCCTCTATGCACCTGGAGCAGGGATTTTGCCCATTGAGAGCTCACCACTTTGTAAAGCAAATTAGGGAACAGGCCCCAAATGAGCCAGCTGAAAGACTGCTGATTTCAAGTGCTGGCACTGTGAAGTTTATCAGATTTCAAGAGATGCTATTGCAAGTGCATTACTGATCTGGCTGAAGGGCTCATCAAGGACTCATGGGGTACAGATAGCTCATTTCCCGTTTTCGTGTGCCGAGGATGTTCCCAAGCACCAGGGAGATGGGTGGTAAAAGGCCAGCTGCAGAAGAGCCTTTCTCTGCTTCTTGCTATGGCAGACAAGTTCTGTGACCGTGCCTAGATCCCCACCGCATTTAGGATTCTGTAGTGCAAAGCAGGAATGAAAGTAGCTCCCAGTCCTGTGGCTCCTGGAAAGGTGAATTAAACCTTGGACAAATAGCTATGCTATTAGCTTTTGCATCCTTCACCTGCAGAGGAGACCTGGCTGGTGATACGTCTGTGGGGGCTGAAAACAGCAGGGTTTTGGAGCCTGCCAGCCTCAACTATCCAGCCAGGAGTTGATGGGGATACTACTTGTACTGGCCAGTGCCACCTGAGCGTGGACCCAGTACTGACTGCCATGTCCACTGCCCTCCAAACGAACACATCTTTGCTTGGTCCCTTGTGGTGCTTACAGATGTGTCACAGCTGGACTGGGGATAGCAGCCAGGCAGTGCCCAATGACGACCAGCACGGGTTGTGCTGTGTGTGTGAGCTCAAGCTGCGTGTCTCAGCGCTGCGTGGCAAAGCTCTGCATGAGCTGGAATGGAGGTTGAGCTCCAGGACTCACTGATGGACCTGTCATACTCAGGCCATGAAGAAAAATGTTATACCTCTGCTAGAAAACTGACTGTGGCCCTGCATGCCTCCTGAGACAGCAGACAGTGCTCCTCTGGGACCATCTCCTGTTCAACCAGTGGTTGTTCCCTGCGGCATGCTGGTCCAGGCAGGGAAGGAGGCTGTGGCTACCATTCTCTTCCTCACACAGTCATCTTGGGTCACACCATGTCAGTACCTCTGGCGATAGTGATCCAGCAGGACTAAGCTCTTGCTTGCAGGGTTGTCTCTGTGAGATGCTCCATAACAATCAACACCCATTACCCCAGGACAACACATACACTATAGACTTGTCCACAGAATCAGAGAATCATAGTATCGTTATAGTTGGAAGGGACCTTTAAGCTTACTAAATCCAACTGTTAATCAGCATTGCCAAGTTACCACTAAGCCGTGTCCCTCAGCACCACATCTGCCCGTCTTCTAAATACCTCCAGGAATGGTCACTCCACCACTTCCCTGGGCAGCCTGTGCCAGTGCTTGACAACCCTTTCGGTGGAAAATTTTTCCCAAATCTCCAATCTAAACCTCCCCTGCTGCAACTTGAGGCCATTTCCTCTTGTTCCATCACCTGTTCCTTGGGAGAAGAGACCAACCCCCCCTCGCTACACCCTCCTTCACGGAGCTGTAGAGAGCAATAAGGTCTCCCCTTTATCCAGGCTGAACAACTCCAGTTCCCTCAGCCGCGTCTCATAAGACTTGTGCTCTAGACCTTTCCTCTGCATAGCCAGCCTTCACTCAGCTTTTTCTTTGCCAGTCCTGGCAAAGGAACAGGAAACCCCTCCACCTTTTGCACCTATGATTAACTTTGTATGTTGAACTGAAGAAGCTTCTCAGAGGCAGCAAAGCTTATGTCACAGCACATCCCAACCGACAAAAGCTGTTTAAACCTGCCTCCGAAACATGTCCATCTCTGACCTCTGAACAGGTTTTCCAGGAAGACTTCATCCCCTGGGACGTTGATGGTGTGGGTGGTCTCGCTATCAGAGGTAATCACAGCAAGGGTCCTTTTTGTCATACTTGGTCTAGTGGAAAGTGTCCCTGCACACGGCAGGGGGTTGGAACTAGATGATCTTTAAGGTCCCTTCCAACCTAAACCATTCGATGATACTTCGGGGAAATCTCAGCTTTTCAGATAGGAAAGGTGGTCATTAGCGTCTCAGTCACTCAGGGTAAAACTGGTGATACAGCACCAACAATAAAGTTCTTGTCTACCGTGAACTCTGACAAAAAGCTTTGAAAAGGAGGCAATGTTTTCCTTAGATAACTGATAATAGTCTGGGTATAATGTGCAGCCAATTTAATACTTAGCAGCTTTACGCCTATAGCAGGTGTTTGTTTAAGAGAGATTTCACAGTACAAAGAGAGGTAAATAGCAGATTTCTTCCTTTAATGGGCCTCAGGCTCATTAAACGACATTTCACTTTCTTGTGCACATCGTTTTTATTCATTAAAGGGATTCACTCTGTTTCCAAGGGTGTTCTTCTCTCCTTTATTGACAATTCGCCTAATGTGTTCAACATTGTGCATCTGGGTGGGGGACAGGCAGTTGCTGTGTCTCTGCTCCCAGCCTGGGTGTACTTTCTACCTCCACAAGTGGCTCCTCTCACACTGAAAACACGCAACTTGACAAATTTCATGTTTTCCGGATTCATTATTTTCTGAAAGACAAATTGTGTCTTCCTCAAAAGGCTACATTTTTCAGCCTGAAAACAGGCAGGTCATTGCAACGGGCAGACCCAAAAAGCTGTGGAATTTGCTTTTGAGATGAACCAGCTTATCAAATTCGACAATCTCTGCAAAATCTTTGAATTCTGTTTAATTTTTTTTTCCCCATGTTGATAATTTTTCTTCTCTCATCTCCAAAGTCTGTGAATAAGCCTGTTTCTATCGGACAGGGCTCTGTGTGGTGGGGACAGCCTCCACTGGTAAGGTGCGCACAGTAGGAATTATCTTGTCAAGAAAGAGCAACGAAATAAGGAAACCATCAAACATTGGAGGAGGTAGTAAATACTCTCAGACATGTCAGCTGGGCTTTTTTATCTCTTAAACTGACAGTTTTTTCACAGCAGACTGCTCTTTCCCACACTTGATCAACTTGGACCTGTTTATCTGAGCCAGCTCAGACCCACAGGCATCCACGTGTTTGTTTGCACATGCGTGACTCGGGTATCAAGATCAACAGAAGACAGCCGTGAAGCTTTGCCTCTAGCATGTGGGACACTCTGTATTGTTCCAATATCGCTCCTCACAGGTCTGGGACTTATGAAGCCAAGAGACTCCCATTCACAGCCCTTCTCCTTAATTGTATGGCCAACGGCATCCCACGCCACCCGAAAGTAGCTTTTGTGCTGACAGATGGATCCAGCATTGGCGTGGACCAGAGGAGAGCATCTCCTCTCCAGCCTCATCACAAGGTAGGGAGCCTACACAGCCATAGGATGGGTCACAAAGTCCTTGGCTCCCCTTACTAAAACACTTGTAGCCACACGCTAAGGACCGGGCAGGGTTTGAAGCCAGCTGCCTTAGGAGGATTTGGCCATCAGAAAATCCAGATGTTGCCACTGCAAGCTGGAGGTCCTCTCCGCTCCCCTCCTCTCTTCCACTACCCTCTTCCGACCAGCTCCTGCTGCTCCTGCTCCTTGAGGCTAATTTAAAGAGTGACCACGAAATCTTCTCGTTCCTGATCTCCCAATTCTCTCAGGTTCATAATGTCTTGATGGGATTTGCTGAACTAACAGGCAGCTGTAAAGTAGGAATTAGAAACAGCTAAAGGTCCACTAGTACAGACAACTCCAGAGACATAACCTGGAGTAAACATGGAAGGCTGTTGGAAAATGTTGCATATTTTGCTGCTGTCAAAATGCATTTCACTGCTAAAGAGTTCAGCCCAAATGCCTTATACCCCTGAGACCTCTTATCATGATTTTTTTAACTGACATGTGGCCCAGTAATAGCTCCAGGTACATAACTTGAATCCAGTGTGTGAACAATGCAAGAGCTGAGGGCAATTTGCACCCACCTGGGTTCAAAGGCACAATTCCTGAACCTTGAGCCATAATGAAAGTGTGGAAGCGCAGATGTCCTGCTCAGAAGATGCGCTTGCTAGAGTCTCCGGCTTCACACTGTAATGAAGAAAATATGAGACACGGCAGTTCACTCAATACCATCTACAACTCAATTCAGTGGGATAAGGGTGTCTCCTCTGAGAAAACAGCAGTGAATTAGAAAGAGAGCTTTGAATTAATGGCTATATAATTTGGCAATGGGATTTGAGAGTTTCTGATCAAAGAGAGATTAATGGTCCAGATAAAAAAAATACTAAAAGAAACAGATGCTTCATGTTTGCACACTTGGCAGAGCTATGAAACAAGGCAGGAGCAGCCCTGTATCAGCTCCAGTACACGGCCTTGAAGGAGGACTGGGTTTACCACAGTCTCCACCGCCAGCAAATCAGCCCAGTAATTTAATAAAAATTTCAAGCAGCATTTCTTTTGTGTCCTTTATAGCAGAATTCATGATTAGTTTGATGTCTTAAATTAGTCTCAACTTCAGGCCCGTGGGAAGTAAATAAATACTAGAGAAGACAAATTGTGATGGCATCATCACTTTTGGTGGGATGCTCTGTTCTTTCCCACCAAATGCCAGGCTTTCCCAGGCTCAGATTTCCTTCACTGAAGAGCTTTGCTCGTCTTTTGTGATAGGAAAAAATAATAAAAGTTTGCCCCATTCTTTCTTCCTGAAGAAGAAAGGCCTGGAAAAAAACTGTTGTAAGAATGAAATCAAAAGAAGAAAATTAAGAGGATGGCTGACTTAGCTCTTCCATCTGAAGCGCTTTCTCATTTGAACACATTTGAGCTTTTTTTTTTTTCCTTCAAAGCTAAACAGCAACAAAAAAAGAAAGTTAATGATTTTTTGGGGTCAAATAAATTATTTCTTTCCATTCACCCTTGAGACTCTCAGTTTTGTGTCAAGCAGTTGACAGTGATTTTAAATTGAGAAATATTTATCTTGAAATAACATACTCTTTTTTTTTTTTTTTTTTTTTTAAACGCAGACAACCCCTGCAACAACACAAACTCTGGACTCTCCTCTCCTTCACTCCCTTCTGCGACTTCTTGCTGAATGAGGCACCGCTCATACTCAGTCACTGCACGACCACCCAATGGAGCCCCACCAGCTGAGCACAGCCCACCTCTCCATGCAGCATCCTAACTCCAGGTCTCCATGGCTTGTAAATTCTGGGCCAGGCTTTCAGCTGCTGGAAAGGATGGAGTACACCAAGCACATGCCTGCGCATATCTTCAGATTCATCAGTATGTTTAGGTCGAAAAATGATGGGGAAATCTCAAGAGAATACAAAGATTTGCTATTTTTTAAATGAAATGCTTCCACTATTTTTTCTTTTGCTTTGTTTTTGGTTTTTTGTCTGTTTGTTTCATATTCACTCAAAGCAAAATTATTCTCCCAAGGTTTGTAGCTCAGCCAAGCAAATTTATTAATAAAGTTCTAATTATTTACATCTCACAAAAGTGTCTTTGATCCAGAGAAGTGACCTCGAGCTAACAGATGCACAGGGAGTCAGTGATCTACTCTCGAGGCAATTCCCGTGAAGTCCCCCTTATTCCCCCTTGTTCACCCCTCATGTGACAAAGAACCTTCTCATCATTGCCCAACCCAAACACTGGGAAACACAGATCTTTATGGAGGAAACTAAGAGAGACAGGAGCCCTCTACTTTGGAGATACAAAGCCAGCCATGATACCAAACTCCCTCAGTCAGGAGTCATGGCTATGGTAAGTCATGGGGTCTTCAAGGACAGCTATGGTTATAGCAGCTTCAGAGGTTCAAAATCAGAAATCTAGCAGCAAAATCATGAAATGGATTGTAAATTCCCTCTGTATTTTCCCATGCCTGCCCCCACTAACATCTGTGAGCATGGAAAGCACCGCGAGGCTCTGGCTAGATCAAGGAAATGCCCACACCTACAGCGTGGTGACACAGCCAAGATGGTAGTGTCACACTTGGAAAAATATTGCTTCACTTGGAAGTGCCTCTACATTGGAAGGATATTACGTCAGAGTTTCTTATGAAGTTAGACTTTTACTCTTTTTAAAAGAAATAATACTCAAATAATCAGGAACCAGAACTTTAAATAGACACAAAATGTCTTAAGTGATGAAATCACAGGGAGAAACACAAAATCATCAACTCTAACAAGTGCTGCTGCTCCCTCAGTCTGAGTCAGAAAACTCAAGTGACCAAAATGACTTCATATGCCGTGCCGTGCCCAGAGCACCAGGCACCTGTGGTAGCTTCCTCAGCCATGTTGGCTGCAGCATGACCATTTCTGCATTTCTCTTTGAGTCACTGCTGGTGACACAGGGAAAGGCTGTGCCATGGCATCGGGTATCTCCCTTTATTCTTGACGTCAGTGGAGATATTTCAGGATGAGCATGGCTTTCTCTTAATCTTTATGTAGTCACAGATTGCACGGCCAAAAGAGACTGTCTTGGCCAGCTAGCCTGACCTCCTGCTGGCACGAGTTCACAGCACTGTCCTGGATTTATTTTTTTATAATCTAGAGAACTGTTCACATTTGGTTTACAACTAAGGACCAGAGGTTCAGGGGCCAACTCTTCTGAATAACAACTTTGAGTCTAAATGTGAATCTGATGTGAATCAGATGCAAAATTTGCTGCTGTCTTTAGCAGCCACACAAGCAGCTAAAACAGAACATGATGTTTACAACTCTGAGATATTTTAGTCTAAACATGGTGTTCCCAGTGCTTTTAGTTACATCAGTATAGTGGGTCTGATTGAGGTGAAGTTAATTTTCCCCATAGCAGCCCTCATAGTGCTGTGCTTTGTATCGGTAGCCAGAAAGGTGTTGATAACACCCCAGTGTTTTGGATACGCTGAGCAGTGCTCACAGCGTCACGGCTGTCTCTCCAACATTCCCCCCTCACCAGTAGGCTGGGGGTGGGCAAGATCTTGGGGGGGCACATGGTCAGGACAGCTGACCCAAAGTGACCAAAGGGATATTCCATACCATATGACGTCTGCTCAGCAATAAAAGCTAAGAGAAGGGAGGAGGAGGAGGGGCATGTGTTACTACAGTATTTGTCTTCTGGAGCAACCGCTACGCGTACTGAAGCCCGACTTCCCGGGATGTGGCTGGACATCGCCTACTGATGGGAAGTAGAGAATAAATCTTTTGTTTTCCTTTGCTTCTGTGCATGGCCTTTGCTTTTGCTTTATTAAACTGCCTTTATCTTGACCCATGAGTTTGGGTTCGTTTTTTTTTGTCCTTCTTCTTTTCTCCCCCACCCTGTCCTGCTGAGGAGGGGAGTGATAGAGGAGCTTGTTGGGCACCTGCCATGCAGCCAAGGTCAACCCATCACAATCGGGGATCCTAAACCTGTCTGGTATCTACTTTCAAAATGGTGGTATTAATATCTCATGAATGAGCTTGTACTCCTGCAAAGGGCTGCTGCCTCTGTGCTGTGCATACCTGTCTCAACCAAATGGTCAGGCGCTGGGGAGCACAGCCAACTGTACACCACAACTGTCATCTCAATAATCTGCATTTTATGGGCCATCTGATTAGTCATCTGTGGGGTTTCCTAGCCTGCTTGTCCTGGTTTGAGGTAGAACAGAACCAATTTTGTTCAGTAACTTCGCTTCTCAGCTGGGCCTCTTTTAACTACTGAAATTAACAGCATATTGTGCAGACAGTGTTCACTCTCTCCGAGTGATCAGACCCATGGTTATAGCTGATGCCCAGGCATGGTATGCAGAGAGGCTCTGCTTATACTTATTGCTATAACACCCAAGGCCAACCAACTTTGTTATTTGCCCCGCTGGAGGGTCAGAAGCGGAAGAGCATAGTGGGGTCCCACCTGCGGGGAGGAGCGGACAGGACAGGTGACCCAAAACTGACCAACAGGGTATTCCATCCCATCTGCCTCATGCTCAGTATAAAAGCTGAGGGATCAAAGGGTCAGCTCTCTCTCTTCCTTCAATGGCCGACATCTGAGGAGGACTCTGTTCGTCTGCCTGTGATCCCCATCCTGAATGCAGATCCGGAATCCCGTTCCCGTCCGTCACTGAGTCCAGCCTGGGACTGCCCCAGTGCCAGCCGGTGACGTGATTGTCATCTCAGGAGCTTGATACAGTTTTGTATATATTTCATTATTTCTTTTTATTTTATTATTAATATTTCATTAAAGTAGTTTAGTTCCTTCTAAACTCTTAAGTCTCTTTTTCCTCCTCTGCCTCTCTCTTTGAAGAGGGGTAGAGGGGAGCATCTGTCAGTCCCATCTAGGGTCCCCCAGGTCCCCAGTAGTGGATTTGGCTTAAACCACAACAGATTAATTGGCGCCCAACATGGGGCACGAGCAGTGCTCAACCAACTATGCCATGTATTTGCTTCATATTGGGAAAGAAAAAAAAAGAAAAAGAAAGTAAAGTGCAAACAGTGCCTTGAGTGCCTATGTCATACTCTCTCATGGAAGCAAAGCAGTATGTGCCCTTGTGGCCAAGAAGGCCAATGGCATCCCGGGGGGCATTAAAAAGAGTATGGCCAGCAGGTCGAGGGAGGTCATCCTCCCCCTCTACTCTGCCCTGGGGAGGCCACATCTGGAGCACTGTGTCCAGTTCGGGGCTCCCCAGGTCAAGAAAGACAGGGATCTGCTGCAGAGACTCCAGCAGAGGTTACGAAGATACTCAGGGGACGGGAGCATCTCTCTGGTGAGGAAAGGCTGAGAGCCCGGGGGCTGTTCAGCCTGGAGAAGAGAAGGCTGAGAGGGGGTCTCATCAATGCTGATCAATACCTAAAGGGCGGGTGGCAAGAGGATGGGGCCGGACTCTTCAGTGATGCCCAGCGACAGGACATGGGGCAACGGACACAAACTGGAACACGGGAAATTCCATCTCAGCATGCGGAAAAACTTTCCTTTGAGGGTGGCAGAGCCCTGGCACAGGCTGCCCAGAGAGGCTGTGGAGTGTCCTTCTCTGGAGATATTCCAAACCCAACTGGATGTGGTCCTGTGCAACTGCTGTGGATGACCCTGCTTTGGCAGGGGGATTGGACTAGATGATCTCCGAAGGTCCCTTCCAACCCCTGCCAGTCTGGGAGTTAGTGATATTCGCAGCCTGACACAGAGAAATAAACGTAGGATTTTCTCTCTGCCGCAGACTGTACGATGTCTAAATCCTGGAGCACTGCCCCATGTGTGCAGAGGCATTTCACCCCGTAACAGCCCTAGTGCCGCATCCCCCTCCCAGCGCTGCTCAGCAGGAAAGGTCAGTCAAGTCACTACTCCCAGGGCAAACAGTGGCAAAATGTGTCCCAGCCTAGTGAGTGCAGCTTATCTGTGTTTGTGAAGAGGTGTCACCTTGCCAGTCAGGGTGTGTACCTACAGTGAACACTAGATATATTGATGTATTTCCCTCCTTTCTCTTCCTTGTTCACAAATGCGTTTGTTAAAGCACGGGGCAAATGACCACGTAACAGATGTCAGAGACTTGCAGAGCCTTTCCCTGTTGTGCCAGCTCTCCAGCAAGGGATCTCCTGGCCTGGACTGCTGTCCGCTCACACCAGTGTGTTCCCAGAGCTGCCAGTCTGCCCAGTATGAGAAGAGTTCACTGCCACCCTCCCTGCACCTACCAACATGTCAACTGGAGAGAAATAGAAACCGATCCTCTGTGTGTTGGGCTGGGACTGTGCAGAAAGCTGATACATCCCATTAGGAGATTGATCCAAATAGAAAAGATGGGCACAGGAGACCTGCCCACAGAACAGGGGTTGGATCAAGCATGTCAGGTTGGTCCCAGTCCTGGGCCATGGTTCCCCCCAACCTAAGGTCACTCATTTTGGCACAAAGAGAGGACAAGGACACGCTATGCTGAGATGCCAAGAAGGAAGCCAGAGAGATGGGTGCATCTTCTCCAGTCATAGTATTTTCCTCCTTAGGGTGTATAATATAGGCTAAAAAGTGACTATGCACCTTGCTGTTCTTGGCAGAGGCAGCTCAGGTCAAGGCTGTGTGCAGGTCTTCTGTGCACCCTGGGCTCTGCAGCAACCTCCAGAGGAGATGCTGGGAGATCTGCACAACTCCAAAAGACTTGCTGCTTCTGGAGGAGACGGCCACTCAGCTGGGATCAAGCACGCCTATGGCCTGGGCAGGCTGCCTAGATAGCATGCTATTTATGTTAAGCCTCTCTGCTCAGCAGATCTGGGAGGGGTAGATAGCTGGTGTGCTGCAGGATTCTTGGGATTTCTAGGGATGTTCTTCTTGTGACCCAGCACAGTAACTGCCTCCCATCAGGCTGGCTTCAATGCAGAGACTTGCTGGATTGCAACAAGACTTGTTCTGTCCCCTGGTCCCTAGAAACCCCTTTCCTGTCACCACCCAGCTGCCTCCCTGCTCCCTGGTCACCTCTGCATCCCCTGACAGAGCACAGGTAGGAGACACCCAGCACACGCTTCTGCTTCTCCCTTCTGTCCAGAAAAACAAGTCGGCAAGGTCTGAAGGACAGCTTTGTACTGAGAAGAGACCTGGGGCAAAGTGACAAGCCAGGGAGGTCAGTGAGCAGATGAACGATGAAGGTTTGGGGTAATACTGCTCAGAGGACCCTGACACCGTGGGTCGTCAGCTGTGGCCCCAGGTCAGCACGTGTCCTCACAGGATATGGCCACCACAGGATATAAGTTGGGGTCACAGTCAAAATCTGAATAACCAAAGTTTATTTAAAAATTCCAATTTTGAAGTCCTTTCGGTGGCTAAGAAGGACTTGCGCAAGCCTAGAATAACTTGCCACGGTATCACGTGTAAAATAAAAGTCCTTGGATTCCTGCCTTATCAGAAACAATCTCAGCTGACTGCTGGCTTTTGGCCTGGATATAACACCTTATGGGTGTGGGAAAGCATAGTGTGGACAGAAAACAAAATACATGATAGGAATGTGTTCAGCAGACTACAAAACAAATGAAGATCAAATAGCCACAAGGATAAGGAGTACAGATGGAATTGCTGAGGTATATTTGAAGCAAACATATAGGCTGAAGATCTCACAGGACCTTTACTAGATGGAAATGGTCGAGTTGTCAGTAGCAGTCTCCTGGGCTTAACGCAGCTCCAAGGAATTCGGTAAACTGTTTTGGTAATATCTGGAAAGAAAGTGGGAGACGCTTTCCCACCAAGATGAGATAACAGTGAAGTGTCTGCTCCATCACTAAGAGGAGGAGGGTGTTAAACTGTAATTGAGAAAAACAAAATTTAACTGATTGCTTAAAGACTTCAAAGTTAAACAGTTCCAACAACCTGCAACTAAGGGTCTGGAAGGGGATGCTGTCATAGGATGATGATATTTTTTAGTAAATCTAGGGCTGGGAGAAAACAAATGCTATGGCAGTCTTTGCATAAGATCAGTGGGGAGGCACGAGGTAATTGGAGAGTTCTCACCCTGCTATAAACACCAGGGAAACTCAAGGAATGGCTGTCACGTACTCAGAGATGGCTGTGGTCACATACCATCATTAACGATACGTGGTAAATAGGGTAAATTTCAAAGGAATGCAGTAAGTTCTTGAAAATATGCCTCATGGTGAAAAAGGTGCGATGTTCAATGTATTCAACCTATCTATGAACAGGCTAAAGGGTGAATTGGGGTTGTTGCAAAGTGAGACTTGTCTGCGAGCCAAAGCTGGAAAAGCTCAAAGTGGAAATAAGTTGCACTGAAGAGTGCAAATAAGCAAGCTCAGGAGTACTTGATTTTTGGCATGTGATGCATTTTCCAGCAGGCAATACCCGCATATAAGGATTGCAAGGCTCTAAAAAGTGTGCCAGATGCATTTTGCTGTGGGAAAGAATTGGGGGAATCCATAAGCTGATATTCAGGCAGTCACACACACAATTGGAGTCATCTCTCCTGGTCTTGATATCTATGGAGATCTTCTAGAAATGTCCTCCACTGAAAGAGTCAGCAGATCTTCAACAGATTTATTGCAGTATTTGAGAAGTGACTGTATGCACTCCACATGTTAATATAGTGCTATCTATAAAAAAAATATAATTCAGTCTTCCTCAAAGAATTACACTTATTATAAGATTTCTTACCTTTAAACTTTACAGAACGCAGAGAAAATAAACTGACCAAACCAAGCTGATTACACAGTACATTTCATAGAAAAATAAAGAGCTTAAACTGGCAAGAAACTGAAGAAGTTTCCTGAATCAGGCAGAAACTGCTAATTATGAAAATAAAAATGAATCCTATGGAAGTTGTAATGTTTTTTGGAGCAGAGTTAATCAGTTTGGTTGTGCTGTCCACGGTGGCACTGACCGTCCAGGCTGTGGTGGGGGCTGCTGGTGCTGCATGCGGGCAGGGGTGACGGCTGGTCTGGGCTCCTCATCACTCCGAGTTCTGTTTTACGGCTTCTTCACAAATGAAACTGCTGTTTGCTCTGTGTTAGGGTGAGTTGGAAAATACCGATTCACAAATCCCCACATTTTTTCTGGGAAATGTTGTAGGTTGGGGAAAGCTCTGTAGTTCACATGTGGACCCGGGGCTTCAGGGGCTTCCAGGGCTGCAGGTCTGGTGGGCAGCACCTGCTCAGCCAGTCCTGGTGCAAAGCCCCATCTCCTGGCCCCATCACAACCAGCCGGGTTACCTCTGACTGGGGACACTGGGACTCCCCCGGCTGCTGGGGAACCGGGCTGAGGCAGCTGTTGCTCTTAGCGGTGCTGCTGAGTGACAGCTGTCAGTCTCACAGACCTGGAAACCTCTGGAGCATTCTCTATTCAAAGGAAATGTAAAAAAGTTTCAGTTTCAGCCTGGTTCAAACTGAAACCAAATTTCAACTACCCCAAATATTCATTTTCTTGGAAACCCCACTTTCCAACCAAGTTTCAATTCCTTTTTTTAGGAGGTGCCCAAAGCCGTGGCGTTCATGTCATCAGCGAGCAGCAAATACAGCTCTCCCCATGGCTGGTGCCAACCACAGACGCACCCGCCTGCCCTGGAATGGGGACCATCGGGATTTCCGAGTGGATGAAATTTAGAGATATGTTCAGGCTGCTACAAGCGAGAAACAAAATATTTGCATAAAATCCACTTCCTCTACACCTGCGTTATTACTGCCCCGAATGGTGAAACTCTGCCCTATTTCCACAACAATCAAAATGCCTAAAGAAATGGCCCAGAAGTACTCAGAACTCTGAACACTTGTGACAGCACTGATGGGATCAGCAGGACAGCTAAACCCTTGAGGCTCTGACAGAAGCAATGGAGTTTTTCTCTATATATATTTATTTGTTATTTCTTATACCTTTTGCTGCATTTCTCCACCATGAGGACAGAGCTGTTAATCTCATTAAATATTAAAATCCTAAAAAGGAAATCTAAATCGTACTGCTTACCTACTCCAATGCAAAAAGACAAAAAAAAAAAAAAACAAAACAAAAAATCGCAAAATCACGGGGCATTTAGTAACTGCATGGACGCCCTTCTGATGTTATTAAAGCTCCCGGCTAAAATGATTTTCAAGATCACATGACAAATATATAACAAAAGAAGGAGAAGCACTCAGGTTAAATCCATTTTCGCTGAGGCCACACCGCTGCTTGTAGCTGCAGAGTGACTGTTGCAATCCATGATTTTTGGAAGTGTTATTTTATTGTATGTTGTATTGTTGTACCAGGCCTCAGATCAGTGGAGACACACTCCAGTGTGAACCTCAGGAGTGGGCTCCAGAGCTGCCCTCTCTTCTTCTGCCTGCTCTTGTTGCTTTGCCACCAGCAGGTTCCTCTGCCTGGGCTGCTGCTGGTTCCCAAACGGCTTTTAATGTTTCTCCTCTCACTTCTTGTCTCCCTTCCCCAGTCCTTCAGCTGGAGACTCTCGGGTGCTACGTCAGGTCTCAGAGTGCCAAATTAGAATTTTCAGATGTGCAAAATAATGTCAGTAATAGAATATTTGCGTTCAAGAGAAAAAATAAAAAAAAAAAAAAACAACAAACCACAAACTAACAAAACCAAACCACAAGAGCAAGAGGAGACATGACGGAGGGTGCAGAAACTCTGTTTTAGTTCAGCTGTCAGTGCACAACACGAACTTCCACTTTCCAAGTAGCTGGAAAATGTCCCTGTATTACCTCCCTACAAAGGCATTAAAATTATGCTTCACCTCCCGAAGACCCTGTTTCCCTGGTTCTGAGTTGTCTCTGTCCCAAAAATGTGAGAAACCAAATACAAGAGGAACAATAGGAAAGAAGACAACACTTTGCTCTAGCTGCTCCACAGTACGATCCTGGCCAGCCTTGTAGATTGCCAACAAAACATGAATTAAATGCATTTACTGCCATTCCTGCAGCTGTGCAGAGAAGCTGGCAAACAGGTCCATCTGCTGCAATGCTCCCTTGCCCGTGCTGATGACAGAAGGCTCCTCAGAAATCAGCTCTACTTCAAGGCGCCCCCATGGGCACTGTAGGTGAGAAGAGGAGCCATCGGTACATCATCAGCAACGGAGACCCTGGCAGAGCCATCGCAGCTTGGGCAGATCTAAGGGGTCTGCTCCCGGGGGAGCTGCAGACCACGTCGTCTTTCACCGGCGTGACATGCACTGGCACGGCACGCACCGGCATGGCAGTCACCAGCGTGGCGTACAACCACCGCACAGGGACCAGCTCTGCCTGTTTGTAGAGCAGTGACATGCAGGCACTGGGGACAAGGAGGGAACGTGCTCCCTGGGGCAGGGGACATCCTGCAGGGAAAGGACAAGGAGTGCCCAAGCATCAGGGCTGAAGGATGGCTGACGCTGAGTCTGGATCTTAGTGATTTTTCTACTCTTACACAACGCTCTGACCATGTGTATTGGGGCTGTGTTGGGACCTGAGCATACGGGAAAGATGAGGGTCAGGAAGACCAGAGGAGCAGGAACCAAAATTGTGCACAGCTCCCCAGTCAGGACACAGAAGATGCCAAAGGGGAGCAGGGAGCAGGAGGTGACAAAGGTGCTGGCGAGGGTGCCGAGCACCCCGCTGACCCCCTGGGACAGGGCTGATGCGTGGCAGCGCGTGGGGCGCGGGGGTGCAGCCGGGCTGTGCGAGCTGCGCTGCAGCACGGCAGCACACGGGGGCACAGCTAAGGCTGCGTGTGCTGCTGGCGCTGGGGTGCCAGCCCACACACGCTTCGCATCCAACCTTGCTGGGGAAGCCAGACAGCACAGCATTTTTCCTTTTAATTATCTTTCCACCTTATCTCTCCGATGTCCCAACAAAACACATACTCTTGCTTTAACGGCTGTGTTAACAGAGTCCGTCACAGTCTTTGTGAATGTCTCCCAAGGCCTAATTACCTTTATTATTAAAGACTGCGCCTCACTTTTGGGCTCAGAGTGTTTGATTCCCACTTTCCATTGTTGAACTTTGCTAATTTATTACGTTAGGGTGGTTCCTGGTACCTCCTGGGTCTGCTGGACCCCTCCTGTGTATTCAAGCCCATTTTGAGCATGGTGAGCAGGACAAGTCCTGCCTGCAGCACTCTCATACTAGTGTGACCAGTCCTCCACCATCAGGTTATTCCGTCCCTTCTGGCATAAAGGCAGCATCAGCAGAGCTGCTTGGGCACACCCTTTGATTCTGGTGCAGGTTAATGAAAGCTGGTAATTATTCAAGGACATCTGTGATACCCTTCAGAAGTACATCAGAGCAATCCCCTCACCCGGGATAGAGATGGAGCACCTTTTATGGCACATCACGCTCTTATGCTAGCCCCAGGGCCTGAGTGGGGTAGCGTTGGCCCTGTGGGGCCTTGGGCTGAAGTCTGGGTGATAGACCCTCGTGGGCGGTTTGCAGCAGGTCTGTTGTGTCCTCCTTTGCCAGGCACCATCACTCCCCAGCCTGCTCTCCGAGCCCAAAGCAGGCACTGCTCACAGGTATCTGCTGCAGCTCAGGGGGGGTGTGCAGGGGGCTGGATGCTGCCTGTGTGCATGTGCCATGCAAGGGTGTATCAGAAAAAGTCCATGAACACCAAGCCTGATCACTCTGATGTCTTATTACTTCTGTTACCTACACAGCCTCAGTGCAGGGCTGTAGGAGCCAGCACCCGTCTCACCTGATCTTAGCCTCTAAGAGCAGGTGCCAGCTCCAAGCCAGTCATCTCAGCTTTCTCCTAGACCAGCATCTCCTGAAAGCAATTTTTCCATCCTGTGAGGGGATCTATGAAAACCCATGAGGTTAGGTATGATCCAAAATCATGTTTTCTTCATTTATGCTGCCAACTGTGTCCTTGGCTGCAAAACTGTGAACGCATCTCTGGCTTTTCCCAGCACACAGCTGTATCAGAGAAGAGTATGGCCAATGCTTAAACTCTTTAGGGACATGTAAACATGGATCATAGGACAATTTATGTTGGATGGGACCACAGGAGGCTTTCATGAAAGGTGGTAGAACTATAGGCAAAATTTCTGGGCACCTCCAGCTTTCTGAGGTTTGGGACTTCGGGTACTGGGTATGCTTAGGGCTATGAGAGCAAAGTAAATGGGTGGGATTAAGAGGCAACAGTGAAGCTTCGAAAATCCTTAAATATCACAGTGAAAACAAATCAGGTGTAAGTTAGTAAGGGTTTCTAGCAGCATACCCAAACACTGTCAGTGGAAAGACAGCTTATGCCCTGCAGTATGTCCCACTGCCAGCATAAAACTTTCACTGCTTACCCTAGTCCCTTTGATTTAAAGGAGGGGACAACATGGTTCAGTACCTTATAAACTAACTGGAAGAAAAAATAAATAGAGCTCCAAAAGCATCTGCAAGGGATGATCTGATGGACACAGCTCCAGCTCATAGCTCCAATCTCTGGAAAGAAAACATACCACTGCTCTGCAACCTGGGAATGTCATGGCTGCGAAGGATCGTGGGATGTGTACCTCTCCTTAGGAGTGAACTAGATCATGAGGCACCCGGCATCTGCAGTACATTCTCTGCAACCCAGGTAGGACACACTGATCTGCATTTTCCTGAGGGAAAACAAATGTGTGTGGCAAAACTTGGAGCAAATGCATATTTTGCATACAGCAATGTGGGTTTATGCAACCAAGCCCCACTCCAGAGCACTTCAGTGGAACATTTCTGAATAAATACATGAGAAAAATGTTTATTTATCAGGGACAACCCTTTTCTGAGACAGGCACATCCCACCTAATGCTGGTTCTAGTATGGCCACTCTGGTCCTTGTATCTCCAGTCACATGTTGGGGCCATCAGGCAGCCCTGAGAGTGTAGGTATCCTCAAAGCAGTTCAGCCTGCCTCATCCTCTCCCTTTCCTTCCTTCTAACTAATCAATTTAGGACATTTATGGTATTTACAGCTTGGCTCCGATCTCTTGTTTGTGAGAATGCAAATGAAATGTTGTTGAAGCTTGTAGGGTGCTGGAATACACAAAGCCTTTGTGATATGCTGATTTCTCACACCAGGCTCACCCTCCTGCCAGGCAGCTGATTGAGTTGCCACCTTCCCGACTACTCTTTTCCCAGGCAGCTGGAGGGTGTGGTGCCACCAACATTTTTTTAGTGGCAAAGCCAGTTTAAGAAATTCCTGCCCCCACCCCTTCACTTGTGTCAATACAGCTGTCTGGGGAGATGTGTGGCAATTTGGATGGCTTACATGGTCACATAAAAAGAATATTTGGGAGGGACTGTTTTTATACACCTGGCTGATGTCAGTGGTCTGGTCAGAAGGGACCCTGCACAGCAGAGGGAACACCAAGCTACAAGCAGGAACAAGCAACTAGGGGGTGGAAAACCCTTAAACCAAACTTGCCACCAGAGAAAACATCATCAGCTGACACACTGATGGCATCCCACCCCTCCATGGCTTCACAGGCACCTCTAAGTTACATACTAGTTGATCATTACCTATGCAAGTCCCAGTATGTCTCATGGCTGGAGACTCACCACCAGGTTTCCACAGGCAGCCCACCTGAGACACTGCCAGGACTGCTTGGTCCCTTTCCCTTTTCACCAGTGGGCTGGGTGAAGGCTTCTCACAGGTGTGTGGAGAACCTGCACGCCTCCAGGGTAGGCTGCCGTTCCATGGGATTTATAAAAAAGAGGTTCCTGGGGGATGTGAATCCCATGAGAAATCGAGAGATGGCGTCTGATGCACCTTTAGGAAGAGGGCTCTAAGGAGACCTGAAAACGCCTGGTCAGTGAAGCTAAAGCTTGTGAGAAGTGTGAGGCTTTGTAGGACTCTAACCAGAGCAAAGACTGTCCCTGGCAAACCCAGATGTCCCATGCCCTTGGATGAAATGGATAACCCACACTGCTAATACAGCACAGTAATGCTCAACACTCTTGAAAATACCCTGGAGAAGCTGGAAATGGGGTGTGGAAAGGCTCAGTGGATGCTAAAGATGGCTAAAGCCAGAGGGTCCTGGAAAGGTACGGAGTCCTCTCCAGAGAGCTGACCTTCCTGGAGAGCATCTATTGACAAGTACAGGGGGGACTGATTCTCCCTTGGGGGCACTAAGCAGAAATGAGTGAAGGGGGTCCTCCCATCCGAACAGTCACCCTCAGCCCTGAGCAGCTGGTTAATTCTTATCTCAAAGATGCTGAGATTTCCCCATGCGACGCCAAGGAGGGATTCAGGATATACCGGATTAATGGATTTCCAAGTGAAGCAGGTGTTTTCAGAAGGGGTGAGGCTTAGAAGTGGCTTTTTATGCTGAGTCTTTGTGAGCTGGGGGAGGTGAGCATGCAGCTGTGTCAGACTGCTGCCACCGACATGAGCATGCTTGCTCTGGTGGCAGAGGTCAACTCTTGCAGCTGAACCCATTGCACAGAGTGACACATGGGCAGTCTTCAGTCATCTTTTTGAGTTGAGCTACCAATCTCACTGGGTTTCCTTATTCTTGGGGCAAGAATTTCTTTCTGTTTCTGAAAGGTTTGGGGAACAGGGGAATTTTGTCTTTCAGTTTCTTCTGTATTTGCAGCAATTCCTAATTGTAGTGGAAGAGACAATTGTCTCCCAACAGCTGCTGCTCCTAAGATAATGATCACTGCAGGGTGATGAAGACCGCCTGCCTCATGACCCTGGGGGGCAGAAGCTGTGGTAGTTGAAGGCTGGAAGTGTGCAGGGATGACAGCATATGGGCTTCAAAACAGTCTTGTAAGCTTTGTAAGCCTTTGCTATACATCAGTGACACAAAGAATAGGTTTCGTCTCAAATGGGTGGTTTACAGGTATCTTTTACTAGACCTGTTCTCCAGAGAGCAAGTTGACAATAGATTGTAACAGAGAACAGGACCTACCTCTGAGTAGGTGACAGCAAGCCACATTTCATTGCTGGTGGTCAGGCAGCCAAGAGCTTGGACTCCGGAGCTAGCAAGGAATTGAGTCCACCCTGCCCCACCTGAGCAGTTGCTCCCTCCTCTCCACCCATTCCTCCTCCTCCCTGTGCATCTGGCCAGAGGCATGGGAAGAGTCCTGAGACTCCAAGCATTTCCCAGCCTTGACCACTCATCCAGTGGGTCTCATGTCAGTGGCGCCGCTGAACCACGTGGAAATGATGTGAAAGCAATAGTAAACAGGTAAACAACAGAGAACAAGAAGAATAGAGCAGTGGTTGTTAAAAGTGACATTTGGGAAATATGGAATAGTGTTGGCCCAGTTTGAGCAAGAGACTGGACTAGAGATCTCCAGAGGTCCCTCCCAACCACCACTGCCAAGACTCTGAATTCAAGAATTCAGAAAATTTCTGTGTTTTCTGAGAGACAGTATCATCTGAGCCTGATCCCCAGGATTCTATCAAAAAAAAAAAAGGTGAATGCGTTACTTCTCTCAAAAAGTGGCACCAGTACAAATAATGAAGGTCCATCACCAGTCCAGGAGCAAGCCAGTAAAAGAAACATCTGATCCTGCCGTAAGTCATGTAACCTCAAGCTGAAACCATAAGAACTGCATAGATGCACAGAAGGAATTCCCTGGTGCCATGGAAATAATTGGTCCACAGCTGCCAGAGAAATATGGGAAATGAGAAAGACAAAATCACCAGCCTGGGGAACAGCAGTGGCTTCATGAGTAGAGAAGATGACCCAGAGACTCAGGCCTGGCGAGACCACTGGCCAGCACACCAGCTGAGTCTTGTAGACTTTGTAAAAAATGTGCATGTATTAAATTTTGTCTGAAAAAAAAAAAAAACAGTTCTGCAAGAAAAAAGCACTGAATTAGGCTAGGTTGCCTGTACCTGAGACAGGGCGGGGTCTCTGGGATTGTAGCTCTGTCCTGAATTTGGGTTTTTTTAGCAGAATTCATGAAATGCAGCAGCGAAGAGATAGTGAAGCAGCAGCATTGGAACCGAAATCAAAACTGATCCCTGCTTTTTGTTGGCAGGGCTTAGGTACGTGCTGATGGAGAACCGGGACAGGAGCTTGAAATCAAGACATAAGCAGAGTTCAGTGTCAAATGCATGTGACAAAAGGAGAACCAGCTGGGATCTGCACAGAGCAATGGGTTAAAAAGCTAATTGCTTTCTCCAGGGACCAAGAAAATGGTGCCAGAAGTTTTGAAATTAGCACTGAAGACAAAAAGGGAAAGATGAGTAAATATGAGAGAATACTACAAGCATGAAATGAGCCTCTTCAAATGGGTCATCACAAGGAACTGTTTAAAAAGTGAGTGTAACCAATGTGTTTGCCAATGAGCTTTGGGTTTCTGCTGCCCACTTAGAAAGTGGTTGATTAAGGTTTGGCAGTAGCGAGCACTTTGGCAACAATGAATACCATTTTATTTCAGGGGAAAGCTGTGATCCATGTTCCTTGTACTTCATTTCTTTCGAATATTGCCACTTTGGACTGTAGATGTAGACATAAAGGATGGTGCACAGGGATGTATTTCCAGCACACAGACCAAGAGCAGAGACCAGCAGCCATTCCTTCACGGCTACAGGTGAAAATTCAAAAAATCTGCCACGCCAGCCCTTTTTCGGCTCTGGGGACACCCCCCCACCCATAAGCAATGTTCATCACAAACTCATCCCACATGAAACCACAACAAATTTCAGCTCTTAGCTGGATCTGAACAAGTTCTCAGTTTTGCACTGCTCCCAAGGCAAGGGCTTCCTAAGTCAACACAGGTCATTGGCGTGTGTCCTGTTCTCTCTAGGGCACGACAAACCTTTCTGATTGTTATGGCATGTGCTGATAGCTTTGCTACCTACAGCTTTTCTACACACCATCAGACAGGGTTCTGCACCTGAAAATTAGTTTGAATGCATATTTTGTTTCAACCCTTAATAGGAACTGATTGTGTTGCAGCTCAGGTTTTCAAGACCCAAACATAATGACAATTTTTGGATTGTATTTTTAGTTAAGATAAAAAGTATTTTAGTTCCTTGTCTTCCAGAACTGTGTAACAGTGTACGCATCTGGTCCACATACAGTTATAGGAACCAGGTGAGATTGGAAAACACAGGGAAGCCTTCCCATCACTGGGTCCTACAGAAACGTCTCCCAAACAGTTCCCTCTGCACGGTGACATTTGCTACCAGATTTATTTCCCATTAGCACTGCTGCTGTGTTGATGGGCTATTGTCTCCATTGATTTTTGTTTTTCCATTAAAACCACAAGTGCACGATGATCCTGCCTGTGGGAAGCACGCGTAGCCTGGCTGCTTCCTAGGGGCTGGTTGCTCAGAGCTTGCTGCACCCCTCCTTGCTGGGCTGGACCGCACAGACTACAGCCTCCGTCCTGCATCACCTCCAGGTCCTCCTTCCCTTCTCTCTGCTGTGATGGGGACCCTGGAGACCCCTGCCTGGCCCTCACTCCAGGAGATGAAGGGAGGGAGTCTAAAACGTGTCTGGATGTCCTGCTGTCCTCTTCCCGGTGCCCTGCCTGCCACAGGCACAGCAGCGAGGGCTCCCAAAACCACTGTCACGCCATGCAGATGGCTAACAGCACCGTCCTCCAAGGGGTTGTTCCACCACCCCCTTAGTAAGAGGAAGGAACAGCCTCTTCCAGCCTACTGTGAACATACCCCCAGGACTTGCCGGACTGCTTCCCAGCGCTGAGGGAGGTGGGCACTGTCAGCATCCCCAGGGCGGCCAGCTCTTATCAACTGGCCAATCTGATGGAGAAAAAGGCCTCTGGTTTTGTCAGTGCTGGATGTTTCTTTCTGGCAGGAAAGGATATTGAACGGGGATTGAAGGACAAATGTGCTGAAGAAAAATCCCTTCCTTCACCAAGTGTCTCCACCAAGCCTCTGCCCGCATCTGCCGATCTCCACCCCAGCAGCTGCTGTCACAAAAGGCTGACCCAGGCTGATCTCAGGCTGTTCAGTGCCATCGGCTGCTCACCTTTCACCACTCTCTGACCAGCAGCAGAGGGTCATGGACAATTTTGCCGCTCGTCCTTCCCCAGTTGCCCACACACATTCAGCAGGTCATAGGACTGAGAAAAGTCAGCCCTAAGCAAGTAGCATGCCAAGCATTTCCCAGGTCAAACACAAATTGTTTGATGAGAGCCTGAAAATACTAGTTTTACTTACAGCTCTGTGGCAGCCTGAGAGATAGAAATGTGACCACGCTAGTGCCAGTCCATGGCTACCCACACAACCAGCTGCCTGGGGCTGCTCCAGCCTCCCCAACCTCTCTCACTTCCAAATCCATCTTCTGAGAGCCCACACCACTGCCTCCAGGCACACACAGAGCGACCTCAAACACCAACAGGGCCAGTGACAGCCCAACCCTACCTCTCCAAGGAGCCCCATCCATCTTTCTCACCTGCCCTAACACGCTGCAAGTTGATGTCATGAATGGTGACCTGCTGAAGCCCTGTCAGAGGCCGAAGAGGCTCCACAAGAGCTATTTTGACTTGTTCATAGTAGTTGGAAGATGCTGTCGTCTCCCCGTTCCCTGCTTCATTCCCAAGACATCTCTGCCCTTCCCTGACCTAGGTGGCAAGGAAATTTCTTGGTTCCACCAATGTGGGAGCAGGGGAAGATGAAAGTGAGAGTTGCCTATTTGCATGCTCAAGAGCAGCGTGATAAGATCCTCAGCCCAGCCAGCTGCAAAGTGTTTTACAGTAGAAGACCAAATATATTGATTGAGAGTTTGCAAATGGGTACAGAGAGGACCTTGAGTTTTTCTGCTTCTTGTGGGCATTAGGAAGAACTTTGCTGAATTCTCTGTTGGGTTCAGGGAAGTATTTCATTACATCCTGCGCCATTTTCAAGATGGCACATAGAGATCACACTTTGAAAACATTCACTGTGCACGTACCTTTTCCAGTTCTCCATACTGGAGTCCCCAGAACACATAGTCCAGGTTAGACATTAAACATTAAGCACAATATTTAGAAATTACCTATAAATTATAAATTATGCTGCTGCCAGTCTGCCTAGCAATGCTGAAGTTTAGGAAAATTGTCTTAGTTCTTCCCCTTGCAGGGAACTCTTGAGGCCTGTTGTTTCCAAGAGGCATCTGAAACACTCTTTGCCCTCTTCTATTACATTGCTCAGAAAGATGATGGAGTCTCCTTTTTTGGAGATTTTCAAAACTCAGCTGGACAAGGCCCTGAGCTTGGTCCTAAACAATTTGAAGTGAGTCCTGCTTGCAGCTGGATGTTGGACCAGAGACCTCCAGGCACCCCTCCAAACCCAAATAATTCATGGCTTATGGAATCTGCTAATTGAGAGCTTTCTCAATTGGGACAACTTGAATGACTTCATCTTGGCCTGAACTTCACCCTTCTAGGTGAAATGGGGAAGCTAACTTGTGCCAGCCTGTCCTTTTCTCCAAGTATCGCTGAGCACAACAGGCTCAGGCCAGTGACTGAGGCTTCAACAACTTGCCCCTGCTTTTGGCAGCACCCATATGGAGGCAGACATGTCAAAGCGCTGTACAACATAGTAGTCAGGGCACTGTCCCCCTTTTCTTATATGCATCTGTCCCTCACACATGCAAAAATGGGTGAAGCTCAGCTGCACTAAGGCAAAGTCAAGTGGTAGCAAAAACATTACCCGAGTCCTCATAAGCTGGAAATGACTGGGATATGAGGTCTTTCAGAAAACCTGCACCCATCAGTATGACACAGTTAATGTGATCCCAAAGTGTCAGCAGAGGTATCTCCAATGAAGAGAAAGAATTATGAAAGATGTTGTATAAGACATCAGCAAGACCAGATCTGCTCAGTGAAATGTGAACTCTTAAGAGAACTGAGGCATAGGAAAACTGCAATTGTAATGATGGGAAAAGAAACCCTATTTCTTAGAGCAGATGCTACATGGGCTTGTCCTGTTTAGCTGGTAAGGCGAAGGCTGTAAGGGACTGCCGTTGTCTAGGGAACACTAGTAAGTCTGGAAGGGAAGAGTTATGGTCACATTTCAGCCACTAACCAGAAGGTTCTCAGATGGGTTGTGCCGCACCAGAATCTTGCCAATGGATTTGCTGTTCCCATCTGCTCACCAAGATTGCATCAAAAATTATCTGGGATAAGCTGGCAATTGACACCTGTAAGGTGCTGTCCTCAGGAGTTTCTGTCTTTCTCCCTTGATTGCAGAGGGAGGGGAGACAGCCTCCTTAGACCAGCTGCCGGCGCTTTCACAGCTGTAGTCAGGTGAGTTGAATTTCCCCAGCGTGTGCTCTGCAGCACGGGTCGGTTTAACCCGTTTAACAAAACCACCCAGCACGTTGGTGTTGGAACATGCAGGTGCATCCAGGCTGATAACTACAACCATTCCCATTAAGCAGGCAGAGGAAGCCAGGCAACGAGCCTTAATGGGATGCTGGGTGCAACCACACCACAGCAGGTCCCAGCCAAGCTGTGGAATCTGGCACGGGCAGTGCTACAGCTCTCCAGGCCTGGGCCCTGGCACACCTGGCAGCACGTGAGGGGGCTCATGGGCGAGAAATATTCTTAGTGGTGACCTTCTTAGAGTGTAAGCATGAATGAGAGAGCACACATTCTTGTTAGTTGGCAGCTTTGTACCAGCCAAAGCACACCAGCTGCGTAATGCTGCACTGGCTGCTGAAGAACTCAGAACTGTGGAGGAACTCTTGTTTTGGACTGTGTTTCTATGTCTTGCAAGATTTGAATGTGAGTAACCCTAGGAATATGTTGTTCCATCCATTAGATATGCTTTGCTACCCTGCTCTTGATGTTAGTATCTCTCAGCGTCAGGCTAAGCAGACATGCCTGCTCTTGTTTTACCAAGAATCCTTCTGGGGCTTTGGCTGAGCTGAGATTTTACAATGCATGGATCCTTGCCAACTTTTAGCCTGAGAAGGCACTTTGCCCACCTTCAGCAAAGCTGAACAGCACACTAGGGTTTGCAACGTGAACCAGCTGTCAAAGATGAGTTATACCTCCTGCCCTGAAGGGAGTGGGAAGAGATGAGGCAGGGAATATCCATCCAAACAAGTTTGTACACACATATGATTTTGTAATAAGCTGCCTGGAAGAGACTTGCAGCCATGGTGTGGAAGAGTCTGGAGAGTATTTTAAGGATCACAGCCCTTCCCCCCCCAAGGAAGATGGGACAGACATGCACAATGGCACTCTGCTGGCTTTTGGCTACCCCAACCCAACCTCTGCGGATAGTTTTGGGAGCAACACAGCCATGCAGTGCTGCAAAGACACAGAACAGCTCAGACATAGTGAGTTGGTGTCTCCTTCATTTACCTGGCCCTGCAGGAAATTCCTAATGAGGTGACAATGAAGCTGCCAGATGTTATTGACTGCACATGGAGGCTGTTTCGCATGCATCCAGCAAAGTGATTTCAGAGTGAAGACGCTTTATGGTTCCATGTTTGAAAAGCAACCCATGCTCTTTTTCCAAGGGAGAGACAACGGGTTTTACTAGCACCAAGAATAAACAAAATATCAGTAATGATTGTGGTTAGGGCCCAGGCAGATGCTGCTCTCAGATCCACTGCTAGATTCTGCGTCATTCTGGGGAAAAATTAGCAGTGTTAGACCAGAAATCAGAATCCATCTCAGGGCATGACTTCTCCGGAGCATCTCACTCTTCCCTGACCAAGCCACACTACTTCAACTAGGGGTGTGAGCAGAGAGACTACCTCTAAAAGAATACGTTGGGGAATAATAAGGTACCAAAGCAAATTCTACCATTGAAAAATCTCCCTGGAGAAAGGAGACACAGAAGCTGACTGGCGGTGTTCAACCACCAGGACAGTAAGATTCATGGTGGGCATGACTCTGCAGACCAGAGAGAGTGGGCAAGCAGCCTTGCTGGTCACCAGCACCCACCCTGACACCACCTCCCTCGCTCAGAGTCAGCCTTGCTTTTGCACCCTGAGCCTGACGGAAACACCTGCACACAGTGGCACTCAGAGGACAAGCTTGCTACTCACTTCCAAAGGGTTCCCTAAGACAAAATGGGTTTATTTGTTGTCATGAGTTGTGTCTCCATCACCTGCTCTGCCCCAGAATGGCCCTGGTCCACACCCTCCAGCAACGCCTTTCCTCAAGACCTTTGGTCTTTCCAGCTGACTTGCTGGCTGATGAGAAGCACGCTGGCTCCCAGCGCTCCCAGCCTTGTATGTGCCATAAACTGCTCCTGGGAACCCCCGTCGTGTTACTAATGTTTAAAATGGGAGACAAATGCATTCAAGGTAAGCGATGAGTTGACTGTGTAATCAGAAACAAATCATGAAAGAAAACACAGGCTTTGAAGGTACCTAGATGCCGCCTTCTGCCAAAGCTGTTGCAGGCAGTAATGGGGGGGGGTTGCCCAGTGATGTTCCCTCAACTGGGAAACTGGGTCAGAGGCTTGCTCTGCCTGGAAACAAATCTGCAAAAAACCCTTGAACGCTGGACCAGTCCCCTGCCTGACCCCACAGGACAGCCCTGGGGAGCTGCACGCATCCAGCTGGTGGCTGGGGAGACATAGGCATCCTGAGGCTGATGTGCCACAGCCTCAGCCACGACTGCTCTCTGGCTTTTCGAGGTAGGACTTTTGCTCCATGTCATGATTTCTACCTGGCAGGCTGGGACACCTTGGTTTCTTCTCCCCTCATTTTCAGAGCTTCACATGAAGGTACCAAATGCAACCATTTCCAATCTACTTCCCTGCTTTGCTCCCCAACCCAAACACTGCCTCATGGATTTTCCAAGCTTTATCAGCACATTCTATATCGCACAATTTGAGAAACTGTGCCTGTACACACATTGCACGTCGTCACATGCTGGTAGCTCAATTCTACCTCTGGAGAAGACAACTGATATCAGGGATAAATAGAGCTGAACAGGGTGAGCACCCCATGCCCTCCTGTCTCCCAGGAGGGTGTTACCATCCCGGGCTCCCCTGCCAGCACGTGTCCCCAACCCCGTCCCGCAGCCTGCGTCTGTCCCATTCGCTGTGCACGGTCTCCAGGGCAGGAACTGCTCCTGCGACCGCAACATCTGAGCACAACAGGGACCCATGCCCGCCCATGGATGAGTGCTAGTAACGGCAACAGGAGGGGAAGAGGACACAAAGGCACCCAAATAAAGAGGAGGTGGATCCAGCCACCCCTTTAGCTGACCCAGCACCATTTGCAGCCCCGCAAGTCTGACGCCCGGCAGGAATTCGCATGATCGGAAGCTCTCGGCTCTTGGCGGCTGCTCCCGTGGGACTGGCTTCAGCACAAATGGCTGCTGCCAGATTAATTTCGCTGCGGGCTGTGATCTGCTTGAGCTGCCCTGTCCAGGGCGGCGGAAAGGATTTGTTCTGCTGACAGGTAGCCCTGGCAGGGGGTGTTCCCGAGCAGCTTCTGGCACAGAGCGGTGCTCCCACTCTTTCCACACTGGTGTAGAGCAGAGTAAATCCTCTTTGATCAATGCAAAATCAGGTGTAAAACTGGAGTATCCAGCCCAGGCCATTTAATTCTCTGAGATCTAAGCAGGCTCATAATCTTCATCAGCGTTGCTTCCTGCTTGAAATGCTTTTCATTAGCTGCTCATTCAGTGAACACAACCACTTCTGCTACCTCAGCAAAACACATGCCATGCTTCTTGCTCAGCAGCAGAAGGCAAACATTTTATTGCATTTTAATCACCGGCAGTTTTGCCAGTTGCTTCCTGGTCTCTGTGTGTCTTCTACCCGGCCTACTGAGAAGCCTCTGAACTTTGATTGCAGAGACGTACCTGACCAAAACTGATCGGGTACCTCCTCAGCCTTCAAGTCACCGCACAGCCTGGTGCAGTTCCTGGGGAAGCTGAAGGATAAGTGCTTGGTTATCTCAGTGGCCTTTCAATCTAGTCCTGGAAGAAGTGAGACAGGCCGAGCTGTCCGGGCAGGCATAGCTGTTCGGTTGCAAAGGTTGGCTGCCCGGCCAAGGCCTTTGCCGTCTCATCAGTCTTGCTGGGAAATTTCGTACAAAATTTTTCTTCTGAAAATAATGATTTCTTGGAGCTGAAATGTTTCAGAAGAACATTTCAATATGGAGAAAACCCCCTGGTGCGGTGCCCTTTCCCAACCCAGCCGCTGAGGAACCAGGCCCAGCAGTCCAGACGCCCTCAGGGAGAGCGGTGCAGCCCACTGTCAGGACGGGGTTAGGGCTTGCTCTGACTCTGCAGTTTCAAGCCAAGAACTGTTGAGTGACTAGCGAAGGGCACAGTCCAGCTACCCAGGACCTGCTGGCTAGTCAGTGTCACCGATGGCTCTCCTGGATGACGCTCGTGGGCAGGCTCTCCTCAGCAGTCTCCTGCAGGTTGCTCCCGTTCCCCAGGGCAGACCATGCTCTGCAGCGCATGACCCGCTGCTCCTCTCACAGGCTCAGTCTTCCTGTGCCTCTGAGTCACACCGAGTATTTGAAAGAAAACTTTGGTGCCTCATTTCTTCATTTTCCTGTGTCCAGGGGGTTTCCAGCCTCTGACCCACACCCTTCATGCTGCTGCAGTGAAACTTGGGCATGATCCTTAATGTGCCCCTGATTCACTCACAGCCCCTGCGCTAAGGTCAGCAACTCTCTTCCTTTGTTCTCCTGCTGCTTCTATTGCAAGGCAGGAGCAGGCAGAGGATGGAGCAGGGAGTGTGTTTCAGAGCTCCCACCAGCTGCTGATGGGCCACGGACGGGCATAAACTGTCTGGGTCGGGGCTGACAGAACCCATCACTGTCCAGGGATGGGACTCACAACTGCCTGGGGCGGTGGCAGTGGGACCGCCAGCATCCCTCCGGCAGCATCGGCCTTTGTCCTGCTGGGACAGTGCACTTGGTTTCAGCGGAGTCCGTCCCCGTTTACCCCCATGAAAATGAACAACAGGATCAGGGCCAGCGTGCATCTCAGCTTGCGGCTATCAGCTGTGGCTCACCGTGAGCAAGTCCCTGAAGAAGAGGGTAAATGCCCTGCGCAGAAAGCCCAGGGGAACGGGGACAAAGACAGGTCCCTTCTCCTTCCTTCAGCGCTATCTAGGATCGATCATTGCCTTAATGTAACACAACCCTCTGGCTCTGCTGCCTGCATCCACCCTGCGGAGTCATGCTCAAGCGATTTTGTTTCAGGGTAACACTGAGTTAATTTGTCTGAAGCCCTGTGGGACTTCCCAGGCAGCCCTTTCTAGCGAGAAGATTTTGCTGAGTCTGCAAAATAATTCAGCACGGGGAGGGGGGCATTTGTGGGCCCCGAATTCTCCAGTTTTTCTCCTTCAGCTCTGACTCCCCTGAACCGCCGAGGTCCCGGGTTGCCCCAGGACAGTGGTTCGCTGAAATTGTCTGAGTTAGGTATTTTCTCCACTGCACAAATTTGGTCGTGTCTGCCTCCTCCCCCACAGCACCCTCAAGGTCACATTGGGAGGTTGTGTGATCTGATGAAAGGGAACAAGGAGGGGGGGGGGGAAAATGGGCAAGATGAAAACTGATCCCAGGCTCCAGCTCCAGCCTGTTCCCTTCGGCCCCTCTTGGCTCACTCCGCGCTGCCCCAGGACGTTCACTCCTTGCACCCGGGACTCACTTTAGAGATGGTTATGAAAGAAATTGTGCATTCAGGTATTCTAAGAACTGGCTGAGTCTTTTGTCCGGAGAATGGATGGGAAAGCTTATGCCTTAGTGCCTGCTCCTTAAGTAAAGGATTGTGTAACCCTGGCACGCTGCAGTGCTCCGGCTGGCAGGTGATGAAAAACTGGGCAGAAAACAGCCTTTGAAATGCCCAGCTGGACAGAGAAGGGCCTCGCTGGGGAGCCCTGACCCTCCCTCACCCCACTCATAACCTGACGGCTGCCTCTGCCCAGAAGGAGATGGTCAGAGATTTACCAGCAGCCAGAGTGCTTGCATCTGTACTAGTAATTTAAATATGCCTGGCACAGTTTCCTGGCCCTGAGGCCACTGACACAGAACAATCTATTAAACTTTCTTATCCTCCAAGCCAGGATGGATGCATCCAAGTGCACAGGGCAATAATATCAAGTCCCTACTGCCCTTAAACTTTTTCCAGGAACTGTTTCTGAAAGCACTAGTTGGCTTTACCCAGAATCATGCCATGGACTTGCAATCACAGTGAGACCTGGGAATATTCTTGATGGCCGCGGAGACCTTCCAGCCCAGGTCCCCGTGGTGCAACCCTCTGTCATCCCCAGATGTCCCACCACTGGAGCCAGAGTGTGCCAGGAGCAGCAGCCCAGCAATAAGCAGTGACTGACTTACACACTATCAGCAAAACAGTGCGGGGCAGCCACCGCTGGCTGAAGCGTTGTGCCAGTTTGCTCAGTCCTTGAGCTCCTGCTGTCCTGAGCTAATGGGTGTTAGACAGAATCCCAGACTGGCAGGGGTTGGAAGGGACCTCTAAAGGTCATCCAGTCCAACCCCCCTGCCAAGGCAGGGTCACCTACAGCAGTTGCACAGGACAGCGTCCAGGGGGGTTTGGAATGTCTCCAGAGAAGGACACTCCACAGCCTCTCTGGGCAGCCTGTGCCAGGGTTCTGCCACCCTCACAGGGAAGAAGTTTTCCTCGTGCTGAGGAATTTCCCATGTTCCAGTTTGTGCCCATTGCCCCTTGTCCTGTCGCTGGGCACCACTGGAAAGAGTCTGGCCCCATCCTCTTGCCACCCGCCCTTTGATAAGCATTGATGAGATCCCCTCTCAGCCTTCTCTTCTCCAGGTTGAACAGCCCCCGGGCTCTCAGCCTTTCCTCACCAGAGAGATGC
This sequence comes from Vanellus vanellus, assembly GCF_965231255.1. Taxonomy (NCBI): domain Eukaryota; kingdom Metazoa; phylum Chordata; class Aves; order Charadriiformes; family Charadriidae; genus Vanellus; species Vanellus vanellus. The sequence goes on along the minus strand of NC_138927.1, from coordinate 853,612 downwards.
TCCCGTCCCCTGAGCATCTTCGTAGCCACCTCTGGACTCCCTCCAGCAGTTCCCTGTCCTTCTTGACCCGGGGAGCCCAGAACTGGACACAGTGCTCCAGATGTGGCCTCCCCAGGGCAGAGTAGACGGGGAGGATGACCTCCCTCGACCTGCTGGCCACGCTCTTTTTAATGCACCTCAGGATAGCATTGGCCTTCTTGGCCACCAGGGCACATTGGTGGCTCATTGTGTTGTGCATTCCCAGCCCACCAGCAGAGACCTGAAGCTTTCATTGCACTGCTCTTACCCACAGCCCCTTGCCAATGCCCCAGCCTGCCTCAGGGACACAAGGCAGCACAGGGTGTTTTCCCCTCTGATGCTGTCCTACACCCAGCCATGGTCCAACTACTGCAGAGGATTTGGGTTTGATGCACCCCCATCTGGCTGTACGCACCAGTGCTTGTGTGAGGGCTGTGCGCAGTGTGAGAGGGGAATAAGGATACAAGAGAAAACACCAGTTTTGCTGAAATTGCATGTGAGAGCAAGATGAAGCTGCACTGGGAGACATGCTAAAAAGGAGCTGAGCACAGGAGTGCGTGCTGTTCCCTAAGCCAGGGTTGGGACAGCAAACTGCTTCCCATTGCACCTCCTCACCCCAGGCCAGTGTGAGCAGAGGCCAGCAGCATCCTTGGCTCTGCCTGTCTGGGAGGCAGTCACAGCAGATTTCACCTAGGGAGAGGGATGAGCTTAGGACACCCACAGCATGAAAGTCACTGGCAAGGCTGCACATGTCCCTGAAAATCCCTGCTATTGTTTGAAGCTCTCCTGAGCACCACTGGGATTCTCCAGCCTCGTTTCCTAAAATCCCCACCATGGTTTTCAGCGCTAATAAGGTGGAAAGACAGAGTTTTTGTGCCCATGTGGCAAATACAGGGCAGTGGGATTTAGGAAGCTTCAAGGAGCTCTAGTTTCACTGTTCTTCTTACTCCTGATGGCAATGGCACTACAGTCCCCAGCAAGGTCATTTGAAGGTTATTTCTTGTCACACTGCAAAGCTGAGGAGCTCTTGGCCTGCCAGTGCACAGCAGGACAGAGCTGCCCAAATGGGACAGCATGCCCAGCTCCCGCCCCTGCATGAAACAGCCCCAGAGAGAGCTCTGCCCTTCGAGACATGCCCCTTCCTAAGGCAAAGCATCTGGGAGGAGAATCTTCACAGAGAGAATCTCTCTCTTCCCAAAGAAATCTTTTCCCAGTGCCCTGTGTCCACGCAGGATGGCTGAGCTCCCCAGAGGCTCATGCCAACCAGGAGTCTTTGGATATTTGGAGCAGGACCATTAGTGCATCCCTCCACCTCTCCCTGGAAGGAGATGCCTGAGCATCTGGGTCAGGAGCACCCACAGCCTGAGTTTCTCTTGCAGGTCTCTAGGCTCCCTTTTGCTCAGGACTGCACCGAGCAGCTCTCTCCCCCTTCTCCCTCACTTGTACCATTTGCATCCATTTTTTCCAATGCACCAAACACAAGTGTTTTGCACTGGCGCCATGTTCCTCGGCCTGATAGCTCAGATGAGCTACCCAATACGCTCCTACTCCTTCTCTGGGAGGGTGCCAAAGTGCTTTTTGCAGAACTGCTGAACTCTTTTCCAGCAAACATCCTGTCAGTAGCTGGATTGTTTGAATATCCAGGGAAATCAAGCGCAAACTGCAGATTGGCCAGGCGTGTTCCCAAGAAACAATTTTATCAGAACTTCTGGCAGAGAAAGTGCCTGGTTTGACAGAGCCCTTTCAGGGGTAGGCATGGAGAGCAGAGATTCGAGCACTGTCTTTGTGTAAGTGGAGTTGGAAGTTTGGCTCTGCTCCTCTTGCTCCCAATGCATGTCCCCAGCACAGGCTGCAGAAACAACCGTCTTCATCCAGACTATGTAATTAAATGTTCATTGGGACAGGAGGAGGCTGGTGTGCATGGTGCAGAAGACTCCCGTTCAGGCACCTGAGCTGTTTCTTTTTCTGGGGGGACTTACTAACCCCAGGACTGTCTTAGTCAATAAGGACCCAAATCACGTCTTCTCGAGCATGATGTCAGATGTCTCCGGTTTCATTCTGCCTCATAAATCAAATATTTTGGGAAGCTCTGTATTTTTTTTTTTCCTTTTCACAAAACCAAGCTTTCACTTCCCAAAATCGGGGAGCACAAGTTTGAGCCTTCTGAGAACATCTTCACATTTCTGTTTCGGCTTTTCAGTGAGACATCATCAAATATCAGGTGGATATTTGGCCACTCCAAAGTGGCCATCACACTCCACCCTAAGGAGCCAGCAAAGACGTACGTAGCTCAACCAGCAGGATCAGCAGCTGTCTTTGCAGCGTGGGACATCGCAACACCCAGTATCGGAAAAACTACGCTTCTTCCTGAATGTTTTATACGCTATTGTTAGCAGCAGTAATCCTACGGTACAAGAGCTGGAAGGGATTAGGAAGGAAGAGCATTCTCCCTCTGCAGCAGCGACTGCACAGTAAATTTCCACAGATTAACATGCACTGAGTTGAGGGTTTCTCAGATACAGCGGTCCTGTAATTGCTGCTACTTTTGTGGGCTTTTTAAACAATAAAGGAGTGGAGAAAAAAAGCTATACCACTAGCACGTAACTGTGAAAATGGATGTGTTTTTCCAGAACAGTGGTAGGGCCCAATTCTGCTTTTATAATCATTTTGTTGCTCTTGCTTGGATTTCAGGCAAGTATGCACCTTCAGGACTGCTTTCCCAGGAGCACAGGAGGACTGGTTTCTTTAGCAATGAGTTTCAGTGTTGTCAGCCACTGTCAAGCCTCAAAAGTATGGAATCAGATTAAAATAAAGATATTTAAGCATTAAAAATGCATGTTGGATCCTATTTTGCCTACGGCATTCTGACCTTTTCTGTGTTTTCAAGCTTTTGTCTACTTCAACTAACCTGAAAATAAAGAAGAGGTTCAGATTAGCCTCCACAAGTGGGTTTGTGGTGGGAAAACTGTGCATGCACTTCTAGGTCCCACCCTTTCCTACTGCACCATGCTCTGTTCACCATGCAGCCCTCTGCCCTCAAACATCCCCCTGCCCCCTGGAAAGCCGTAGCCCTGGCTCTCCCACAGGCTCAGACAGCCTTGGCCATCCATCTCTGCCACAGTGGTACCCACAGGGAGTCTGTCTGTGTGCCCGGCTCTCATGTATTTGGGTTGCATTGAAAAGCCAGGGTTTGTCAAACAGCAGCTGTCTGCCCATCACCCCGAGTCCAGCCTAGACAGTTTCTTCATTTGGAAGCAAAACTTAGCAGAAAGGATGTTTTTTGTTCTGTTTTTCTCACTTAAGACATTTAAACACTTCCAGATATGGCAACCAGCTGGGATTGATCTGTCTTCACATGGGCACAAAGGAGGGCACAGACTCAAGGAGATACATCCTTTTCCATCCACCTTGTGCCGTGGTGCTTCTTCCCCATTCACATGAGGGTCAACAACAGCCTTGTCCGAGTTTCCCCTTGGTAGCGTCACAGGAGCTATTTTCTGTGGTCTGTAGTACTCTTATTTTCCATGGGGCTATAACAGGAGATGGAGCGGTGACGTGACAGACTGATTTAGGCCCTGCTGAGAGGATGTTTATGGAACTGGGACACCGGCAACGTATTACAGACAAGCAGGATGTCTTTGCTCCTCTAACTCCGTGGATCAGCAGAGCTTAACCTGTTTGCTCCTTCCATAAATGTCCCAAAGAGTGTCTCCAGGCGTTTCCCACCAATGCTCAATTAGTGTTGTTGCTATCAGGGGTCTACAGACATGCTCTGTTACAGGCCAGTGCCATGCCTGGTATAACCAAGAACATGTTCTTGGTTATACCGTGTTCTTGGTTATACCATGCCTGGTATAACCAAGAACAAAATCCAGAGATTGAGGCAGGTGTAGCAGAAGCTGAATTCCCATTTCTTTGGGGAATTTCAGTAACAGCAGTGGGAATGCATCTCTTCAGAGCCAGAGACTGCTTGCAGCTGCAGGTGCTTCTTTCTCTTGCCAGGGCAGAAGTAGAGCCCCTCCAGTGAGAAATACACTTGAAATGCCTTGGTCATCCTCATGTTTCACCCTGAGAGTCAGAAACTTTCCCCATAAGCATCTGTATGGGTGCTCCAGACAATATTAATGGAAGCAGAGAGAGAAGACATGAGGCAGCCAGTGAACCCACAATAACTCTAGAACTGAGTGGCCTTTCCACTGAAAATTACCTGGTGCCTGATTGCTCCGACCAGAGCCCAGATGAAGGAAAGCTGCTGGGTAGCCCCAGAACGGTCAGTGTGTGGCCACTGTGGTGTGCCAGGGAGGTGCGGGGCTGCAAGAGGTAGTAGCGCTCTCGCCCAGTAAAGCACCGTTGGAGGATCTGGAAACTCCCAAGGTTAGTGCTGTGGTTGAGCCACCTGGCCAAACCCTACATCAGGTACTTTGTCCCTGTAGTGAGCAGGAAGGCTCTGAGGTCAAGATGTGTTATGGCACTCTCACAGACAACTGCTATTACCTGTGTAGCAAAGATTATATCCATGAGCCAGTTAGGTCCCTCTACCAGTGTCGGTGGGTCCTGAAAACCACACTTCTGACATGAGTTCTGTTGTGACGTCCCCATGGCAAATCTTGCCTATATTAACTCCAGGTCACCTAGACTGTAAAACTCCCATCCCCCCATCCCCCACCTCCCGATCTATCTGCTGCCTGTGAGCAGCGCAAGGCAGGAAGGAAGCAACTGGTTCCACCCTCAGAGTCTTTAATGGTACAATTTGCTCCCTTCAGGTCAGCAGACACAGGGCGTTTGGCCACACTTGCCTCTTCTAGACCTTGTTTTTTTCCAAGGGAATTTGCCGATGTGAACGCATAAAAGGCAGGAAATGGAAAAATTCAAGACCTGTTACTGAGAGGAACTCCCCTAACCTTGCCTATGCAGAGCATCTCAGCAGTCCAGTCAGGAACTGCTGCCCGAGAAGATCTACACGGCACAGGGCTTAGTGTGCTGCAGTCGAGAATGGGAAATATTCACATGCTGCATCCAGTGCATGCGACCTCACAAACAGCTTGAGGCTGCGTACCAGGGTGCACATTGCATATATGACCTGTGATGTTGGCATGCCTGCCTGGTTTTCACCACTGTCTTGTCTGTTTTGAAGGAGCACAAGACATTGCAGGTCCAGCTCTGTCTTCATATGTGCTGATATATGCTCCTACACATACGCTGATGCATACACTGCACCCACCATCAGCCTCTTCTTGTGCCCAAGTGCTCAACTTGCACTGTTGAGCAAGGGAACACAAAATTTAATGGGTGTCCAAAATTTTCCTCTTTAACTATTGGGACTGTGGATAATCCTGTTGTTCTAGAAATAGCTGATAAGATTTCAAAGCTCCCTAAATTGCTAGCCCCAACCTCGTGAATGCCACAGGCAAATGACAGAGGCTCAGTTCGTACTTCAACACACTTTAAGCTGCATTGGTGACATCTTTGTTCTAGGAGATATGCCCCACAGGAACTCACAGAGGAGTTGCTCATCAGGATCCATTATAGGAGCTCACTGGCTGTGAGTGATGGAGGAGGAAGGCAGCGGGGATGTATTAGTTACAAAATAATTACAAGCTGTAATTACAGTGTGCCCATATAAAGGTGAATGTATGATAAAAAACAGGGCTGGGAGACACCACAAAATGTCAGCTAATCCCCTTCCCAGCACAGTGGTGCTTCTGTCGCTTATGACAGGAATGTGTATGACCTGGTTTCAAAATCCTCTCATGCTGGGGTTGCAAGATATTCCCCAGACAATTTCCCCAGCATTTGTCCTTCCTGACGGTCAAAACATTTCCACTCCTGTTGAACCAAAACATTCTTGGTTATAGTTTATTTTCACTATTTCTCTTCTCTTTGCCCATGAACAGTTTGTTGCCTTCAGCTTTGTACAGATTTTTCACTTCTTGTTCCACCATGGAAGGACAAAAAGAGATCTGCTGCCCCAGGCATTGGGACCAGTTCTCCCCAAAGTGAAGTGAGATATGAAGTGGAAATAATACACTGGAGTCTAAAACTGACTTGGGATGCATCTCACCTCCCCTGTAAAATGGCTAAAAGGCAGGGAATCCCCTGTGAGCTAGTCATCCCCAGCTCCCTTTGTAAGCACCGGGGAGAAAAAAGTACAAGTGATTCATCCGGTTCTGACTTACCCGTCAGGCAGGTGAATCGTGCCCCAAAAGCGCCTCATTCTGTATTGACCCTGAAGCCGGTCTAGACAGCTTGCTCAGCGGGAGACAATGACAGAGTCTCCCACATCCCTGGATACAGAGGAAACGGAGTATGAAGCTAAGCTGGGAACCTCCAGTGCCAGAGCCTCAGTCTGGGCAATAGAAGGATCAGGGTCTTTTAATCTTGCAACTTGGAAAACTTTCCTCTGTCCCTAATTTTTGGTCTTTGTTTTTCTTTTTAGTGTAACCTCTTTATATGGGGTCCAACCACTCTCTCTCTGCAGCATTCAAACATCCTTAAACTTCCTAACATGTGCTAGAATAGAATAGAATAGAATAGAATAGAATAGAATAGAATAGAATAGAATAGAATAGAATAGAATAAATAGACTAGACTAGACTAGAATAGAGTATTTCAGTTGGAAGGGACCTACAATGATCACCGAGTCCAACTGCCTGACCACTTCAGGGCTGACCAACTGTTAAAGTATGTTATTAAGGGCATTGTCCAAATGCTTCTTTAACACTGACAGGCTTAAGGCATTGACCACCTCTCTAGGAAGCCTCCTCCAGTGCGTGACCACCCTCCCTGAAAAGAAATGCTTCCTAATGTCCAGCCTGAACCTCTCACGCATACTGAAACCATATCTATACCAATACCCTGAGCAAGCCTCGTTCTTGGCCGGCTCTGCTGTGATGAGGGGTGGGCAGAGGAAAGCCTCACTTCTGAGCAACTGAAGAGGATAGCTGCTGTTTCCAGACATGCCTCAAGGGAGGGAAGCTGGTGAGGCATGCATATGTGAGCCGTGGGTTTGTAAGGTATGCTGCATGTGGAAGTGGGATGGCTCCTTAGCTGGCAAGCTCTTGCCCTCACTTATGTGCCAACCGAGCTCTTGGGCACTGGAACTGGTGCCAGCACAAATCCAGACGGACTACTCTTTAAGAAGGCAAATGTCCCTGATGGAGAATTTTTATGATACCCCTTGAGACGAGTTAAACACACGTTTGTGCTTAAATATAAAAGAAAAATGTAATGAACAACGCATTGGGCAGAGTCCTACTGCAATATGCTGTTCTACATGGGGTCTGCAAAGAAGTATTACAAGCAGATTCCTTATGTACCCTTGCACCAGCACTATTCCCTTGCAAGGAGTCATTCTGTCTCTGGCATTCCTGCTTCCAGTTTAACCCCTTCCTGTAGTTGGGCCTTTTTGCCCTCCATGACAGCTCATTCCACGGTGACAAATTACAACTGCTGAGCAGTTACAATTAGGATTTCCCCTTCATCCCAGAAAAGACCCAGGCACAAGAATTAAGCCTTTATGGGTGTAAAAGTGAGCAGACTGCAGTAATGTCCTTATCTCCTTATGACGACATTGGGCAGGAGATGACCGAAATGCAGCTCCCACAGCAGTGAGACAACTCTCCAGGAATCTGCCTCGTGAGGAATCATCTCCAGGTCCAAGCTGAGACCATGATCCATCTGGAAAATCCCCTGGCTCTGTGCCCCAACTCCTTGGCCACCCAAGGTCTAGTGTTTAATCAACAGCCCATGGGGCTGGGTGTTTTCATCAGAACAGATGATCAAACCAGGAGTGCGGGGCAGAACTACACAGTGGTCAGCAAACACCAGAGCTGATCTCAACACAGGTCCCAACAAGAGTGGAAAAGCCATGCCCTGAACTAGTGAGATCTGTCCCCCATTTCTAATGAGCTGGCTTAACTGCGATCCTGATTGGCAAGAAAGGCTTACAAACGTGGCTTAAGTGAAGTATCTTCGGAATAATGTCCTGAACTCCAGCCAGGCAGGGTTGTGCCTTTGGGAAAGGGACACCCTCCAGCACAATTTCAGCAAGACCTCTTTCAGGAGGTACTCTCGCTGCCCAAAATCCAGCAGGATGTACTGGCCAGGGATGTACTGGTGGTCACAGAATCACAGAATTGTAGGGGCTGGAAGGGACCTTCAGAGGCCATCTAGTCCAACCCCCCGAGGGTCCCTTCCCTCACTCGGGGGACTCGGGGCAATTCTTCAGGTAAAGAGCGTGTTTGCCCTGCATGCTCCAGATGGGGCTGTAGGTGCAGGTTGAGGAGCAGCATGGAAGGCTGCAGCCAGCCAAGCTCCTGGCCATGCAGGAGTTATCTTCTGTAAGAACCCCGGAGGTTATGGATGGTGGATTATCAGGTGCAGATGTGCAGTTGGTGTTTGGGCTGAGAGATAGACAGGAATCACACCTGGGGCGTAATCTGCAAGCCATGGGAAGAGAGTGCATAGGATCTGCCAAGGAGGTGAATGGGATCATTGGGCAGCCAGGATTGCTTCTGAGCCTTGCAGAGCAGCACCCCAGAATAAGCATTGAAAGAGCAGATTTTGTGAATAGCCTGAGAGTCTAAATTACAGGTCAACAGACACAGCCAGATGGACACTGCTGCCTTCTGGACAGCTGCATCATTTATTGATGCTATCAGAACTCAGCCACACTGCCCAAACTGGAGGCACAGAGTGCCCTTTGCCAAGTCTATGCCCAGCACAACCTCCTGCTCTGCCACAAGGGCAGAAAAAACTAACCAGGACGGACGTGAACAGGAACCTGGCTCAGCTGTCCAGTGTTCCTGTGAAAACGTGTCCCAAAAGCCAAGCTTTAGTAAAACGCTGTCTTGCCAGTTGAGCCATCTGTCTTGCTCCAACTTATTAATGAGCCACATTCTCACCTTTGCTTGTGGAGTTTTTCAGCTCTGCTAGTTCTTTTCAAGCAGCTTATCTTTAGCTTTTTATCGACAACAATACTATCCTTGAAATCTGTCAGTGCAAAAGGTAACCACATCCACAATCTTTTCAGGTCTGCATGAGTGAATTAAACATTTTCCAAACCATTGGCATAAGATCAAGCAGCCAAGACCCTCCCACAACCTTACTATTAAACTCTCTGAGCCTCCAGAACAACATGGTATATCCAGCCTGTCTAACAGGACTGGAATCTGCTCTGCAAGGCATCCTGAACCATGCCCAGAAACAGTTTGGAAGAGCAACAGTTGGCCCACGCAAGCCATGCCCACAGTGGCATGGGCTGTTTCTTGGCATTGTTTACTCAAGTACTGTAATGATGCAGAAAAGGTTTTTGATCATTAACAGCAGCTCATCATTTCCTCTGATTTTACTCCACAGAAGTCTGCTGCAGCAGCCAGGAATACTCGAGCTTGCTGCCTTCAGAAACCTTCTGGAGTGCTTGCCCGAGGCACAGTGGTCTCCTGTACTTATATATCATTAGTGATCTCATACAGTTCAATATAAAATAGAACCCAAACCCAAACAATTTTAAGCCTGTAGCACAAGGAAGAAGGCTGCCTCTATGCAAATATTGCCAGAAAATCCTCAGACCATATTCCTGGAGGCACAGCAAAAGGTGGCTGAACATGAAAGCTGTGGCTGTCTTCTTCCCCCTTTTCAGCGGTTAGTTTTGTCTGGTCGGGATTAGCACAGCATTGAACATGTCAGCTAGGTACAAAATTGTTGTCAGCACTAGAAAAATCACTTGCCCTGTGGACAAGCTTAATGCACAATAAGCTGCTCTGGCGAGGGCACAGATTCAGCACGTCCAAACACGGAAAGCGAAGAGAAGAGCTGTATTGCTCGTCTCTGTGATGAATGAGTGGTAATGGACCTACTCCTAGTTCAAATGCCAGAGAAAACTTCATTTCCCAGTATGAACAGCGATCGGATATTAGACAAATAAAACCGTGGTACTGGTCTGCTCTCCCCAGGAGCTAGTCTTTCCCAGTCCACGCTCAGCACCGTTACTGCCGCATTAGTGCTGCACACAAAGAAGTGGTAACCTGATGGGAAGGGAGAAACGGCAGCAGCAGACAGATGCCATCTGCCAGGGAGCTGACCCTGAGCCACTCCGCCTTGAAACGGTGACTCCGGTGTCAGCAGCAAAGCTCTGCTTGAGAGGGTGAAACACAGAGCAATTGACCTTTAGGTGACAGTTTGCAGAGTGTCAGCTCGAATGACACTGTGGGGAGGGGGGTGGGTGTTATTAAGGTATATGATATCACCCGCAAGCAGGAAAATAGCAAAATTTCCCCTGGGAAAAAAAAAGCCTGTGATTTCTCCCAGTGTTAGAATTCTTGGCTCACTGCTTCACAAATCCTCTATTGGAGAGGAGAGCTTATCACCAGGGTACCTGCATTTCTCATAAAAGGTAAATTGCCTTTTAACTCCTCTCCATTGCTTTGTAACCGTCCTACTTAGATCTAATGATGTGCAAAAGTTTACAAAGCATTTTCAGATGACCTGGAATGCTTGCCAGCTTGTGAGTAGAGCAAATAGCTTAGCCAGGATAATAGAGAGGAAATCCACTGAATAGCTCAAGTCATTAAGATGTTTGCATTTGATGAGACAGCCACTACCAAGGGCCAGAGAAAAAGAAATGAGCCAGTGGTGCTCATGCAAGGTGCTGTGAGGCATGCCTGCATCCATCGCGACCTCCCCAGCACACGCCTGCGGGAGTGAGTTGGTAGGGTCAAGTCTTTTCCCCGTGCAACAACTTGATTGCTTTCTGCCCAAGATCTGGAAAAGCTACAACGCACAATTCAGCGATTCCACACACAAGCAAATAAATAACAAGTTAAATCCCATAGTAACCACATCTGCATCACTCCAAAAATCTGTGGGGAGAAGGGTTGAGACAGCAGGTTTACCTCACCGGTGTTTATTTTGGGAAACATCATCAACCTGAAATTATAAGGTGAAGTTAAAAACCTCTTCCTATCCTTCTCCGTTCTTGTAGCTTCCAGCCATATTTTACAGTGTTAAGGAAACGTTTTTTTCCCCCTTTATTGCTGAGTGAAAGGCACCCTTCTTCCCAGGAGTAACTGGGTAGCCCAATGCCCGGAGAATGGGGAGGACCATTGCAGGAGGACGAAGTGCCGACCACTGTGAACTCTGAGGTTCCTGGAGGAGGCAATGGGCTCCTTTTGGGTATGTCCCTTCTCACCACACACACCTTGGAAAGGGAAGCTGAGACAATCACAAAGATCTTAGGAGCAGCAGATGTAAAGGAGAATTTTATCTTTGTCATTCATAATTCTATGACTCAGCCTCGGGGACAAATGCAAAGGGAAGGCAGAAGGGATCAGGACTGCAAGCAAATTAAAAAAAAAGCTGTTTTGCACTGATAGCTTCTGTGAAGAGGCCAGAAGTCGGACAGCTTCAGGCAATGTGATACAAGGGCCCTTGTTCCTACCCAGCTCTCAGCTCTGCCATGGGAGATCCTGTGATTCAGGAATTCTGTCCACTTGCTCCAGGACACTTGACCTGCCTTCTTCTCTGTCTCCTACTATTTAGTTTTCTCACCCTGGACTCCAGTTCCTGGAGGAAAAAAAAAAAAAAAAGGAGGGTTGCTAGTGCTCAGGTTGGAGATACTGCACCGGGGCTTATGTTTTACCCAGACTGTCAGAAGATCATTTGAGGACAAATACTGGATGGTCACATCAGAACAAAGCCAGACTAACTCTTCGCTTTTTCTCTCCAACTGGCTGTGGCGACTCAGCTTGTCCAAGTGGGTATCTGGAAGGATAAGGGAGAACGCGTGCCCTTCCAGAGGGACGTTAAAGTCATCCCTAATTGGGCTCATTATGTGCTGACTCCCTATGTGTCATTTCAACAGCTCAAGGGCCCCTTATGAAAAACTAATGACTTCAGAGCAATGTACATTAAACAGTTGCACGGAATTCTTCCCCAAGCCTTATTTTCCTTTGTAAGAGTCACAACAACACTGGATTTTTTATAACTAGATAAACACTGTGACAGCAGTAATTGTCTGCAGTAGAGAAATCCCAGGGCAAATTAGATTAGTCACAGGTACAGTGCTGAAGTCTTCAAAATCCACTTCTGCACCAGGGAAGCTGTGTCCTTTGCAATGCCATTGCTTTCTGACATGGCCCTCTCCTGATGCAGCACAGGTGTTGCCCCAGGGCTGTGGAGTTCCTCCTCCTGTGACTATAAGACATGAAGTTTTCAGACAGGCCATTGCTGGGATCTGCTAAAAACTGTGTTAGGAGCAGATTCACGGGCGCTTAGTGGATGCTGGTTTTGCACATATCCCCCTCCTCACCATTCATAAATATATGCACAAGAGTAATTTTATTCACACAGATTTTGGCAAAAGGCCCATTGAATTCAGCAGAGAGAAGCCCATTGACTTTGGTAGACTTTGCACATTGCGGGTGAGAACAGATGGAGGCTCCATTCACCAGTTGCCACTCGTTATTTAAAGCTTATTATTGTTAGTTTTGTTAATACATTCACAAATGAAGCGCGATCCAAGTGGTGTAACCACCGCTGAGTGCTGGTAAAGGGCAGACGTGCTCTTCCAACAAGGATGGAGTGAACAAAGGACACCCCTGTACACACAGGGTTACAAACAGGAGTTTATTCACCCACTCATCTCCCGACCTTCAGAGGCAGTAGATCTGCAGCCAGTCTTTCTGCCCGCAAGAAAAAGGCATTTTCCAATGGTTCCAGTATGAGACACCCCAGATGTGACACAGGAGAAAGAGAAAGCAACCACGGGTGAGCACAGGTCCTCTCTGTTGCGAGCGGGAAGGTCCCGTGGGTTTTGGCAGGAGCTGTACTGAGCCTTTCCATAAGCTATAGCTATCCAGAGTGGAAACCTTCCTTGCATCATGAAGAAACAAGGAATTGCATTTCCTGAGCACAGCCAGGGGAAGGGAAGTCTTCTAGAGCAAAAGATCTACCTACACATGGCTGCTGCAGGTTGGGTGAAGATCCTTCCTCCAGGGACCCACACCATTGTGTCTCTCAACACTAGATCTCCTCTCTCTAGTGGACCTCCATAACTCCACATGCAAAAGACAGTAACGCTGGGACTGCCCACTAGCTCATGGGCACGCAGTGCTCAGCAATCAGCTTTTGTAAAAAGCAGAAGCTTACACCGCCTATGGGGCTCCAGGGTTACAACAGCCTTAACAAATGTGCCACTAGTGCAGAAATTTCTGTCATTAATAAAGCAGGAGGGCCAATGGCTCTCACAAGCAAGCTAAAAAAAGAAGGTAAAACTTCATGTTGAGTTTAAGGGGTAAGATTAAAAAAAAATACTTTTTGGGCTAATCTGGAGACTAACAGACATGAGAGTAGCGAGAGAGAGAGGAATGGATTACTCCAAAGTGAGAATGCAACCAGCAAAAATGGATGAGTACAGAACAAGGAAATTTTCTCTTGCTGCAAGCCAACGGCCTGAGCCCATGGGGCTGCTTCTCCAGAAAGTGGTGTGAGAAACACACCTGGTGCACTCAACACAAAAACCATTCCCTGCTGCAGGTCAGCAGCCTGGGCAGGTCTGAGCCAGCACAGGGCAAAGCACCCTCTGAGACAGATATAAATAATTAACATTGATCTATGCAAATACCCCAAAAGATAACATTGTGCACACATGTGGCAAGAGGAAATTAATTTCAGCTCCCAAATATCTGATAAAGATGGCATCAATGCAGCCTCCTCAAATAGCAGCACGTTCCCGGTTGATAATTATTGGAGTGCCACAGCTGGGGAACGCCTTCTGCGATTCGAGCCTGGATGCTGGGCAGCCTCACATCTTTTGGTGATGCTTTGTGCTTTAACTAGAGAGCAGCAAAGGCTAGCGACAGACAAGTTTGGGGACTACCACTGTCCCAGCTGCATCATCTACAACTGAAAACCAAACTTGGGTTTGTCTTCTTTTGTGGGTTCACAAATGTGGTAGTGGGACTGTGTGGAAGTGTCAAAGCTTTGGGGCTCTCACAACAAGAAGAAAGTACATTTCTGGTCCTGGGAAACAGAAATTATCCCTAGAAACGCAAAAATAACTTATCTGTGTCCTCAGTGGGCTTTCATGTGTTGTGCTGGTCTCTGTGGCTTGGGGCTTCGGAGAAGGGGAGCTGCTTCTGATGTCAAGGGTTTCACAACCCTCAGGCATTCATAGAGCTGTGTGAAGTGCTCTGCTTTCCTTCAGAGAAAGGACCTTCAGACAAAGTTCTTGATCCTCTCACCCAGGCTCAACATCATTGCAAACCACGTGAAAGGAGATGGGAGATCTCAGGGACACGCTTGGTGCAACTCCCCTGAGGCAGGGCCCAGTGTAAGAGGACATGAGGGAAGCCAAGAGAAGTTTGCTTTTGTTTCGGTAGGATGGCTACTTAGTTTGGCACTGCTAGGGCCAGGAAAGAGCCAGCTGAGCCTTGAGATGGGACAGAACAAACGGACCCACTGAGAAACGGGTGTATGGAGAAATGGACCTCTCCCTCCTGTGCCACCAAACCATCTCGATTGAGGCAGCAGCCATGTCAAGAGCACAACAAATGCTTCAGGTCCTCCTGTTGCTCCCAAAGACTCTGGATATGGTCTGTACCCTGTCAGCTGTCTGGACAGCTTTTCTTTTTTTGGAGGTCTTTGCATCCCTGGGGACATGCTTGCTGCCCAGGTGCCCACACCACTTTTGTAATGGGAAAGAACATGGGCCAGAGCTGCCAGAAAAGAGGTTCTGACAGCTGGAAATGGACTTTGTACGAGATCCTCACAAGAGAGTCACAGGTGACAGTGAAGACTACATGGGAAATGCAAGTGTGTCCCCAGAGAAGACGAGACACCCACGGTTTCCAAGCAGACTGTCTGAGGGATTGTCTGTTTGCAAACTTCCTCATGAGATTTGTCACCACAGTGCCGCTGCCGTGTACGTGCTCATCAGGACCTGAGAGGTAGCCTCTTTGCTAAATTGCAACCATTTTCAGCACCATGAAAGAATGCTACAACTTATACAAAATGAGCTGCAGGCTGGAGGGGTCTCCTGTTCGAGAAGAGTTGTAATCCATCTACTTCATTTGGTTTTCAGTTATTCTGTGCACTGGTGCACCATCGCCTAAGCCAAACACAGACCAGAAGCTGGCCCTTGTCATACCACAATATGTCACCGGGAGTAGGAAAATGCATTTGCCTAGGTGTGAGCTCACATGATTTACCTAGTGTCAGAATCAGACAAAACCTTCCTTTTCATGTTTATTAGACCAATGGTAGCCAATAGGAATTTCCTCTTGTGTGCAAAAATGGCATTTTGTTCTGTTTGAAATAAAAATGTCTAAATAAAAATATTGTTTCTGCACTTGGAAAAAAACACTGAGGTTTTATTCTAGAAGTTTCGCAAATTCCATTTTTTTCCAACTCCCCTCTAAATTTCACATTTTTTCTGATTTTTAATGAGCAACAGGAGACAGCAGAGGAGCAAGAGGAAGAGAAGATTCTGCACTCATGTGGAAATATTTTTCATATTAAAATTTCCCCAGGAAGCTGGAAACAGACACCTAGTTCAGTGGGAAGTCATTCACATTGATGCACATCTCAGCAGGCTCTGCCCAGGGTTAGGCTATGTCCCCCTTGTAAGGCAGAGCGGCTCTACAGCCCGTGCCAGGTCACCTGCCTGGGATCCACTGTGGGCTCTGCCAGGCATCTCTCTGCAGCTGCATGGTACTGTGGACTCCTGGAGGCTGAGTAGTGGCAGCTAACGTGCTTTGAAAAATGCTTGTTAGCATTTGTTTGGAAAGCAAATATGCTGCCGTCACTATTGAATTTTTCTTCTGCTGTAGGTAAGGCAAAGGTGTACTACGTGCTTGAGACATGGAGGTAAAGCCAGGGTTCTGCACGTGGGTGTAAATGACGGCACCAACCAGCAACCAGTGAGGGTGGAGACCTCTATGGAAACTGCTGTGGAGGTCCCTGTGTGCTGGGGTCCTGGAGGAAGCAGAAGGAAGGTCTTCCAGGTGGCCTCACCCTTAAGGCAGACCCTGGCGGTGTTGCCCATCACAGCCATCCTGAGCAGGGAAATGGGGGTGATGAGATCAGCCCCAGAGAGATGGGGAAGGGATATATGACCCGTGGATAACACAAGCCATCTTCAGCCAAATGCAAAGGTCGGCTAGACCACTCCAGGTGGGAGCCTCTGACTGCCTGAACCTTCTGTCTAAGAAAAAGGTTTAAAAACCATTAAAGTCCAGCTGCAGTTCACACAGATTACCTGTAAGGAGCTGACTCACCAGACAACTGTTCACAGGGCTTGGATGAGCCAGAATGAGCTTGTTCCAGTGGTCAAGCACTGGGACAGGGGCCCAGGGGGACCGTGGAGTCTCTCTCCTTTAAGATTTGGAAAACTTACCTGGACAAGACACTGAGCAACCTGTGATAGCACTGCAGTGAGGTCTCTCTGAATTATGCTGTGATTTTACGCTCCATCTCCTGCTTGTGTTGGAGCACATCAGGAATAAAGTCCTTGCACAGAGTAATGCCTGAGTCGCCTAAGATGAACAAAGTCTGCTGTTTCTACACGTCTCAAAACGGTTCAGGGACGAAAGTGAATGTATATGAGTTACAGAGGAATTGAGTTCCTCCGGTCCCTGCTTTCTCTTTCTACTTCAGAGCTTTTTGTCAAGACTACAGGAACAACATCTCTTGAGTCAGAAAGTGGCCTGAAGGGCTTGTTTAGGGTTTTTCTTTCATCTCACACATATCCTTCCAAGGCTGGACTTGGTCTTGTGGTGTTTTCAGCCATGGTTAATGGGTGCACTACCATGAAGCTGATGTGTGTGCAGTGTCTTCCATGTAGTAATTGAGATGTGCATCTCTCAGGCAGACTGCAACTAAGCTCATCTTACAACAAAAGCTGTATGTCTCAGGAAGGTTACCTACACCTCAAGTCTCGTCAGTGGTGAGCTATTTTCACAACATCTCTTCTTTAACCATTTGGGTTGACCATGTACCTGCCGCCTTCCTCTCTGTGCTAACCCACGCATCACACAGCCCACAGACGCGCCTCTACACGGCGTCGTTTCCCCATACAGAACCACCCTGGTGGTTTGTAGAAGTCTCTCTTGCTTGTTTGACAGCTGTGGGCATGCTGAACAGCTTTACTGAACAAGGCATTTTTTTCCACCCAGAATTAACTCATATTCTCAAAAAAGGCCACTCCTTTGGTCTGCAAGGCCACATCTGGCCCGAGGCAGGACAGTCTCCATCGCCTGTCCCTGTGCTCGTCTACACCCAATGGAGCTACTTAAAAAACAGGAGCTCCTTCCACTCTGCTGCTAGAACAAAGGCAAAGGAAAAAGTGTTTCTTCTGTATTTCAAAGCTGATTCTTCAAAAATAAAGCAAGCAAAAATTCTGACCCCACCTGCAATCCCACCAGTGAAACCAGTCCAGGCAGGAGAGATGCTCAGAAAGCATCATTGTGCCAAGCTCAAATCCAAATAGTTCTCAAGTTGTCAGGTTTGAGTGGTTGGACATACTAAATGAAACTCAAAACTTTCTGCTACAGACAGTTACCATAAAAAAACATGGTTAAAATCAAACTCCTACACTTCCAAGTAAAAACTATGTGAGCCGAACATGGCAGAAAATCCGTGTTCAGAACTGGCCCTCCTCACCCCTCCGCCCTCCCGCTCCAGCGCTGAGGGCATGGCGGGGAGGGATGACTCCCTTGCACAGCCACAGTGGCTATCGTCTGACACAGCAGCTCTTCTGCCACACTCCCAGGCTGGGAAGGAGGGTCACAGCTCCGTCCCCTCCTCCTGCTGCTGCTCTCCACAAAAGTGCCACTCTGTGGACCCAAGCCCAGACCCAAGGATCAACTCTGTGCCAGCGCCAAGGTTTCGCAACGGTAACCGGTAACCCGGTGCTGAAGAGCAGCTCGGGTCTGTAGCTGGTATCAGTTAGTGTGTGCAGAGGCTAAAAATAGGGACCCTCCACTCTCACAATGACTCAGAGATGCAGAAGGGAAACCCGCAGGCTCCGTGCTTGGCTGTCCCCTGAGCTGACTGAAAAGTTTTCATCTAAAACTTTGTTTTGACACAAAACGGCTCTTTGAAAAACAAACTAACCAATAAAAAAACAAAAAAATCAACAAAAAACCCCAAACCTCATCTCTCACCACCATAGCTGCTGGGAAGCTTTCTCATTTTGTCTAAGTTTGGAAGAGGTCTTGGCCAGAAAAATGTGACATTTTGTATTTTTTTTTAATTCTAATTGGCAGGCGCCCTGCTAAGCACTTTATTGGATACCTGTGAGAGGACATGAAATGGTAATGCAAGTGAAAGGTGTGCAAGTCCTCTGAAACTTTCATGGGAAATACAGTACACTGTCCAGACAGCTCTAATTCCAGCTCAGGAAGAAGACATATCCGCCAGCTGGCCTCGTTAAACCCCCACAGGGAGGTGATCCTTTAGTCCTTTAACTTGCTATGTTTGGGCTCTGCATCAGGAGCGCCAACCAGAGCTGCTCAGGGTTTTGCCATGCCATGGGTGATGGTGGTCTGGAGGCTGAGGGTCCTGATGGGGAAGCTGAAGAGAACCAACCAGGATCCCATGTGGAGGTGCACTGCTGATTCAGCGCTACCTCACCCATGAGGAGAGCAGGTCCTTCCTCCCTGGTCCTCTGTTTATCTGCCCCACAGTTAGAGGTCATTTTAAGATTGGTCGAGCATTGGGGCAGGTTCCCATAGGTGCTGGAGTCTCCATCCCTGGAGATTTTCAAAATGACTGGACCTGTCCGAGCTTTGAAGTGAGAAGTTTGGACTAGAGACCTCCAGGGATCCTTCCAGCCTTAATTTTTCCAGGTTTCTAGTGTTTCTAGCTCTCAGGCTCTCATGCCCAGTGGAGTTGGGCAGGCAATGCCTGAACTCTTGATAGCAGTGAGAAGTCCATCAGCAGAAGAGCAGAGCAGGCCGTGGCAGCCAGACACCAAACCAGCCTGCTCTCCAAGCCTCCTCTGCTTCCACTCGAGCCCCATCTGGACTCATTTTGTCCTTCCCCATTTGGCAGTAAGGGGAGGAGCGGCAGCACTGGGACACTCTAGGCAGGAGTCAGGCTTCGGGACAAAAGCACCTTGTTCACGAGGAGAGCCCCGCACCCGTGCTGCCAGCTCCACCTCTGCAGAGGACCTGGGCACCAAGCCAGGCTCTTCATTTCCCTACACAGTCCCCAGAGACAGGATGGACCGAGCTAGCTCTGTGTTGGTGCCTGTGTTGGACTGCGGCTCTACAAGTGCTTCCTCATTGCATGCACAGGGCTGTGGAGGTGACGGTTGGGATGCTGAATGGTGAGAAAGTAAGGCTTCAGCTGAGAGAAAACAAAACTGCTGCTGAAGTTGGTTCATTCTGTGTTAGCGGTCAAGCATGCGCTGGTGTAAGAGCTGTGCCATGGGTGTCTCATCCTGCACTTAACATACCCTGCGAGCATCCTTGCTGCCTCCTCTCCGCTTTGTTGTAGCTTCATGCCCAAGCTCCAGCACAGACAGCAAGCCCAGCCCCGGAGCGGGAGGACATGAGCATACACACCTACAAAAGACCTTCAAACGCTGCATTAGATCCCTGTAGCATCAAAGTGCTGAGGAAAGGGCTGAGCCCTAAGGGCGACCACATCAGGAGCCCAGCTTGGTCCCTGTCTTATTCCTCTGTGTGGAGGCAGCCCAGAGGCTGCACCAGAGCCTGTCGGACCCTGTGGCTGAAGAGGACCTCAGGGCAGCCCTGGTATCCCAGCATGGGGCTGCCCTGTCGGGATGCACAGCTGGACCACGTTCCCAGCTCCCACGGGAACACTGGCACGTCTCTGTGCCTTGGCTCCCTGCGATACAGGGCAAGGGGAGACAGTGAAAATGGGATCAACTGATAGCGACGGGATACCAGTAATTCCCACAGACAGCTGGGATGAGAAAGACCTCAGGAAGCCACCCCCCCTTCCCTCTCAGGATCAGCCCTACCTAAACTAATAGACCATCTGCCTGCTGCCCTGGCCTGTGACCCCGGCAGGGCAGAGCTGCCAGGCAGCAAGGACTGCGGGTGGAAATAGCTCCTCCAGCTCCACCCAGAGCTCCCATGCTCAGGACTAAGAGCTGAGATCCCACCCATCCTGTGTGCTCCTGTCTGGGCTGTTCCCTCTCCAGAAACCCACCATCACTTTACCCACCCGTTGCTTGTGTCCAAGGGAAGGTCATGTAGACAGCATGTTGCCCCTTGTCACCACATGTGGGTTACAAGTGTCCCCTGCGTGGCAGCGGTCACTGCTCCCACAACCTTGGCATGAGCTTTGTCGTGTCCTGCTGAACACCAGCTTGAGCTTCAGCAAGTCCATCAGGAATGAGTCGGCCTGTCCTGACCTCACCCTGGAGGGGACACTGCCACAAGAGTCTGCCAAATGGGGCATGTGAAGAAATGACGTGTGGTGGCCCCTGCTCACAGGGGTGGCTGCTGGCTGCGGAGCGGGTGCAGGACCTATGCCCACCTTTCAGCCCACTTGTGCCAATGCCTTGCAGCTAGTCTCTGGTCAGGACAGGGTCCATCCCGTGCTCTTACCAGTTTCTGACTCTGAGAAACCCAGATAACGATTTCTGCTGCAAGAATAACTGAATTTTCAATTAAATCATCGAACCAGAAAATGATTTTATAATCAATTCAGATCAAGCCACTTTTATCTTCCCTCTTCCTCACCAGCAAAGTGTTATGTTTGGGATTAGCCCGGAAGACTTTGTTCCAGCTGAAACAAAATGTCTGCTTTCATTATAGGCCTTTGTAACAACATCAGTTCCCCGGCCCTTGGGAGGGTCATTTCACCTGAGACCCCAGGGCTGAGGCTCATCTAGGACACTGGGTGTTGGGTCTGAGTCCTGCCTCCACCTGTGGATGTCTCTCACACCAGCAGGTTAGGAGATGTCTCTGGGCTCCTCATACCTCTCCCCTGGAGAATGCCCAGGGACTGACTGTGACACGCGGGAGCGAGACCCCTGCCCCCATGGGAAGGACCATAACCCCCGGGCTAGCAAGATGTTCTCACTCTCCATGGACCAATGAATATTTCATTATTCTTCACAAAGCAGAGAGGACTAGGACAGTCTTCCACCCCCTGGTTCTGCACACCCACAGCCAGACAAAGGCGCTCCACAGCTCAGCAGCTGTGGGAGTCCAGCCCCAAACATCTTATTCAAACCAAAAAGTCATGTCCAGTTTGCTATGACCATCACTGGCATTTCCACGAATGCCATATTCACTGTGAGAAAAGTCGCTCTGTTAACAGTGATACTTGAGTTGGTGGAAAACACTGGGAGGTTTTCCCCCATGAGATGAAACAGTATTTTGTTTTGTTCTGAATCAAGATTTTCTTTTAATTTTAGTCTGCAAAATTCTGGAATTGATGGCTTTTTTTCCTTTCCCCTCCCAACTTCTTATCTGTTTTTTTTTCCTCTGAATCTGCCAACCCCCAGGGTGTCCTGGTTAGGTTTCTGAAATTTGTCAATACAAGGCAGGATTTGGATCCCCATGAAATTGCCAGCTGCACTTGAAATGCAGCATTTTTGCTATGTTGCAAATAACCAGAATAGATGTGTGAGAGTCTGCTCTGAAATAGGCCACTGGGACAAAGAGAGAAGCGTAGTGTGCCCAAAATGCTCATGATGAATAGCAGCACAGAAATGTCACTGCTCCTACACACCAGCCCATCATTAAATACTTCCACTTTCTTTAGTGTAATGACAAAAAAATAGTTGATGCTTTCAGTACAGCACAAAAAACTCTATCCACATCTGCCTTAAAGTGTCAGATTCGCGCAGGAAGCAGAAGTGTTCCTGTGAGATTAGCATCTCTGTCTAAAACATGTTTGTGAAAGGTGAGAACACAATACTAGCACAGTACAATGTTCCCGCTGCCTCCCCGTGTGTTTTATTAATGATAACATTGTTAAAATGAGATTATACACTCTTTAGTTTGCCTTTTTTTTTTTTTTTAAATCATAACTAACTCAAAGGAGTTGCTGTGCACTCGCTCAGAAATGTATTCTTCCTGGACCTTAAAATAACCCTTCTAACTCAGTCCTTTAAAACTGCAGCAGAGCTCTGCTGTGTGATGGCTAATGCTCTGCCCTTTGGTAGTACTCAATGGACTTAATTCTGCCACCACTGTTTATCCAAATTCCCATCAAGAAATGGTGATTCCCAGCTCTGAGCCGTGCACAGCGTGAAAGCTCAAAGAATGGAAAAATTTGTTTATTTGTAGTAGGAGCTGATCCAAATTTCCTGACTGCAGGAAAAGGAATCAAAGGTTCTGCTGAAGAGTAGCACCAAAGCAAGAAGTCCTTCTCTCCCACTGATGAGGCCAAGGTGACTGCCTCTCCCACCTTCTCCACGTTCTGAGGGCAGGACCAGACCCCCCTGGGGCCAGTGATGTCCCTTTGAAGGGTTTGAGGGTTTGTCAGCCTCTCACCTTTCTACCACAGCACGAGGAGAACTCTCCTCCATCTAAACTATGTGGTTGAGAGGTCAAGATGGGACATCCAGAATTTGGGATTACTGTAGAAACATTCATCTCTGAAGAGATGCTGCAGCATTTTGGGAAGGTGGGTGCCCTGTGTTTCACAACTTAACTCTTCCTCATGGTGGTGCATGTGGCCATACCACTGCCCAGAATAGCTTTGATAGGTTTAGCTCCATCTACAGTGGTCAGAAAGGTGGGCTCAAGATTAGATTAGCTGCTCACCCATGTTAGTGATCGTTATGGTTTGAGGATCCCACAACAATTTATGGTCGTTTAGACAATTATTCTATCACCCAATGACCCCTCCCGACCCCGGAAGGGGAATCAGGAAAAAACAAAGAAACCTACAAGTTGAAATATAAACAGATTTAACAGAATAAGCCTAGATAATTAACATTAATAACGGTAAAGAACCAATATTGATCCCGATACCAATATAAAATATGCAAGGATTATACTCAGCCAGTTCTATCCATAGGAAGCTGTGCACCCCCAGCAGGGGACAGCAAGTGGTGGACACTGCGAGCGCTGCGGCTTCGGGAGGAAGGGAAGGGCTCAGGGGTCTGGCACTGGGGCAAGGAGTTATCAGGATGGCAGCCATCAAGGGAGAGAGAACTTCTCATCAAGCTTTCTACTTTATATTGAATGTGACATTCATGGTATGAAATAATCTTGTTGGCCAGCTTGGGCCAAGTGCCCGGGTTTTGGTCCTCCTCATCTCTGCACCTGGCGAGCTTGAAAACACTGAGACCTTGAAAACCACACACCGTAGCTGGCTATAAAGTAAATATTTTCACAAGTTCAGACACTAGAGTCTTCTAAATGTGCAGTTTTCCCAAGCATAAGAAGAAACCTTACCAAAAAGTAAAATCACTGAAAGTGAAATTAATCCTGCTCAAACCAGGACAGTGGTCTACATCAGTGCGCAGGGGACTGGCTTTGGGGCTCCTTGTCTTGCGCTCTCAGGGGACACCTTCCTGCCTCCAGCATGGGTCAGTGCTGCCTCAGCAGCATTCTGGGTAGCCTCTTGCTACCTGGCTTGCCTGTCAACCCAAAGCCCAGCTCAGTCTTTTGCAAATCCCCAGCACTGTGCATCAGGACAGACCTTGGATTCACTGTCAAACATGACTATTGATCCATCACAAGAAAAGCCAAGGGAGTCTTTCAGGGCATTTATTACCTCAGGCCACTGTTTGTCTCCTTCCTCAGCTACCTCATGGGAGATAAAAGAGGAGAACGATGAGTAACACCAATAGAAGATATTCTGGGATTAGTTTAGGAGCCATAGATATTTTTATCAACAGCAATCAAGTGGATTTAGGGAGGTATTTTAGTTTTGCATGCAACATTCATGGACTGTGCTGCCAGTTACGGCTCCTGCACTTCACAACAAACGTGGACAAATTAGAACTTGTCTGGGATTGTTAGATTTCTTGGAAAACTTGCAGCAGAAGTGTGAAAAAACATAATCCTACATTCTTTACCCAGAAGAAGAAAACACAATTTGAGGTGATAACCTCTAACTCCCACTGAGCAGGACCTGTCTTCTTCTTGTGGCTCTTCTCCAGATCTGCAAGTGACTCCAGTCCCACGCGTGCCGGGAAGGATGGATAGCTCCGAAGTCCCTTCTGTGTGTGGCTGCCCTTGCTAGCCCACTCAAGCTTACAGTCCCGGGAAAGGATTAATTTGGGGAGCCTTTGAGTGCTGCTCATCCAGCATCAAAGTGGTAGTGCTGGTCCCTCTGTTCTGCTCTTTCCATCCCAACACCGCAACCAGAGAGGAAATGTGATTGCATCAGCACAGAAGAGCTGTGATGATGCAGCTTGTGGCCACGCAAGCAGGATTGAACTGGCCAAGCAACAGCAGTATTTGGCAATGGTCACATTCTGGCACAGAGTCTCACCGACTCCGCCATTTCCAAGACCTACGCTTCCCATCCATAGGCGACTCCTATATTTAGTAATTGTGCTGGCAGCAAAGGCCCAGCCTTCAGGATGTTGATTCAGACACCCAGACACTCAGCCACTTCCTGTTTGGATGCACTAAAATTATTTGCATCATTTAAAAAGTGATATTGGTTAAGGGAAACAAAGCGTTACTGTCAGAGGAGGCTGAGAGCCGGGTTATGTACCCATGCACAATGGAAAAAAAGCAGAACAAATTGCCTCCATCTCCCAACAGCAGCAGACACATACAGCATGTCCCCAGGAGCCACTTTCACCACTCTTCCCGCACACTGGCACTTGTATTGCCATAACAATGCAGTAAAGCACTGTGATCGCCTGCTAAGCCTCCTCCTGCTCTGACAGCCCAGGGTGACCCAATACCATCTATAGCTACAGATCAGGAGCAGAGACATATCCAGGAGATGTGGTCTGCTGGCTGGAACAGGCAGTGGAAAGAAATACAGGCTCTAGCATCTACCCCTGCTCTGCCCACCCAGGCAGTTATGGCTGGTGACAACTTTTTCATGGCAAAGTGCAGCTTTCCATTGTCACGCAGTCTTTGCAGCCCCACTCGGGGCATAAATGTGGCACCTGAGATGTTCGTGAACTTCTGTTGACTAGAGGTCCAGGGCATGGATCTCTACCCTGAAGGCTTTGTGGGTGGTGACTGTGTCACTTAAAGAGCTGGACTCAGCTCTTGCCTTATCACCTCTGTACCTAATGTCTTGCCCTTAATCTGCAAAAGCCAGTGCAGCTGCTGTGTGAAAGGGCAGACATGACTCGGTTTGGTCTCACTGCTTCTGGGGAGAGTGGTGGTGGAGAGAGGCCCTGCCCAGCACTGCCGCGGTCTGAGTTCACCCGTCTGCAGAGTCACAAAGCCTGGTTGTGCCCCAGGACCGTCTGCTGTGGCTCACACCCACGGAGGCAGTCAGGACACCTTGCCGAGGAGCTGTGGATGCTTGGAGATATCAGCTGCCCGCTCAGCTGTCCTAGGCTGTGCATGCAACCAGTGCCTCTGTGGCTTCTACACTTCCAGAAGACAGAAAAATTTGCTAAATATTTTTTGGGAGCGCTTGCAAGTGATACCTTCCCCACTGTCTGCAGGACCTGGAAGTCTGATAATACCCAACTGCTCTGTGCTCGGCTCTTCCCTGGCTCCCAGATACAAAAAAAACCCAGACCTTTACTTCAAATGTTCAAGAAGGGAGTTGGCCTGAATGCTTCACATCCCTCCTCCAAAATATGAACAATTTGGCCTTTCTTCTGTTTTTTTCAAAGCCTTACTAATTCATTCCCAATGTCTAGGCAGGTTGATGACTCAATAGTTTTTTCCCCACAGGGTCTGGACAAGCAATTTCTTGACAAGGGCTGTTTATGACTTAGCTGCAGATGGATTTACCTATCCTGCCTTCTTTTTAGCTGCGATGCAATTAGTCACATGGACCAGGAGTTTCAAAAGTGACTGCATATGTGACTTTTAACACCCACCTTAAAAACAAACAAGGCAACCGTGTTTCACCGTCCCTCTGAAAAGTCTTTGCCAAAGTGCATTTTCCAAGCCCAGGTGCGTGCACTGTTTAAACTAAGGAGTAAAAGACAAATTATAAATAAAAAAGTCACAAGAAGTGGGTTCTGAGTCATCCTCAGTCAATGACAGAGGCTCTGCGATCAGAATTTAGGTCATAACTGCATTGCCATTGTATGTGCAGAAACATAATCTGGCACCCGCAGTGGTAGCTGTGTTGAGTCAGCAACGCAAACAAGAGACAAAAATAGTTAAAATCTTATTTTTGTCACTGCGTTTAGCAACTGTTTCTGCGTATCTGTCACAGCAGAGCAAACCTGTAAAGTCACAGACCGGGATTTCTCAGAATAAAGTTGCAGTTTGATTATTGCAATGTGTTTTAAACCTCAGGTCAGAAGTTCCCAGCTCATGGCATGCCAGAGCTCTTCACGTTTGAATATACTTTTTGATTTTATCATCTGATAGTAATTCATCAGGTAAGCAGTGATCATAAAAGAAACCACTGGTCTGAGAAGACATGGATCTCCCTCCAGCAGTCTAATTAACAGAGCAGGCAGCGCACGCCCAGAGCCAGCTTGGAGACCCGGAGCGGGGCGCACAGTCCTCCCGCTTCCCGCGCACCTTCAGCTGGCAGCAACCAGAAATATTATCTAGCAATCCTAAGCAAGTCTGATACAAATCACGGGTGATGGCAGAAGGGAGGACACAGGGCCTTTTGCTCACAGAGAGGACCGTGCTGCCGGCTCCCAGAGAGAAGAGGAGCGCTGCCCGCTCTTGCCACAGGGTCCAGCCAGGAGCAAACTTTCCCCAGTGTCCCAGCACTCAAAATATCTGTCCTTTACTGCTTGGCAAAACACAACGTCCAAACTCAGATTCCCAGATCCACCCTAAACTGCATGCCCTGGGTGCTGCCTGCACATTTCCCTCTGCATTGATCCACTCCTTTTGAAGAAAGATGAGACTTTGTATTTTCACCCTCATCTACTTTCCCTTCTCCCACCGCACACTGAACCTGGGAGTGTCCAAGTTGATCACAGTGTTGTACTGAGCTAAGCGTTTGATTACAGAGCTGAAAACAAAGTTAAAAAAATGGGAAAACGCAAGTACAATGACACAATGCATCTGTAGAGCCAAGATCGTTCCTGGTTACTGCCCAGACTGCTTTCCAGGGGATATCCCAGGCAGTAGCTGCAGCAGCCACACTCCTCCTCAACACTGCCTGCAGGAGCAGGATCCTTGAACATCTCCTCCCCTTTTCCTATCACTTCTCTTTCATCCATTCTATTTCTCTGTTTGGCTCACGTTGGCATTTGATGCAAGTGTGCAAGGGACTTCTTCCCCACTCAAGTTTCCCTGTCCTTGCAGATCTCCCAGCTTCTCTGTTGAGTTCACTCCTTTGAGCTTAAAACACCTTCTTCTTGCTTGCAGGACAGTCACACTATTTAGTAACTCCCGAGGAGCCTGCATCGCTCTCAACACACCTGCAGTTTTCTTCCCAGCTCTTATGTGCACCCCCACAACAATATCAAGGGCAGCTACGCCAGCCATGAGCCTTTCTTCAAACATCTTCCCCCCTCCTTCTGTCAGCCAGGAGGCTGCACCGTTACCCTGAGTGCTAACACTTCACTACCTAGCAGGTTCAAAATGGAGGAGCTGGGGATATTCCCAAGAATCTTGAGCAATTAAGCCAGGCACTGGCTTTGCAGGACTCCCAGGCTCAAGGCAGCCCAGCACCAACAGCAGAGAGAAGCCATCAGGGGCCACAGCTCCCCATGGGTTGCTGTTGTTGCCATCCAGTGTAAAAACGTGCCTGTTTGTATGGGAGTGAAAGGAAATCCAAGAACCAGCGCCAAGGCAAATCAGGCCTGGAAGCAACAGCTCACAAACAGCAAACTCTTCAAAAAGCACGCAACATGTTTTCAGCTCTGTTTTAACGCTTAGGAGCTGCTGACACCAGGCAACCCGGCAGCTCAGGCTGAGAAAAGTTGGAGGAAGAACCTGGGGTTGGATGGAGGGGGGAGAAAGGGGGAGTGGGGGGGTGTGCCTGTGGAGTTGTTTGTTGAAAGAATTTGCAAACGACTGTAATTGATTAAGAAATGGGGTAATTATGCAATCTGCTGATTACAGAGAAAGGAGTTATTAATCCACCAGACAGGTCCAGCAAAGGCCCTGTCAAAGCCTCAGGGAAGATGCTGTGGGGAAGATGAAGGGCTACGCGAATGGCTGTGCTGGTATCCCCCAAGCCCACTCCCCTCTGGGGCTCAGGAGCTCTGGGACTCATTCAACCCTGTCTCCAGGACCAAGTGCCACGCACAGGGGTGCGCAGCACATGCCACGCTAGCCAGAACACACCTGATTCCTGTACCAAGGATTAAACTGATTTGGGCTCTGATTTGATCCAGACATCCCCGGGAGACCCCTGTTGTGAGATCCATCTCACCATGGGAGGACCATATCAGCTAAGAGTCCCTTTACAAACCACAGAGGAGTCCAACTCATCTGTTGGACCTGTTAAGACCAGGGTTCAGTCTGATATGAAGACACTTGTGAGGTGTCTTCACCAGTCAGTGGAGTTTAGGGGGAGACTAGAGGTGCCAGCTTCGGGGTGAGCTGACCTCTTGTGTTTCTGCTGACTCTGCATGGAAGAGCTCTCCTACAGCAATCTCTGAAGCCTGGACACAGGCTGATGGGAGACACCCATCCTGACCCCTGGAGTGTTTTGATCACAAACCGAATCTGATCCCAGACCTTACAGGAGAGGAAAGTGCCTGCATGCCCCCCTTCCCAACCTTCCCAACCTGTGCCTTCCACCTTGCACAGACCCTAAGATATATTGTTGACAGCAAAGCTCCTGTTCACACCGCAGGGCACAAGCTCAGAGCAGAGGTACAAGCCCACTGCTGCCTTCCCCCAAGTCTTTTGGCCATTTGACACCTTTTATTTGGCCAGCCTCCCCAGACAGCAGCAGGGATGCTCAGAGCCCCACGCGCCCCAGGCTGTCCCCGTGCAGGCGGGGCATCCCCCATCACCCCCTCTGCCAGAAGGACTTTCTACCAAGGGTCACACAGCGCTGTCCACTCATAGGGACCAAATAGCACATGAAGATAAAGGCAAAACCCAGACCCACCATGGGGATATACTGGGTGGCCCAGGCACCTCAAAGTCTTTGGCGTGTCTTGGCTATAAGAAGCATTGGACCATTATCCCCCATTTGGCCAGAGCCGTGCAAGCTGCAGGGCACAGGCAGATTACCTGGTCCCAGGCCTGCCCGGTTAATCCGTGCTCAGTTTCTTTATCCTGTCTGTCTATATATAACCTGGCTCCTGGCCACCTGCAACCAACCTCCCACCAAGGGGGTGGGGAGGGCAGGGGAGACGTGCGGGGAGCACCGCAAAGGCAGCTCAGCTGCTGTGCCGGACCTGGCATCATCAGGGTATGTGGACATGCCGGGGCGCAGCAAGCAGCCCCGTGTGGCCGGTCATGCAGGGAGGGACCAGTCTCCTCTGCACCCCTGGCACCAGTCTGGTTTGAGCCAGGCTGGGTGGTCTTGCATGCAGCCATGGCCAAGCTGGACTTGGCATTTAAGGCAGTCTTGGAGCAGACTGGAGATGAAATGAGATGCAGAGCACAGGGGAATAGGACCTGCGTCACTTTCACTCCTAGGGCTAAGGAATCAACACAAACAAGGGACATGTCTTTTTGGGAACAAGCTGGGGATGACAGACCTAGATAGAAATAGAGGAGGTGGAGAGATGGCAGGGAGAAGTGATGGGACCTGTCCCATCATGGGACTGCTGGGCAGGACGAAGGGACACAGGGGACACACTGGGCAGACTGGCACAGCTGAGGCGGGATGGAGGAGCTGCTGGCAGGGATGTGCCTCTGGGCTGGTGCAGAGGAGGAATTGGGGTCCCACAGCAGGCTGCCAGCCTTTCTCCCATTTGGAGGCACAGTGTCCAATGCAGACCAGTTTGTATCTCTCCCACCAACCCAAAGCCCTGCATGATGCTACTCACCAGAGACATCATATCATGCATTGCCACTGCAGGGATGTGACACCTGCTGAGAAACATCTAGTGAAGAACTTCTGCTCACAGGATACTTTCTGTTGGAGGAAAAAGAGGAGAAATCCCAGCTCTCCATGCTGTCGGAATGGTATTTTAGGAAATAAATTTCATCTTCCCAGGTGTGTTCAATATTGATCCCTCTCCTTTGCATGTGCCCTGTACCCACTTGGGCTTGCTGTTTTTCAGCTTGCCCCTCCAATGGAGCTGAGAGAATATGCTCCAGGCTCACATCTTAATTTGTCTAAAAAAAACATCCCATAGTGTCATTTCCCCTGGATTGGTCAGGGGAAGCAAACACAGAGCAGCTCCACACTGTGCAGCCCAGGAGCACACTGTCCTTGGGTGTCCACCCCATCCTGCAAAACTCCCATTGCTGCAGAGCAATGAGAAAGGCACTGCACTGTGGTCACAGGATCCCAGACTGGCAGGGGTTGGAAGGGACCTTCAGAGATCATCCAGTCCAACCCCACTGCCAAAGCAGGGTCATCTACAGCAGTTGCACAGGATCGCATCCAGTTGGGTTTGGAATGGCTCGAGAGTGGGAGACTCCACAGCCTCTCTGGGCAGCCTGTGCCAGGGCTCTGCCACCCTCAAAGGAAAGAAGTTTTTCCTCATGCTGAGATGGAATTTTCCATGTTCCAGTTTGTGCCCATTGCCCCGTGTCCTGTCACTGGGCACCACTGGAAAGAGTCTGGCCCCATCCCCTTGCCACCCACCCTTTAGGTATTTATGAGCATTGATGAGATCCCCTCTCAGCCTTCTCTTCTCCAGGCTGAACAGCCCCCGGGCTCTCAGCCTTTCCTCACCACAGAGATGCTCCCGTCCCCTGAGCATCTTCATAGCCTCTGCTGGACTCTCTCCAGCAGTTCCTTGTCTTTCTTGACCTGGGGAGCCCAGAACTGGACACAAATGTGGCCTCCCCAGGGCAGAGCAGAGGGGGAGGATGACCTCCCTCGACCTGCTGGCCACGCTCTTTTTAATGCATCCCAGGATAGCATTGGCCTTCTTGGCCACCAGGGCACATTGCTGGCTCATGGGCAACTTGTTGTCCACCAGGACTCCCAGGTCCCTCTCTGCAGAGCTGCTTTCCAGCAAGTCAACCCCTAACCTGTACCAGTGCATGGGGTTATTCCTCCCCAGGTGCAGGACCCTACATTTGCCCTTGTTGAACTTCATTGGGTTCCTCTCCACCCAACTCTCCAGCATGTCCAGGTCTTGCGGAACGGCAACACAGCCTTCTGTGGATCTGGTGTGGATCCAAGAGCCCTTGTCGCAGCCCTGCAACAGATCACAGTGGCAGCAGGGACAGGCACCAAATCCTGGGGTTTTTGCACCAGAATTCATGCAGGGTTTGTGCTACTGATTTAAATGAATTTCCAAAATCCAGATAGCACCAGCTGGGCTGGCTTTGCCCATTCTGGCATCCCCATTTAAAGTAAAGAAGGTTGGAACTACCCTTAGAACAGGGGTAATCACTCAAAACACAGGAAACAAACAAAAACTAAAAAACAACAAAAAATGGGCACTCAGATTCTCTAGAAATCATCATGTTGGAGCTTGCTCTATAAGAATTATTTCCTGGATTAACTTTCTGGTGTGAGCAGGCATCTCCCCTCAAACAATAACAAAATTCATGGGTGTCAAATCCAAAAGCAAACAACCCATTGAACAGAGCAAAATAAATCAAAAAGCTATAACCAAAATCTTGCAGCATCCCCAAAACATTATCATCTTTCATTTCTTTTTCTTCTAACTGCAGAATTGTGACAGTCTTGCAAAAAAATCCTGTCCATTCAAATCTCCATTTTTGTCTTTGGTTAAATAAAATATTTGACAAGAAGAAACAACACAGGTTTACAAGTGGTTTGTAGAAGACTCTGCTTGTTGCAGTGATTTAATTAAAAGTCAATTCACAGGAGGGATTCACACATCCTCTCCACCCTCAGGAATATTTTACTTTTGTTCTTTCTCACTCTTTTCTTCTCTGCTTGCAAAGCCAAGACTGTTCAGCCTGACAGGATGCAGTTGGTCTTTGTATTAAGGTAAACTTGAACAAAATCCTATTTAGCTTATGCTCGGGGACAATCAGAGCTTCTCGTGCCAAGGGCTTATTTCAGGGGGATTTGTGCAGTTTGACACAGATCGGAGTTCAATTTGAGCCACCAGAAATACATCAATTAGAGCTGGACAAACAGGGAAACAGCTGGACATCCCGATTCCTGCCCCCATGATCTGCTGGGAGACACTCCAGTATGTGCATGGGACACGCAGACCCTGCTCCTGCGGGAGTTCACGTGTCCCAAACTCCTCTGGGGAGAAGAAGGCTGGAAGGAACATGAAGAACTCTGGCAAGAGGGGTCAGAAGAGGAAAGTCTACTCCAGGGAAGAAAAACTAGAACAGGGGATGGGAGAAAACCAGGAGAACAAGAATAACCAGGGCTTCTGCACCAGCAGCTGAGCCTTGCAAGTGTGCAGCAAGCACCGAGCCCAGGGATTTATTAGAAATAACAAGGAAACCAGTGGCAGTGCTGGCTGCTTGCTGTCCCAGCAGTGTTGAGCATGCTTTGCTGGTGAGTCTTGCTCTCAGGAAAGCCTGGCAGAGAAGCCTGCTCCCTGCAAAGCAATGGGTACAGGCTCTGCCCTGGGTCTGAGGGCTCCCATACCTGCATGGCAGGTGCTGACCTTCTCTGATTCAGTATCACAGTCTAGTCAAAGAGAGCTGGATCATCACCTAGACAGAGAGATGAAGACCTGTTCTGGCCATCCCATCCCAAGTTGGAGCATTCGACCTGGTAATTCCTGGTCATGGCTTTAGATTTTTGATGAACTACTGATGACATTTTAGAGTCACCTCAAATCACCAGTACGATTCAGTGGAGATGAATATGGGTCAGTGGTGGTTCACCACAACACAAATACCTTAGAGAAACCATAGGGCAAGGGAGGAAGCCAAACTCTCCAGCTCAGGTAAACTGGGACACTCATCTCCAGCAATGAGCACTCTGCTCCCCACATTGGTGCTACAGGAGATCCCTTTGCTGGAGGCTAAACCAGGCTGCCCCTGATCTGGACATGGAGAGTGGAGTGCACCCTTGGGCTCAAAACACAACACTGGCCTCTGGCTGGGCCCTACATCTGCCTTTCTGTGTAATGGGAAGCAAAGTGCATGTGCATGCTGTTAATTTCTTGCTCCCTGCAGCAGGAGGCAATGGTCCGGCTTCATATCACCACCGATGGAATGAGGCACCGCAGCAGCAGTGGGTGCGGGATGGATCAGTGGGTTACATGATTCCCAAGGGATGGGGAAGGGGGGACATCACAGGACCATCCGGTGCCTTTCTTCACAGCCAGCACAGGGGAAAACCAGAACAGAGCTTTCAGCATTGCTGTAAATGCACCACAAGGCGCAGGGTAGGAGGGAGGCAAGTCCTTTGGTATTAAGAGCTCTGAAAGTGGCTCTGCCCCCTCAGGGAAAGGGAGAGGACATCCAGGAAGGGAAATCTGTGTCCAGTTGCTGCATCAGTGCCCCCTCATGCTCTGCACCAGGCCATGTGTGCCCACCCCGTAATCATCCCCTCCCCTCAATGGTGGCTGGAGAAAGGGGAGGGATCGTGATTTCTTATAGTGCGGCCCTTTTCTCTGCCTTTCAAGGAGTGCCCCACCACCAGCTGCCTCCACTGATGCAACCAGGCAGAGCTGGACGTAGGTCACCACCTCTGCCGCCTGTGCCGTGTGACATAAATGGCTTTGCTGACCCTAATGCTTTGGAGCTTACGGCTCCTGATCCAGGTAGTCCCAGGACAGCCGTCCTGCTCGGCTTCCTGCCAGCAAAATTAATTTAGAAATGCAACTTGGGAGCTCAGAGAGCAGAATGTGGTCCTGTCCTCCCTCCATGACCAGGGTGGAGCGGGGCGAGTGTGTGCCCCTACCCTCTCTTGAAAGCACTGGCTCTGCTTCCTCCCTTGCTTCTCGGGAAGCAGGAGAGTCACACGCTGACCTATGAGCAAGTGCTGTGTGAGGGTTAAGCAAGAGGCACTGACGGCGTCTGTCTGGGAGCCAGCAGGTAAGTCAAGAATTCCCCCAGTACATGCCTCACGCCTTGGAGTGGAGCGAGCCGCAGTGTTGCAACACCTCCTACAAGCTCAGAAGACGCATTAAAGACGTTCACAGGATGGAAGCACTTCTTCTAGGCCTGTTGCGTAATCCAGATAAGTAGATAAGCCTGCAATATTTGCACAACACCGTGTCCCTTCATTGGCCTTGTTACTGGTCTCGTTTTGCAGGGCTTAATTCAGGGAATCTGTTGGATTGAGGACACCTTTCAGATCATCTGTTCCTTGGGAGGTGGCTGTGACCCATCTCCAGTGTTGTGTGACTGGGAGCATTAAAGGCACAGGGACACCTCACTGTCAGCTGCACTTCACGCTTTGCAAATTTGTCCCAAAGACATTTTGGAAATGGCACCATGACACCTACAGAAAGTACTTGGGCAGCTTCTCATGGAAGGACTGTGGCAATGCAAAACTACAATGGGAAGAGAATCAATACCTGCCAGAGGGGAAATAACCTTTGCACAAACACACAGGTACACACAGCCTGGGCACATTCCTGACCGACTATTTACTTAATTCAAAGGGCGCAGGATGTGGGGTTTGGGTAGTGGCAGGGCTCAGGTGTCGGGGAAAAACAGGGACACGGGTGAATGCACTGATTGAGCACAGGCATGGTCCAGAGTCTGCTAGGAACTGTCCTGCTTCGGTAACTCCCCTCTCTGGGATTTACCAGGCAGCCCGAGGGGAGGGCACAGTAGCATCTGCCCAGAAACCAGGTGGCATCACCTTGTACTTTCTTTTGGGCTGTGGGTGCAGGGACAATCCAGCCAGCAGGCTCCAGGGACATGCCCCTGAGTGCAAGGGCACAGAGCAGAGTAATCAGCGCACTTGCAGCACAATCTGGGCACTTGCAGAGTCCTTTGTCGAGCCAACAAGCAGGGAACAACGTTATGCTGAAGCTTTCCTCCCCTCCAGGAGCTTTCTGCAAGAAAATCGCACACCTTGCAGTGAAAGGCACCTGGGTGGTCAGAGCAGGAGGATCAGGACTCAGCGGGATGCTGCTCGTAGCTGCATGAGCCCCACATCTTGTGCATGAGTCCAAATTGACAGGTTGGGGGGCAGAGAGGGGTGTGCACAGGAACTTTCTGCCCCAAGGACCCCAGCCTGGTTCCAGGTTACACCAGACAGATCATCACCTGCCAGGGGAATGCAAACCCCTTCTCTGTTTCTCTGGAGCGTGGGATGCCTTGTCCTTAGGTGCAGATGCCTTCAGGGATCTGCAGCACTTCTAAATTGCCACAGAGCCCCAGGAGGGACCACATTGCTCCTCACACTCTTTAAAGATGTATAGATGCCGCGTGCCTGTGGCTGTTCAGAGGCCATCAGTCACAGCCCCTCTCTTGTATTGCAGGGAAGATCCCAGGGCTTGCTGTGCCCCAAGTCCTCTGGGCAGCCTACGGTATTTTAGAAATGGAGTGTTTCTCTCCCTCCTGGGTTGCTTTGACCTGCTCCCAGGCCACAGCCCTTTGGCAACGTCCATTCAGGAATGCCCCCTGGGCTGCTCACGGCCACTGTGTGGGACTTGGAGGGAAAACATGCATCACTCGCGGGAACAGAGGGTCAGGAGACACAGGACGAGCCAGCGCGGCTGCAGCTCACAGCCCTGCTCCCCGAGTGAGTCACTACTGCACTATTTATACCAGTGCCGAGGGGAGGGCAGGGACGCCTGGCCCAGGGGAAGGGTTTTCCATGCTCTCTGCTCCCTGCCCCTGCCAGGGATGAGGAGCTTATGGCGGCCCATAAAGCCACCGCTCTTGCCCCTTCCTTCTACATCTTAACTATGAGCCATCCCTTCTCCTTGCCCTGTTCCCCACCTTGACCTCATCTACCCACCATGGGCACAGCCCAGTCCTCTTCACCTGGCCTGGGGCACCGCCAGCCGGAACCTGCAGAGATGGAGAAAGAAGCCATGGCAGCCTGACCCCCTTTCTCTGGATGAGGAGAGGAAGTAGAACAGAGCTGCCTCATGTTGTGGACACAGATAGCTCCCCCATCTTCCCCAAAATCTCTTCCTAGGGGGAGTGACAAGAAGCCAAGCAAAGACTGGCCAGGGAAGAAGGGAAGGAGTTGGCATAAGTGATGGTAAAAGACTTTCCGCTCATTGCTTTTCCTTCTTGGTAGGGATTGCAGTGCAATTGCAAGATTGCAAAATCCACGCTTGTGATTTTTTTAAAAATGCTAATTCTGGCTTTCCAATCTTGAGCTGGCCAGAGGGCCTCGCTGAAATAACAAAAGACCATTTGTTTTTCTGAGGGGGAAACTGGAGGCTTGTTTGTTTTCTTTCAACATCAGAAAGTCGGATCTTGTATGTGTCACTCGCTGAATTTTTGGATGGAAAAGAGCAGGTGGTTTTGTAGCATCAGATGCACCAGGAAAACATAGTCCTATTGCTTGAGCTGTGACAAAATGGTTAAATATGTCAGTTACTCTTGTTTGTTTCACTCAATGACTAAATAAACAGCAGGGAGAAAAGGTTAGTCCTTTAAGTTCTAGTGCTCGTCAGTGAGGGTCAGATGAAGCTCATTTTCTGCACGTGGGACTTCCAACAAGTCCTACAGGAAAACCAAGAAATGTCAGACATGACCTTCCTGGGAAATTAAATGTGAAAAACAAGGAAGCCACGCTGGGCAGGCTTTATAAGGAAGCAAAAAAAGGGCACAGCCCATTTATTTTTCCTCAGCAGATCCTCTCTAAGGTCACTGCACCATTGTAAACTACTTCTCAGTTTGGCTGATAACAGACTTTAGTGATGGTGCTCTGCAGCATTTGTCTTGTGTGGGGCTAAATTTATCCAGAAGAGGAGCAGAGCCTTGGAGAAAGAGCGATGAACCTGCGGTTGGCTGCGGTCATCTGTGGTGGCGACCTGAGCCTCCTGGGCCAAGCCTTGTCCAGACTCAAAAGACAGTGTCCTTGGCAAACCCTGGGGGCTTGACCCAGAAAAAAGCCCAAATCTGTGCTCAAAGGATCCAGAGGTCTTTTATGGCTCTTTTTTATGAGCATCCAGTTTCCAACCAACAAGCACAGAGGAGTGCAAAAATATGTGTCCCGGTAACTGTTCACATTGTCTTCCCTTTT
This sequence comes from Vanellus vanellus, assembly GCF_965231255.1. Lineage (NCBI taxonomy): Eukaryota > Metazoa > Chordata > Aves > Charadriiformes > Charadriidae > Vanellus > Vanellus vanellus. The sequence continues at coordinate 816,340 of NC_138927.1, read as the reverse complement.
GGTTATGTTCCTCTTCAAAACCCCTCTAACATCGAGGTGGTTTATGGTTTAAAGGTTTCCCTATCTGCTAATCCAAGTTGTGGGAGTCCCATCCCAGAGGAAAAAGACAGGAGGGGCTGAGTCACACAAACAAACCACCAAACACAGCCAAGAGAGGATGGGCACGGAGATCATCTAATAAGTGCAAGAGTCTCCAAGACTGATGTCTGCATCTCAAGGGTTACTTTAAGTCCTACAAGACAGTATGGGGTTTATGCACTATTGGGCAGCCAAAAAAGAGGTACCTGGACCGTGTCCTGGGCTCCCTGTTGATGAAGGTCAGTGTGGGGAGGCTCACAGAAACTCAGAGCCTCTCTTTGCCAAATGAACCTCATGCCCTGTGTGACCCGCACTCAGCTTTCGCTGCCAGGATGCAGGGTGGCCACGGTCTGCGTTTGCCTGCATTGCCACAGTTGCCTTCATTTGTCCTCCTGATTTCTACAAGTGTTGGTGTCGTTTTCTCTGGTTTTTGCTACTTAGTAGAAACATTCATGAGGACCAAACATGAGACTCCTCCAGTTGGAGAGCCTGTGGAGATGGACAAAAAGTGGTAAAACTTACGTCGCCATGGCGTCACCATGGCGAACTCAGCCCAAGGGGACCAGAAAGCTGCAACAGGGGCACCATGGGCATTATATTTCACCATGGGAAGGTTTGGATCCCCAATGGGAAACAGACAACAGTGTCCTGCTTGCTGCCCAGGATGATCAGATGCAACCAATAAATGACCAAATAGGAGGAAAAGATGCAATACACAAGACAAGGCAGAAATGATGGTGCTCTGAGATCCAGCAGCCAACACCAGGGCTTGTTCTCAGATGCATAGGAGAACTGCATGTCTTCCTTCTGGGACCATGGCCATAGTTTTCAACAGGAGCCGAGGCCGGTATAGTCATAGGCCCCACATGGCCACAGGAGACATTGGGAGGTGCCTGCAGAAGCCCAGCATCATTTTCACTCCTGCCACGCTGCAGAGTGAAGAGTTAAATTCTCTCCCTCGGCAAGAGCACAGAGGCAGTTCCCAGTCGCTGCCATCTGCTCTCATTCACACGTGAGCCGTGCACGGGCACCATTCAGTTCTCCCTTTGACAAAACCAGAACTGCTGAGATCACATATAATGAAGGAGAAGAATGGCTCAGCCATTCCCAGCATGCACGGGAAGCTGTGCTGGCTGGGAGCTGGTGGAGAAGGGAAACATCTCATCCCAGGAGAGGGTCCTTCCCTCTGTGCGGCCAGGAGGGTGCTGTCTCCTGGGAAATGTCCCACTCAACTGCAAATGGCATCATCCCGCCAGGCCATGGCCATAGCTGTGCGCAGAGCAGCCCTGCCTGCCTGTCCGCATCCCCATGCAAGAGAGAGTGTTTATACACAATGAACACTCTCCGTTTGCAGCACATCGGTCTCTCCCCAACAAACTTTTGCTCTGCTCCAGACCGGCAGCGACACTCTGCCGTTTAGCAATCCATCTCGTTGCAAACGACGATAATCCAGGAGCAGCCCCAAGAAGCCCCAAGAGTCTGTCTGCACTGAACCTGGCCAGAAGTTGCCCAGCTGAAATGTGTTGTTGCAAATGGGCGTGAACAGCAATTGCAATTGCTGGAGGGAAACAACCCAAGCCTCGTTCAAAAGAGGGGGGAGGGAGGGGAAGGGGGGCATCTTTTAAAAAATGATCCATTGTCCTAAAAAACTAAACCATTCTACAGTTAAAAAATCACTTTTCATTTAGACATTTCTGGCAATTTATACTTTAAAAGGATTTTTTAAAAGGTTAGGAGAGGATAAAATATGTATAAATTATTCAAAATAAATGTTTAGAATAATTCAAAACAAATATTTTTTAAATGGCCTCTTCCATGAAATTTTCAACAATTTGTCCTAATTCATGCAGGAAATGGTTGCAGATACTCATAAACTCATGGGATGGGAAGTGAGATCTAGTGAAAATCAGCTGATAATTGCTCGTCTAAATCACTTGGCAAGCCCTCGTGAAAAAACAAGTCACGCAAAGAGAATCAAGAGGGGAAAAGTAAGCTAAACATGTACCAATGAATTCAGCTAGCTCTGGGCTGCAGAGGCCAGAGGCTTTCACGAGTCACGGGCTTTTCTATGAGAAGGTTCTTCCTTGTCTCCCCTTTTTGGCTCATGCCAATACACTTTGTGAGCCTTTCCCCTGCCTAGAGTTTGTTTTCTGGAAGTCCCGGCTGTGCTAACAGCGGTGGCGGTTCCTGCTCCCCTCTCTCAGCGGTCTAGCACCCTGCAGACCAGAAGGAGCTCTTCGACGAGCTGGTGGCAACCGGGAAAGGTAGAGTTCAGAAAGCTGAAGCTTGCAAACAGGAAGCGATGGGGGCAGGGGACCTTCTGCTGCTGCTTTTCCTCCCGTGTCTCCCCAGGCAGTGCAGGGTGCTGGCGGGGCAGAGGGAAGCATTGATGGTCCTGCTGGAGCCAGGAGACCCCTCGCTGAAGGGCCACGTTGCTGGTGTTCCCCTCCTGGTCATCCTGCCAGCCCCACATCGTTCTCCTTGGATCCCCCTTCCCATTGCGTTTTCCGTTTGCCAAAGGCACCAGCAGCCTGTAATCATTTCCACACTCATATCATAGGTTGGGGGTGAATTGATTCTTAGGAAAAACAGGCCAATGTAACACATTGAGAGCGACATTTCCAAGATATCCCAGAAACCCGGTGAACTTCCCTGCACCCCATGAAGAAACGCTTCAGAAATCCCCCTGGCAAGGTTACCCAGTAGTCTGAAATACCATGACTATTGCCCTGTTTTTGATATCCCTTGCAGGGTAACGCTCTATCCCGGCTGCTGGGACCCCTCCAAATCTGCGCTGTCTTTTGCAACCGATATTCCAGCAGGAGAGCTGTCCCCGGAGGCAGTGCCTGTGCCAGGCAGGCGAAGCAGCTCGCTAGGTGCCCTTGTCTAACTTAATTCAAAACAAAGCAGAAAGGGAGCCGCAGTGGGTGTTGAGGTCTTCAACTACAGCCTGTCAGCTCCTGCAGAGAAGGTTTCCCACTTGCACACTGGAGCTCCACAGTGAGATTTTAAACATTCCCAGGTATTGACCCAGGGGAAAGGAGGTACAGAAGCCTTTCAGTAACATCCAGCGGGAGCTGGATGGTGTAGTTTTATGCCATGGTGCTCCAGCTCTGACACTGACTCACATCTCTCAAATCTTTTCATTCTAAGTAAAATAAACCACAGCAAGAGCTTAAAAGGCAGCTGACAGCATCTCCAGGTAAGAGAGCCAGACCACAGTGGGAATGGCAGCTGATAGCGATGAAGATGTGCAGAGCCCAGAGGAGTTTGTTCCTATGCACCTCCTGGTTTCAGTATTTTTTAGTTAGCTCTGGCAGCAGAGGGTATGAAACTGTAGAGACATCTGAGCACTGCATTCCACGTAAAAATGAAACTAATCAACCATATGTTTTTAAAAAGAGGGTGATAACAATGGGTGAAAACAAAATAGCTTGCAACTCCTTTGAGGCTGACGAGCCTTGCAACACCAACACCCAAGGACACTGGAGATGCTAACTGGCATCCGGCAACCCCTGTTTTGAGGGATGCACACCTGGGCAATAAGTTCTTCAGGCCCCAACACAGTGGCCAACACCAAGTGACCCCAGACCCTTCCTGGCTCTTTGGTGCTCACCAAGTCCTCCAGTCTTGCAAGGAGAGGCAGTGGGCCATGCCTTACCCACCACTGGCATCTGACATAGCCTGCTCTGGTGATCTGCTACTCATTGAGAGCACCAGTGATTCTCTGGACCACTTCTGTGTGAAGATGTAGTGTTTTCTATCACTGACAGCCCAATGCCATAGGTGTAAAATAACTGCATTTCTCATCATCCTTGCTGGGATAGACTGTTCCCGTGCTTCTCTGGCTGATGGGATGGGTTTGATCCTTTCTCTGCATTGGGTAGGGAACATCTGCCATGCTCAGCAAAGGGAGTGCTCAGGTCTCCTTGGCAGGCAGATCTCAAGACTGCTCAGTGAGAAGGAAAGGGGAAGACCAAGACAGGCAGTGGCACATTATTTTCCTGTATCTCTGCAAGTCACTAATAGGCAGAGGGAGACATTACCAGCAAGTGGCCAGCACGGGTGAAACTGCTCATCCTGCCAGCCGAAGAGTATCTGCTGTATTAGAGGGAGGCAGGACTCAGATGAGGCAGATCGGAGCAGAGCACACTGAGCTGTACAGTGTAAGACAAACAAGACAAGATCAAGCCCAGCACTTGGAAACAGCTGCAGGAACCACAGCAGATGACATTGCTTTGCAACTGTTTGCAACTGTCAATGGAGCCTGCACGGCACAAACACCAGCAGCAACACTGGTGCACAGACACCCCTGGAAGCAGCTGGCCTGGGCGCTGCAGGAGGTGAATGCAGAGACCCTGGAGTGTTTGGGGTGGATTTGGCTGCTGGACCCAGGTGGCTCCAGAACCAGTGACAGCAGCACTGGAAGAGGAGCTGGGGCAGTAGAATACTGTGAGGTCAGACCCAGGGTAAGAGGGATGAGCTGCCTCTGTAAGAGAAGGATGTGAACTAAGCTTCTGGCTCTACAACACACCTGATTAGAAAAGACACGGCTTGTGTTGGTACAAAGAAACTCCATGGGAAGGCACCCCTCAGTGTGAAGCCAGGGACCAGTACGTACAGAAGTTTAGGATGTTGTCCATGGGATGGAGCGGATTCCAGCAGTTACGGAAGGACAATAAAGCAACTGTCCATACCACGCTTTAAAAAAAAAAATAATCTGGATTTCAAACAACTCCAAGAACTCATCAGGACTCATCTCCCCACCTCTGGCAGAAAGGGACAGCCTGGCTCAGCACATCAGCAGTCCTGCTGGTCCTGCTGCATCTGCTGCTGGCCTTGCCCTTTCCCCTACTTCAAGCAGCGCATATAACTTGAAATACTAAATAAATGCATAATAAAGGGAGAATTTTGGTCACAGGGAGAGGACTGTGGGGGCACAGACGGTACCAAATATTTTTCCGTTCCCAGTGCGTCACTGCAAGCTGGGGCAGGTGCACTTAGAAAAACAGAGCCCATGTTTGTGCACTCTTAAGACTGTTATCTAGCTGTCTTTAGGACCCAGCAGGAAACTGAAACTCGTTTTTATGATGTGGAGGCTACTAATGTGTAAGTAAATCACATTTTATCTAGTTAATAACATCACAGCCTGGCCAGAGACTCCAGGCAGGTCTGGATTAAACAACCCAAACTGCGATATCCATATAATGACTATAACATTTGTTAACGTCAAGGCAGCAAAAGGTGCAGAGAGGTTGACCGAGGCTGAGGGCTGCCTCTCGGACTAAAGAGGACATGGAGGTGCCTTGGACTGCAGGGAGATGCAGCCCGGCACCCCAGCAGTCCGAGAGCCTGGCGGTGGGGAGAAATCAAAGCGGTGAAGCCGGGGGATTCCCTGCAAGCCCTCAGCCTGCAGCACCCCAACAGTGAGAGCAGAGTGATGCTGCAGGTGGACTGGCTTGGTGAAGCGTCCCCATCGCACACAACAGCCCGCAGGCCGGTGCCTAACGCCAGCCATGTGCTAGCAGAAGAGAGTCAGTGTGCAGAGCTAGGCTCTGGCTTACATACACACGCACATAGTTTTATTACGGGAAGCTATGGCCAGCTTAAACAGGCCACAGACCACTTAATCCATACACCCACAGGATCTTGGTTCAAGCCTCTAACCTGGGCACTCACGGGAAAACGCCTCCACTGCAAAAATCCTTTGTTACTTATGCTCCCTTGAGCTGTTAGAAGATGTGGCTGTGAGTTGTGCCTGCATAGATCCAGCCCACCACTAGACAGACAAATCTGACACTGGAAGGCTTGGTTAAAGGCCAGACTCCCATGTGCCCGTGTGCATAGGTTTAAGCAGTCTGCAAAGCTGTTTGGCTTTAGCTCTATCTTTACTAATGCCTAGTGCACCCTACCTGCACCTGAGGTAGGTATCCAAACCCTGTCTGTCTACTAGGAGTCCGACCCCAGCATCATCCACACGGCAGGAGCTGTCGCCTGCTACTGGTTTTGTCTATAGAAACAAAAATGCAAACAACCACAGTTAGAACTGGACGTGGAGGTCACTGGGGAATGCAAAAATTCCAGTTTCAGCTCAAGGTTCAATGCAAGATCATCTAGGAGGGGAAGGCAGTTTTTATTTTTGACAAAAGTGATTCAACTCATGCGCAGTGGCTCCCAGGTTTCACTTGCTCATTCTTTCACGCTACCATACAAGCACCAAGATGAGTGAGCCCAAGTAACCCGGTCAGGATCACTTGTGGTGACATGGGAAATAAGGGAGCGCAGCTCTCAATGCTGTATCATGGCTCCTGGAGTCTCCTTAGATGGGTTGCTATGCACTAGGTGTTGTGCATGCCCCTCGTAATCTTTAGGAACAGACAGTGATTGTGATTCTTCTGCCTCTTCATCCTGTCCTGCCTCTGTGAGTCATTAGGAACGATGCTGATTTACTCATGCTGGTTGGGCTTTCTGGGTGTAATCTCTCCTTTGTTTTAGACTGTCCTTTGTTTTACTGCTCCAGATGTCTTGAGAAGTTGCATGCCTCTTGCTCCGCTCTTGATGACCTGCTGATCTAGCAGATCAGCACATGCCATTCTTTTAACCCTTCTTTTTGCTGTTTCTCCTGCTGCTTTCACATCCAGACATCCCCATTGAGGTCAATTTTAAGTTTCTGTTACAAATCTCCACGGTCTGAGCTGAACTCCAAATTGCTGACACCACATTACAAAAATCCCTAAAAGCTCAACGGGCTTGGGTTTTTCATTGCATTGCTTAGCACACAAAAAACCACAACACCCTTCCTTCTTACCAGATCCTTGGAAAGCTTCAGCATCATCATTAAAAGCTGGATTCAGCCATTCATTCTCTCTGCAGAATGATGAGGGGAGCATCAACAGAGTCAAACAACCATCTTGTTTGCCATGATATCTCCCTTGAAATCACTCCCTTCACCAGTTCAGTAGATTCCTGATTCGCTTTGTTATATTGTGCTGGGGCCCTGCAGCTTTTAAACTGGATCTCCTCCGTGTTTAGTTGGATTCATGCATGAACAGAGAAGATCTGGTTTGTCTAAAACAGATGAGATTTGGCACAAATGCTATGACGAGGAAAGGCTCTGCAAGCTCCTATACAGTCTGTTGATTAGCTGGGGTGTCTTCCATGTGACGTCTACTCTCCCACCTGATATCCACATTTCGGATCATTCCAGCCTCTCCAAACCAGGCTCCTAAGGGTTTCTACATACAAGGCCAAAAGCAGAAGACCCATGTGGACCAAGGAGCGTCAAGCCATTTGTCATGGTGCAGCTGTACCGCTTCAGGTAACCACCCAGCCACACGGGGAAGCACTTCCAAAAATGACCAACAAAAGGTGAAGCTGCAAAGACATGAGAGAAAGACAAAAACAGGTTGGGGGAGACCACCAAGATTTCCAGTGCACCGCAGAGGAATCTGAAGAAAGTCCCACAGACCCTACTGGAAAGGGGCTCCAGCAGCACAAGGTCAGTCACCCATGGCTCGTCCCTCAGCAGCACCAGACACGCTGCTCGCACAGTGCCAGCCCCTGTGCACTTTAGTCCTCCCTCTTGGCCTGGACTCCACGAGAAGCCCCAGATCCCACACAAAGCCAGGCTGTTCCAGGCTGGGAGGTGGAAGGGGGACATGTTGGGGACTGCACACACAGGAGCCCACAGCCTGTCCCAAATACCCCAGACCAGCATGAGAACGCATACAGTGCGGGCTGAAGCTGAGCAGTTTTATTGGCTCTCCTGTGACAAGGTGCTAGAAGAGGACAGGTAGGAATATAAGCAGAAGATGGGTGTTCACCACAGGAGAGACAGGAAGGGCCATGAGGAAGGAGCTGTCTCACAGGATGCACCAGGAGAATGAGGCTCATGGAGGAACAGCATGTCCCTCCCTATCCAGCTTTTAAAGGGCAGAAGAGCAACAACCATCAGTGGCACAACTCAGGATACCCCATGCAGAAGAGCAGAGAGTGGCTGAGAGCTGCAGAGCAGGCACCCTCCATCCCATGTGCCCTCAGGGCTGGCATGTATGTCAGGGGGCCTTTGATCTTCCTTTCTCCTTGCAAGTGGAGACATGGGACTCCCAACCCTGGAGGGAGCTGGTGGGTGGCCAGGGCTGGTGTCCCCAGACTAGTAAAGGGGATATTTCAGCCAAGTTCCCCTTTGAACTTGCCCTGGCAAAGTGCTCTTGTAGCACGGCCAAGGCATCTCTGCTGGCCTGGCCAGCATTGTCCCCATCTGGGCCACCACTGGGACCATGCCTGTGCCCTCAGGTTCTCCCTGCTGTCAGTAGCTGCCGCTCACAAAGCCACCGAGTGCCTGAGTAGCTCCCACACCTACAGACAGACCAAGCTGCCAGAGCTGGCCCAGCAGGCCAGCCCAGGTTGCAAATCCACAGCTGACAGGACAAGCCCTGAGCAGATGGGACAGCATTCCCGGGCGGCAAGCAGAGCCTCTGGCACCCTTCATGAGCTGTTCTCAGAGGGATTATGCTTGCAAATGAACTCAGCCAGCAGGGACTCCCGAAACAGCCACCGTGCAGTCCAGGGATCGTCCCCGGCTGCGCTCCCACCACTTGCAGTCTCTGAAGGGGGCTATCAGGGTCAGGAAGATCCCACCCCAGCCACAACCTCTGTGGAAGGTTTCACAGATACAGCTCTCCTTCCCTAATGAAGAGTTTTGCTCTGCCTCATGCCAGATGCTCCCACAGCTCTTTGCGAGGGCAATCACCTCGATCGTTCTTTTTCCTTTTTTTTTTTTTTTTTAATATTTTCCTTTTCCACTTAGAAGTTCTCCTGCTCCCACAGACCTCAGAGAAATGGGTCTTGTTCTTATCTGCAGGCACGAGCTGATAGCAGATGAACTCTGGCAGCTCTTCCAGGAGGGTGTGTGTGAGGTGGTTTCAGCCATAAAGCCACCGTGGGTGGGGTGTGATTTTATTTTTTTTTTTTTTTTCACCCTCCTCATTCTTCACTTAGATAGTTGCACTGATTTATAGACTCGCTGTGCCCCCCATGGGTTTACATCTCCTGAGGAAGGTATGGATAGAAATGTGACTGCCCGGCTGCATGTGCAAGGAGGGGTGTCCTCTGCAGGGTGGAACCAGTGACTTGCTCTAACCCCAGACAGGCAGCCCAGGATGAAAATGCAGTTTTTCTCGCCGTCCCCAGGCATTGTGCCTGATCCTGTGGCGTGATGGGGGGACATGGTCTGGGAACCCACAGCCTCAGTGCCATGGGACACCCTTGCTGGAGGTGCGGGGCAAGCTGGGCATGTCAGCCAGCAGAGCAGGACAACAAGGGGAGGGAGAGAAGCCGCTAAACAGCCTTTTTGGGGAGAGAGGGGTTAAAGGACGGCTGTGCTGAGCTGCAGGAGGGAGCCGGGGCTGTTTTCAGCAGAGCTGAAGTTAGAGCAGGGCCGTGGCATCCTCTGGCAGGGGGATGCTTTTGTGCGCACTTGGTGCATAATAGATCCTCCGAGGAAAGAGATACTGTCTCTTTGCTCCAAATACAATTTCAATTAGATGAATAGCGGCATAATCCCATAGAGGCACTCAGCTGGGAACTGACCATGTGAGAGGCAAGCGAGCCCTCCCCCAGCCGAGCAGTGAAAGGGGACTCCCCCCCAACCTGCCGGCGAGGAGGCCCCCAAACCCTCCAAGAGGGACCATCTGCTCCCGCAGCAGCCCCTCCTCCCGCAGCCCCCAGCGAAGAAAGAGCAAGGGCTGCCAGTGCCTTCTGCAAACAAAGGCAGCGCTTCAAGGCTGGTGCTTGGAGCCCCCCGGGAGAGAGGAAGAGGAGGGAGCGAGAGCCCCAGAGGGTCCCGGGGAGTCCCCCGTGCTTCCATCCTTTGGGCAGGTGGCATTGGCAGCCATGCTCCAGCAGAAGATGGGGCAGCGAAACGGGGAGAGCCCCTGCACCAAGTGATGCCACCATGGGGTAAGAGGAGAAAAGGAGGAGAGATCACAGGGGACTCGCTCCAAACTCTACTCCCTTCTCCTCCTGCTCTGCCCCTGGTACATCCCAGGGCAGAGACTTGCATCTCTTGCCATCCTGGCCAAAGGGCAGAGCCACTCCACCATCTGCCAGCAGTAAACACAGCAGCTGTGCAAGTGGCAGAGCTGAGCGTTCTCTTCCCTTCGAACCTCTCTGGGCTCTCGGAGGGAATTTCCTCTCACGCTGAAATTCTCAGACTTGTCCCTAGTGCTGGAGAGGCAATTTGGGGAAAGTCTTGAGAAACCTAGGTTGTGCAACCAGGAGTTTAAAGCGATTTTCAGCCCACAAGGCAACTGACAACACTTTTGTCAGCAACTATTACCAAAACCCTCTAGTTCCACTGTTAGAGCAACCCCTTCCCAGCCAGGAGTGCACCACGTTTTTAGGACATCATTCCACAACAGATGTGCTCAGCTTACAGGTATCAAACCACCAGATCCTCAGCTTGGCAATGCTCTCCTCCATCCCTCCAAGCATCCCAACATCCTTCAGAACAAATCCCCCTCCCAGGCACACCGCCCTCCCTGTCCCTGCCTTAGGACAGATGGGAGAGGAGTTACGGTGCTGCAGCACATGAAGGAACTTCATCCAGTCCAAGGGGTGGCTTGGCAAGCTCTGCAGGGCAACAGCAAGTCATTCTCTTGCTAAAGTCAACAGCTCTGAGCCTGAATACACACAGCTGGGCACAAAGTGACGAGAGATCACATCTGCTGAATAAGAAGGGGTCATTGTTATGCTTTGTCACCCATTTCAGAGCAGATAGCACTTTAAAGCCATTTGGTTTTGCACTGGGAATAGTTAAAAAGGTCAGGCACTGAACATGGGCAGTGGGGTGTTTTCCCAGCGCTGGAGCGTGATGTGAATATTCCCAGGTGCGAATATTTGTCTGAACATCCGCTGCCTTCCCGGTCCCACAGCACGGGAGGGGAGAGCTTTGATCTCTTCCACAGCTGAGACCTGGTGCACGTTGTGCTTTCCCTGTCCCCGCTGTCCCTCCGGCTCGGCAACTTGTTGCTGTGCAGCCGGGCTAAAGCCAGCGACACGGCGAAGGCAAATAACAGAGCTGCCGAGAGATGAGCTCCAGGGGGACCCGAGCCTGACCCCGCAACCAATGCCTTCAATTTACTGTTAATCTGAAATACAGCCAGAACGTGCTAATGAAACGCCGGTTATTGGTTGCCAGTGAAAGGGGCGCTGCTTTCTCCTGCTTTTCGTGTCCAGGGATGCGTGCGGGAGGCACTGTGCACCCCCAGCCTGGCCTGCTCCCCACCACGCTGCTCCCACAGTGCAATTACGAACCCAGACATAAATCATGGTTAACCTTTGCTCTCTCTCATATGTTTGTCCAGAGGCTACAGAAATATTGCACAAGACACGTGACAGCCAGAGAAACAAAAATAACTTTTATTAAACTGTCCCAGAGTGAGAGGGGAGGGGGAGTTTTTGGAAAGTCAATACTTTTCACAGTAAGGGAACCCATTTGGGAAAATAATGCAGAGCAGGTATTCTTTTATCAGCACTTAAAGGTACGTGTTAGGATCTCAAAAGGGACAGATACACACCCTCATGATTCACATACAGTAGGGCTTTGCGCTCTGACTCTGACGTCTTGTTTGCTCTTTACAAAACCAAAACAAGTTGCTTTCCCATCAGCTCAGCTCTTTCCAGCTACTCTGACTTAAAAACTCCTGCTAATTCCCTTTCTCTCCTCTCCCTCTATCACTGCCGCAAAACAATGATGAACGTGTCCTAATGCCTTGTTATTTCTGAATGACACAGGATTAACTAGAAGGAGAGAAACCTGATTTTGCAAAACCAATTGAGGGTTGAATTGCAAGAAAAATAAACACCTTGCTTTGCCCAATGCAGAACTGATTACGAGATGTTTGCATCTACCTGCAGATAGAGATATCACCCAGCTGTACGTGCATTTGTGATGCTAAAACTGGAGTCACAGAGGCTGATGATATTGGGAAAGAAAATTCCTGTAGGCTGAAACCCATGAAAGCAGGCACCAGAAAAGGTGTCAGAAAAGCCCAGTGAATATCCAGGGTGAGTTTCTGAAGAGGAATCATCTATACTAGAGCATGCAAATATAGCGTCATGCATCTTTTGTATTCACTTTCCACAAACCTGCGACTGAATGAGTTTTACTAGCACAAAAATGTTGGAGGAAAGTGAAGTTCAAAGCTGCATGCATGAGTAACCATGGAAACTGAATTTTAAATTTGCACATGCGAGTATTTGTATCCAAAGTACTTTGTACGCTCGGCCAATGCGGGAAGAGGGACACCATCATGTCACAACTGGCCAATCGCAACTTAGAAACACAGCTTGAATTTCAAATATCACCTACTTACAGCGAACCTCCGTCCGCGGAGCGGAGAAAAAAGAAATGTGAAAAAACCTGCCTCAAATTGCCATCTGCTCGTGAATATTCCACAATTAGCAGAGACGGATTCATTGGATACATTATTCATTGTGGATTATTCGCCCAGATCTAACAGCAATAGTGCAACGGGTATTTAAATATTGTGATGAGGAACCGTTTCAGACATAGAAGGTGTATGTGACTGTCCCCATGTATGAATATGGATGTGCTGCTATCCTGCAGGAATCTCTGGGAACAATGGCTGGTGGTAAATACCTTGTCCTCTGCACCAACAGAAAACCTACAGCTCTGTGATAAACTGCGTTTTTTTTAATCCTTTTTCCTCTGCCTCAACCCTTCCTCTCTCAGCTGGGCTACTAATGCACCGAAATCAGCTGCCATTTTAGCAACAAAGCCACTTGCTGTTTCCCGTGCTGTGGCTTAGGTTATGGAAGAGGTTTGGTGAGACAATGTTTTTCCTGCTTCCACCCCAGCCTTCCACTGTGACCCACGTTAGGCAGTGAAAACAATAACAACAAAACAAAACCAAACCCTCCGAGTGCAACGCTGCGTTTGCAAGCATGGATTTCCCAGGAAATCATCAAAAGTTGCCTTGCAGTTTGCAGCGACTGCAGCACAGATGGTTTTTAGGCCCCTTTGCAGCTTCACCTTCACTGGCTCCGTGGCCACCAGTGGCCGATCAACCCTGGCAGGCATGCGTGCCAGAGTCATGGCAAAACAGAGACACCCCCCCCAAAAAAAAACCAACTAAAAGCAATGGCCAACAGGCACGGAAAGAAACAGCCTTGGGAAGGGGGCAGGTTTGGAGGGGCGCACACTCGGGCAGGAGGCCGGGATGTGACGGAGCCAATGCAACCAGGCTGTGCCAGGATTGCTTAAGTAGAAACAACACAGAGAAACGGGAAGGGGAAAACCGATAAAAAAAAAAAGAAAAAAAAAATACAAATCTAATGAAAGAGTCCAAAGTAGCACAGGATTGGGTTATGCAACTTCAATTTGTCCAGTGTTGTTCGCAGACAAACACTCCCCCGAAGCACCATGGACTTGTGCAAGTGAAGGTTGTGAAATCCCCACGCTGCTGCCAGACGTTGCCCAACTCTGCCGGGTAGCAACGCTGCACTGCAGAGGACAAGCCAGGATCCTACAAACACTGCAGCAAGGCTCTGGCGCGATGTGCACACAGACCTTCACCGTGGAGTCTGGGCTGAAGCCCCAGGCCATGGTGGCCTGCAGCATGGCAGTCCTCTGCCAGACAAACTCTCCTGAGGTCTCATCAAAACGGTGCAACCATTATGCACTAAGACATGGTCAAGCATAGACAGGACAGCTTTTCTGCTGCTATTAGTAGCCGCTCCCAGGCTACTACTGATGCAGAAGATGGTGGTCTGTCTGGTCTCTGATGGGCCAGGGTGTCCCATGCAGGAGGTTTACAAGTGTCATACAAGTATCTAAAGGGTGGGTTGAAGGAGGATGGAGCCAGGCTCTTTTCAATGGTTCCCAGTGACAGGACGAGGGGCAATGGGCACAAGTTAGAACATAGGAAGTTCCGTTCAAATACACGGAAAAACTTCTTTACGGTGAGGGTGACAGAGCACTGGCACAGGCTGCCCAGGGAGGTTGTGGAGTCCCCTTCTCTGGAGATTTTCAAGACCCACCTGGATGCAGTCCTGAGTAATGTGCTCATGCAATCCTGCTTTGGCAGGGGAGTTGGACTGGATGATCTCTAGAGGTCCCTTCCAACTCTGAAAATTCCATGATTCCGTGATACACAGAGGTGACTCCCCAGGTGCTTATTTCCTTCCCCATTAGCAAAAACTTAGCTGCTGCTGAAATGGAAGGACACAAGAAACTCCAATCCAAAAATCCTTTGTGTGTCCAGGACTACGTGTGCTCAAAGCTCACAGGGAGACTGATCTCCCCTGGAGTGCACAGGCACACTGAGCCTAATTTCTTGGTCCCAAAGGTTTTAGGCTTTCTCTTGGGTCAATGCCCAGACACCCAGCTTCAGGACCTTGGGCGGCCTTTGTCTGGCTCTGCTGAACCCACACAGACCAGACAAGGATCTTTTGATGCTCTCCTGAAGGCAAGCTTGTAATGGCCAGCAATGTGGGGCTCAAGGAGCCAACATGCTATCTGGGAGCTCCCATGGAAGGACTGTTGGGACTGGGGTTTAGTTAGACCTTCCTGCCTGGATTCTCATGATTGTTGACTGGAAGATTAATTCCCAGCTGGAAGAGCAACTTTGGTAGTAGAACAAGTGTCCCATGTTTGGGTCTGTAAACCCACGGGGGTGTCTTCCCTCAGCTCTGCTCTCCAGGGTTTGATTCAGTGCAGGCTGCACAGAGGAGCTCCCTCACCATGCTCTGCAGGGGTGGGATTGGGCAATTAAATGGTGATTTGGCAAATAGACCATTTGCTAAAAAATGCTATTTGCATCCCTTTAAAGTTCAATATCGAAGTTTAACTTGCAGCATAAAGTTGTTTGAAAAATATGGACTTGCAGTGCCAGGGGGCAAGGCACAGTTCTCTTTCACCCACACATCTAGGAAACCAGAGAGCCAAGGTCAGGGAATTTGAGTCCCATTTTACTGGCACTTTCCTGCATTCTTCAACTACAAAACCCACACAGCAGGGGTTATTCATTCCACACAAGCAAAGACAATAGTTCGTGCATTAGTGAGCTTCAAACACAGACCAGGACTTACCCCACCTCCTACCCTAGGAGGTATTTCTGCTCTTGCTTGGAGCTGGATAAAGAATAACAGTTGTATCGCATACACTTCCAGATGTTGCTTCAGTTGTCCCAGGCCTTCAATGCTCCAGAGACCCTTTGGAAGGAGCCAGGACCAGAGAAAGATGTCATTTCAGTGCCAGTGCAGCATCAGACCCACCCCAATGAGCCCTGGAGCACCTCCAAGCCATGTCTCATGCCACACAAGCTGGTGCTCCTCATTTCCTACTGTACTGTCACTCAGTCCCTCAGCAAGCCTAGAAAAAGCAGCCACCAAAGACAGATGAGGGGCACCAGCTGAGTCTGGAACCAAGACAAAATGCCCTGGAGAGGGGAGATGAACATGCAATGGATGGAGAGAAGTGTCAAGTGGGAACAAAGCAGCAGTTCCACATCTTGCCTGGTTCTATTTCCCTTTCCTCTCCAATGTTCAAAACTTTTTTCCCAGGTATAGGTGGGACTGTGCACTCTTCTGCCTCTCTTGACTGGGCAGCCAGAAAAAACACTGGAGGACCGAAACGCTGCTATACTGGCTATACTGCCTATACTTCAGGAGAACATCTCCAACCAGCAAGGGCAAAACCCATCATCCTTCTCCATCATCCTGCTCTGGATAAGGAGTCAGGACTACAGCTACCAAGTTGTAGTTGTTTAAAGTGGGAGGGGAATCACTCCATCTTTTTGTCCATCTCTTAGACAAAAACTTCAAGCCCACCTGGGAATGGAAAGGGCTGGGGGAAAAGCAGAAAGTATGAGCTGAAAAACAACCAATTGCAGAGGACAAAAAGGAAAATAAGGAAAGGATGTGAGGGTGGCAGTGACGAGTTTCACTAAGTACTACCTGAACTGAAGGCACTTTCAAACCAAATTTAGGCCACACCAGAAGGTGGTCAGCAGTGAGTTCCCACCTGTAAATTAAGACCCGTTCATATCGATAAGTTTCCAGCAGAAACACATCTGGGCCAAAATAGAAATTCATTGTTGGAATGTGTCAATTTAGATCATATTTTCTATGGAAAAAAAGTCAAAATGAATCATTTCTTTTTTCCCTTCTTATTTCAGTGAGGTAGAAAGTTTCATTCATTTCATTTAAACCTTCACAGCTAAATAACTTTTTGCACCAGAATAATATATGTGCATCCACATTAGATATTTACCATATAAATCTTACTGAAATGAGCTACCGCTACCAAATTACTACATTCTGCACTCTGCTCCATTTTACAACTACATTTTTCCTAGGTGACACCTTCCAATTTGCGCACTGATGTGAACTCACATGTGTTTTCTTATGGTTGAAGCAGCCTTGTCTGATAGGATCTGTCCTGAAGTCCCATCAAAGTGTACTTGAGGTTGGATTACTCGATAAGCATCCAGGATGAGCAGCATTTGCAAGATTTACCTGGGATTCAGTCCTTCCCCGGGGTTAACAAGGCAGAGGCCCAGCACATAAAAAGACTTAACCCGGGTGAAGCCATCCTGTTCCAGCCCAGACTGAACCAGACAGGTACACAAATCACGGTTAATATCCTCTGAACTTTCATGGTATGCAAAAAGAGCCTATCTAAATCCATAACTGAGATTTGACTTCTTTAATTGACCTGGAAAGAAAGCCTTTTCAAGCCTTGGGAAGAAAAGGGGTTTTGCTGTCTTGTAGGAGGGTTCCCTGGATGCTGCTCCAGATCTCTTATGGGTGACCTGGAGGGAATGATGT
Source organism: Vanellus vanellus (assembly GCF_965231255.1). NCBI lineage: Eukaryota > Metazoa > Chordata > Aves > Charadriiformes > Charadriidae > Vanellus > Vanellus vanellus. The sequence goes on along the minus strand of NC_138927.1, from coordinate 799,408 downwards.
GTTCTGTGCCTTGCTTTCCCCATTTGTGAATCCTTAATTTTCCCCAGAGTATGTGTGCAAACTCACTGGTGCTCATAAGCCCAGCAAACGCTTGTGGGAGGACGTGCAAGGGAGGTCAGAGGGGCTCAGCACCACCACAGGCTGTCAAGGCGCAGGCTGCAAGCTCTGGGTACCAACCACCTTTGCTCTTTGATCCTGGTTCCTCACCCATCCACAATGTGTTCTGCGTTTCTGGGCCAGGTCCTCTCAGGGCTGTTCCCCACCAGTAGTATGGATGAGACTGCCCCAGGATTGGGACCTGTTCCTGTGCCCAGACCTCCACTTTCTCAGACACAACCCAACTTGTCCCCCCCGACCAGCACAAGAACCTGATGCAGGAATTGCTGTAACTGTCCTGTCCCAAACACATGCTCTTGAGGACTAATGCTGTCTTTTCACATGCCTCTGTACAGCACCTAGCACAATGACCTAGTAATTATAACAAGCTAAATTACTGCTAAAATTAGGTGCTTATTAACATCATAGCCTCTGGGCACCACCACAACACTTAATAATGCTGCAGTCTAAGAGTAACTCAGGACCCATCATAATCTTCATGAAAAACTGTCCTTAGGGAGACAGTTTCTGTACAAGGTCTCGATTTTCCATTGGGTCTTATTTTACAGATGGAAAAAAAGTACCTATTCAAATGCCTAAGGATTTCAATTTAGTTCAATTATGTCAACTGCAAAATGAAGGTATGCATATGTTGTCACCCCTGAACTTTACTTTTGATTGTAAGCTTTGAGTCATAATCTTTGAGGACAGTTTGTGGGTGTTCAGGCACTTGGACTAAAGACACCTCATGACCGTATAAAGGCCAGGGTAGGTCCCACACTCTCATCCCACATACGCACCAGTGCAATAAAATTGGCAGCACGGAGCCAAAGCCAGGTTGTGTTTTCTCCTCTCTAGTTCCCACAGTCTCCCTCCTGTTGACCAGGATTCCTGGTGGTGTCATCTCCAACCCCAGGGTGAATTTAGGACTATGGCTGGAATGGAGCATGGCCAAAATTCAATTTGCTGCTTAAATTCAACCCAGTTGACTGAGGTAGTAGAGATGAAATATGGTCCATGGCAGGTCCCTCAGGAAAGGCTCAGAAGCAAGGGGGCAAAACCAGGTGGTTCAGGTGCCGTGTGGTCAGGCAAGGGACAGGGTGAGCTCAGCATACCATGAACATGGAGGAAGGGCTGTGGGGCACTTCCCAGGTCCCAGAGCTGTCCTCTGCCAGACACAGCACCCTGGAGAAGACACAGACATGCTAGCAGGGGCCGTTCAGCAGCCATTTTGAGATGCAAAGACAGGATCAGAGCAGAGCTTGTGGGGACAGGGACAGACCCGAGCATCTTCTCTGAAAGCAGCCCCCGCCACCCAGATCAGCTCACTGTTTGTCCCAGGCAAAAGAATGACTTGTACGGTCCCAAATGAACAGCCACGAGGCTGTAGGCAAGCACCAGCCGAGCTGGTACGTCAGACACCACTATCGCACCACGCACCTTCTCTTCTGATTAATGAGGCTGACAAGGGAGGACTTGGAGGCTCCTCCCAGCCCTGCCCCTCCTGCACACCCCCCACAAGCACTCATATTATCTGTATCAAGCACATTTTTATGTAAATGCTCTAACCATCCCTTTCAGAGGTACAATGCCTCCCAGACTAAGCCCCTGAATGGCATCGGCACATTTCTCGTGCCTCAGCTGCTCACCCAGACAAACAGAAGTGTGGCTGTCCACAAAGGGCTATGGTAATGCCGAGCTGGAGGAGAGTCGAGGGGAGGGGGCAAGCAGGGACTAAAGCTATTTCAATGACAGAAGAAAAGCTGGGGTCCCGGTATCTCGGTGAGTCAGGGAAGAGGCAGGCCCCGCAGATGGATAAATGGAGTTGCACGAGGCAGGCAGCTCTGCCTCACAACAATGCATCATCTCTGGTTGGCGTGGTGGGCTCTGAGGTCCACCATGGGGCCCCGGAGAGTTGCTGCGAAGGCAGGGGCTGGGCTTGCAGCCTGGGATCTCTCCATGCAGAATAACACAGGAAAGCTGAAAGGAGTGGGGAAAAGCTAAGGAGTGGGGAAGGAGTGTGCAGAAAACCAGGGAACACTGAAGACTCTCAAGTGACGTCCCCATCCTCCCCACATGCTGCAGGGAGCAGTCCAATGGACAAGAGAAGAGATGATATCCCACAGTCCACCCTCATCTCCTCACAATTGGGACCTCTTCCTTCATCTCTCCTATGGTGGGAGAGGCTTCCCCTCAGGGGCTGGTCCGTGGTGCCTGGTGGCACACACAGCAGCTCTGCCTGTACCGGGTATGCAAGGGTCCTCATTCAGGACAGAATATTTTCTTCTGCCAGGAACAGGTCAACAATTAACATGTTCATTGAGAAGGGTTTAAAAGCATCCAAAGATACCACTTACGCAGTGTTCAAGGCTGGTGTGCCAAAGAGGTGGCTCCCCAACACCACCCACTCAGCCAGAGTGGGCTTTCTAGCTTTTCTCTGCAGCAGTTATGCATACAAACCAAGTCTTATAACTTGGTACATCCCTCATAGGTTGGATCTTCACAGCCATAGACTAATAACAACCTTATAAGAGCCATGAGGGGTTTACCAGAGATGTGGCTTGCCTTGGCCTTCCCTTGTGCTCTATCCTGTGCTCTGTAAAGCCTCTACAGGGACAAGCCAGGATCAGCGGGGGTTCCTGATGTGCATGGGACATTGTCTCTGTTGGAGTGGCCCAGAGGGAAGGAAGGTGAAGCTCAGTTATGCTCCAGCAGGATTGCTGCAACTGAGAGACACATCAGAGAAAACCCCGTGGGTAATTGAACATGTCTGTGAGTGAGTGAGGTCTATATGGGGAGGGTGTGCAGGGAACTGAAGACGGAGCAATGAAATGACATATGGATTTGCCACTCAACACCTCACACACTGGCTGGGGCAGAGCCCTGAAGATGGGAACATGAGACAAATGACTATGCACAAACGGGATGATTTGGAGCTGCCCAGATGTCCCACACCAATGTCATCTGACTTTCACAGGGTGGACTCTACACCACCAGCTGTGCTCTGCTGATGGAGAGCAGCAACACTGGACCCCACCCGGCAAAATCTTCTCCCTCTGCTGTCCTCTGCTGTCACACATCCCAGTTGCTCACACCAACTGTCCCATGAGGCTGCTGTGAAAAACTGGGCAGGTTTTGGTGGGGACAGGGGGAGGTGGGGGGACAGCACAGAGTGGCTTTCCCAGCATCACTAAGAGCCAGAGCACGGAGCAAGCTTGACAAGAAGGTCAGGATCCATGTGCAAAGCCCAGGGCAGTGTTTCTGGCTGCTTCTCACGTACAGAAATACAGGCAGCACATGGCCTTACTCTTGCTGCCAGCCAAGCCATGCACTCAGCATATTAGTCTCCCTCTGCAAAATCAGGCCAAGGGCACACAGGCATCCTTCCCATCAATTCTTTCACTCTGTTTTGATAATTCACCACTAAACTGCAAGTTTGAGGTGAGAGGCAATAACTACCGGGACATTCATGGGACGAGCACTGGATATGGCCCCCGTGTCATGGGAAGGGCTTGTGCCTGCTCTCCCCCTTGCCATGAGCACGGAGTCATGGCCAAGGGGAGGGCAGTCAGTGTCCCAGCCCCACCGGGTTGCAGTGCCCACAGGGGCCGCTCATACCAGTCTCCCACCCTGCTTCCTCCACCACTACTAGCTGGGTGAGCTGGACCAGCCTCCTCCCGTCTCCAGGTCCTCCAGCTCTATTTATTCCAGCAGCCTTTGTACCGTCCACCAGTGGGACAGGGTAGGAGGGACAGGAGAGCCCTGGGTGTGGGAAGGACATCCCGGGAATGAATCTGGAGCGGGGCTGAAGGAGAGGATCGTGCACATGGCATGAGGCTGTGGCAGCCTGGGTCTCCAGGTGCCAGTGGTGACAGACCAGTTCAAGGGCTAAAACAAGCTTTCTGACTGCAAATTGACTTCTCCCTCACTCCTTCCAAACATGCAGCTTTCTGACGTTCCCCAAGCCCAGGGCCTCATCCCACCCACCAGGCTGGGGACTGCAAACCCAAGCAAAGTGCAGCTGAGGTTTGGGTCAGCTCAGCAGCTCTGCCCTGGAATGTGGGCTTTGCAACAAACAATTATGATAATTGCCAGTGACAATAACAGGCAGAAAATGTTTGTGTCATGGCAACACAGGAAACAAACTCCAAGCAAAGCCCATGTCCATCAGCCATCCCTGCCAGCACAGCCCATGCTCATGCTGGCTGATGCCCCCGACTTTTCTAACAGCTGGGCTAGACTGTGCTCCACTACTCACCCACCAGCTCAGAAGCCAAACCAGCATTGGTTATGCGACCCCAGAGCTGTCCTGACCTGGAAACAGCAGTTACGGTTACATGTGGGGCAGTTTTTGCTCAGATAGGGATCCCTGCCATGCTCAGCCCCACAGAAGTACCCTAATCAGAGCTAATCCTCTCTGTCCCTCCCAAATGGGGATGCACTAGGTGACTTCACAGGGAAGAGCTACTTTGCAAAGTACACTGGGGGGTTATTCGCTACCCGACGTATACAGGCATCCCTCCAGCTCTTGGCACATCTCCCAGCCTGAGCGCTGGCGGTGAGTTGCGTCCTATCCAGCTCAGGTCTTGCAGAGGTCATGATGTCCACAAGCAAAGTCCGTTCCCTGTTATTTTGCAGCCAGGTCTCCTACAAGAGGAGGGTGGAAGACCCAGCACTGCTGAACACCAGCATACAGGCATGTCACTCCCTGCGCACCCGTTGTTTCCAACCCGCTCTGCTCCCCTTTCTCCTCACTCATACCCATCCTCTTGCACAGCTCAGCCATGGCTGATGAGACTTCCCTCCAACTTACATTAAAAAAAAAAAAAAAGAAAAAGATCACATCTGGACTGAGGCCAGGGAAATAAAACTTCAGTTCCACAGGACAGTGATTCAGCAGCGTATAACCAAGGTTATAATTGAAGCTGCACTTACTCATAGATTTTGGGCACTGGCATCTGCTCGAGAACACCAAACCACACAGGGTCAAATTACAAATCAAGGAGAGGGCCAACCTGGTCCGTTCCTGCCCCAAAGACCTGCACCCTTCTGTCCTCAGCTGCCTGCCGTGCGACAGCTCTGCAGGGCTCACACGCCCAGGGGATATTGGGCTGGCTTCCTCCTCCTTGTCCATCAGTGGCATCTTTGCCATGCTCCAGGTGCAATTAGATCTGTGCGGTCAGCTAAAGATGAGAGCGCTGGATTCTTGTAACCGAGGGCATGCTTTGAAGACAAGGACATTGTGTAAGAGCAAACGGATGGCATGATATGACCTGCAGCATCTTTACTGACACAACGTATGAGAAGCAGACAGCACAGGCTGGCTCTAAGATCCCAGACTGACAGGTAGAAAAGATGGTGTCCTCTATCTGGTTTGAGCTCCAGGGTCACAGGTACCAAATATTTTCATATTACTCCATTTTCCGTTTAATTTGTAAAAAGTTGGACTAGTAGCTCTACAGCCTGCTGCTGTTAACTGACACTAACTCTTAGAGCCCTGGGGAGTTTCCAAAGAGCAGATGAAGTTAACGCTGGGCCAAATGCTTAGAAAGGGGAGGAATAATGACTCAGATGCATTTGCAGGCTCATCTGTCTGGCTCTGATGCCAGGTGAAGGAGCAATTGATACACCGTTCTGTTAGCAAGGAATTAAAACAGAACAATATAATTAAGACCAATTACACGGTTTTATGGAAACAGATTTTGTCAGACTAGCATGGTGCTTCTTGAGGAGATTAAAAGATCGGGTGGTAATGGAAAAGTGCTTCTAGGTGAATTTCTGACAGAGGTGTCTGAGTTGGTGCCGCAGAGTGACTCTCAGGGATCAAGTGCACGAGCCTCTTTCTGCACAGTGACTGGGTGAGTAACCACGGCACTGTTCTCCTGGCCAGGTCTCAGTTTTTTGCATTTGTTACCTATTTCCTGGAAAAAAAATAATCAAATCTGGAGAGCTTTCCAGGAGAAGCATAGGGCTCTGCATGCAGTCTTGATGCCCAGTATCCGCAGAGGCCGCGACAAAAAGCTCCACGCTGGGTTCCTCAGTGGCGCTCACATCCACAGGGATACAGGGAGAAAAGCCACTCTCTGGGCTAGCAAAGGTACAGAGCAGTGAATCTTTTACCGGGACATGAGACAGATTCTTGTGATGACTGAGAGAAGACTGCTGAGCCCTAAATATGGAGCATGGCTGGATGTCTGGGAGAAAAACCCCAGATACTTGGTCAGGATGAAATACTGCTTGGACCCTGTCCTGTGTTGGTCTGGGCTGTAGCCACGGTACTTTTAGGGTGACAGTGGGACCAACCCCACTGAGTGACTTGGGGCCATACATGAAGAGTTTGGAGGCAGCCCAGTGACTCTGAGAAGATGGCCCCTGGGTGCTTCAGGCAGACCTCAGCAAGGCTCAGAGGCTGCTGGAGAGGATGGAGTGGGAGGCTCTAGCGTTTCTCCGTTTATTTAGATGTCAGATCTTGCATATAATGCTTTTTCTCATTGTCCTGGGGTCTCTGCAATAACAAAGACACTGTATAATATTTGCAGAAAGGACAATAAGTAACTGACAGACATGAGTCAGGCAGCAGGGCGTACCGGTTGAATTCTTTCAGGAGAAAACAACAGTGAGAGGAATGCGGAGCAGCGGTGGTGTGGCACACAGCCTGGTGTCCACCTGCATGCATTCAGTGTATCAAGCAGCCACCACCAGCCCAGACGCAGCAAAGTCCAGTTTTGATCCATGCAGGGGCAGATGGCAGGGGACCCCTGCATGGGTGCTGAGAAGACAGGCTTATTCCAGGAAGTTGTTTATCCTCCAGGAACAGTCTTCTTTTCCACAGGTCTCCACTTAACTCCCTTGGCCTGTCTGCCTCACAGATAGCAGGATTGGCTCCATGGTTCCTCCAGTGTGGCTGACCCCAAACCTCTCTCATTGCCTGGCCCCATGTCCTCACCATAGCTGTCCCTGAAACCTCCTGGATGAAAGGCCTCTGAGGCTACATGGAAGAGTTTGGGCGGTGTGCCACAGTGAAGGTACATGGCACAGTGTGCAGGTCACCAAGGCACAGAAGTGTTATCTGGGAGGAAGCTCTGGACGTCCCTAGTCCAGCCTCCCTTTTGAATGGAGGTATCGCCAATGACAGAGGATGTCATCCATGGCTTTGTCTAGCAAAACATTTGGAAGCCTTTGAAAATCTGCCACAGCAAGAGTCCAGAGATAAAGTGGTAAATGGCAAGAGAGAAAGCATCATCCAACTCTCCTGCAGAGATGATGGTTAAGGGATCAGTTTCTAGAGCAGCTCCCTCCTCACTCCTGGACTGTTGCACGCTGTTGCAGACTGCACTGGAAATGTGAACGGTATCTCATGATGCTGGAGATGTCTCTGGGCTGTAAGGCAGAAGTTTGCTGTGTTAGGAGCTGTGCAGTCACTGTGGACACTGGAGAGCCCATGGTCTGGCTCCTTCATGAAGTACACGTGTATCTGGACAAATGAGGAGCCCATGGAAACCACAGGACAGTGCTGATGTACTGATAGGTGGTGAGCTCAGCCTTAGGCACGCTCAAGGTTTTCACTGGCACCAGGACAAAGCAGAGCACGAAAGGAAGGTTTGGCAGAGGTAACAGGAATGCTGGTCTGCTGTTTACCTCCCAGCACCGTAGAAAGCCCAAAGCATGACAGACAACTGAAGGAAACCAGGTGCAAGGGAGACAGTCCATGGAAGGACTTGAAGGTGAAGGCAAGTACCTTGTACCTGGCAGAGTAGGGCTGGAAGCGTGGGGAGGGATATGAAAGAGGGATTATGCAGGAAAGCAGCAAGACAGCATGGTCCTTCAAGAGTGATCTGGCTGGTTGGTAGTGTGATGCTGGTCAGATGAGGAGATACAGCTGTAGTAACATGACAGGGAAGACAGACAAGTGTGCTTGTTGGCACGTGGACAGGAGCAGAAAGGTTGCACCACTGAGATATTAGACACAAAGAATCTACAAATAAGGTACTGCTTGAGCATGGGGGTTCAGGAGGAGAGCTGGGACAATCCTGGCTTCTGGGGTAAAACAGGCAGGACAGAGCTGGCCCCGGTAGCAGAGGGTACCCAAGACGGTAGAGTCTAAGAGCTCTGAGCAAGTGCTGCTTGGCTTGAGCTGGCAGCTGATTGCCCTAAGTCCCCAGTCAGGACCATTGGGACAGATCCAGTTTCCTCTGAGAGAGAGAATGAAATCGGCACATTGCATCCCCATTAATTGCTCATTGCCTATGAGCTTTATAGGGTGAAAGCACAAGGTCCAGCTACTCAGAGGTCCCTCTCCCATCCAGATCTGGAGCATCAAGGGAGCAGAAGGGAAGAGAAGAGGAGCAACAAGAGGCTGAGGCCAGTTGGTGTCCATTAGCCCCTTGCCCAGCCAGCAGGAACTGGTGCAAGAAAACCACCGTTCCAGTGGGTGCGTCCACCTGAACCACCTTAGGACAGTTCCTTGCCGCCTATTGCTGCAGTGTGCATGTGCCAGCCACACCAAGGCAGGGAGGACCGTATCCTCCTGCATCCCCACCACCTTCTGCCCTTTCTGGTCCAGAGTCTGCTCAGGTGCAGCCACCGGCACAAGCCACTCGTGAAGCAGGCTGGAGGCCTGTGCTCCTGAGATGAGGAAGGTGCCTGGTCCCACTGGTCTGTGCCACCCAGCAGCTCTCAAACGCAGCCTGCGGGTCCAGGCTGTGGTTGTAGAGGTGCTGATGAAGTCTGGGCTGTGCAGAGAGAGAGGTCCTGTGCACAGACACCTGTAGAGCCGGAGAGTGATGGTCCCTTTCTGACAGCAGCAGAAAGGATGTTGTGACATACAGGCTGATTTCACAGCAGTATCCAGCATGTCCCTGTCCCAAAAAAAGAGAGGAGACAACACCAGCGGAACAGGTTGAAGAAGCCCTTGCTTCATCCCAAAATTTTTTCCCCATATTGTCAACTGAGCAGAAAACATTGCCAAACCCCCAGAGAATCTGAAACACCGTTGGGGTTTTCCTTTGCCAGGAGTTAGAAGCTATTCCGAGGGCAAAAACAGTGTCGCAAAGGCTGGCAGCCCAGATGCTGTATGGCACTTTCACTTCTAGGTCTCGCTATGTGACACATCCTTCAGTAATGTACACCCTGCACAGCAGACACTTCTTCCCGGGGTTTCCAGCCAGCAAAGGTAGGAGGGGACCGACCAGCCAAGTAGAATTTCTTGTATTACACCCTGGGCCATGGGGGTGGTAACTGGAGTTTCTTCTTGCACTGACAAAAGGAAAGAGATGTCACTCTCAATGGGATTTTCAGCAGGGCTCAGCAACCATCAGCATGTGACTTTGCCCCTTGCAGTTATGGCCATGGCCCTGACTCTGCGCTGATGCACGTCCCTGTGTTCACCTGATCCTGCTGGGGGAAGGGGCTGCTCCACAACCCCACCTCCCGCCGCATCCCTTAGAGGCAGCACCCAGCTTTCTGTCTCTGTAGCACCCGGAGTGGTTTTCACTCCCTCCTCAGTTCCCAGAGGAAGGAGGACAGGAGGTTTGTTTACTGGAAGGTGTTACATGGGAGTCTTTGTAGTCCATTTACATCACTTCTCGTTACAGTATATGTTTATGTATACTTATATGCTCAGCACATAGAGGTGTATGGATCTCTGCACTCCAAAGGCACTGCAGAAATAGAACGTGGCTAATCCATTAGCCAAGGCACTACCTGACCCAAGCCATCCTTGCTGCAGTTTCTGACCAAGCATGCTCCAGTGAGGAGCTTCAGCAGCTCACAGGGCAGCAGTGATGCACGGCAGCGCCTTCACCTGTGACACCTCCTAGGATTGCATGTGCTGTACCAAACAGTGCTGGGGAGATACAAACAACACGGCCACAAGGATCCAGGTTTGGTTCTTCTGCTTGTTCTGCCTTGAGCATGCGCCAGTGGTACCAGGAGCACCTGACATCAGCAGCACCACTGGCGGCTGCAAGGCACAGTCCTTGCAGTGAGCAGCCACGGAAACTGAGTTTTCAGCCTTTCACTTTGCCCTAAACATGCCAGATGAACATGCACCACCCCACGGATCACCTCCATCCTCCACAGACCTCCAGCAACAGAACACTGCTCAACCCCCATCCACAGCAGCCCAGCAGTGCACACAAGTTGGGGTCACCATGAGCAGACTCTTTCCCACCTTGCTGTCTCCAGCACCTTCTGGAAATGCCTCTTTTTTTGGGGGGGGGGGGCCTTCCCTGAGAGCTTTGCTGTTGGGTCGCAGCTCTAGAGTCAGCTCCAATTTCCTGGTCTTTCTTAGCCGCGAGCTGGTTGCTCACTCCCGTGAGCAGGTCCCTAGCCCAGGGTGTCTGTGCAGACAGTATTACACACACAGGCACACGTGCATGCATACACACATGGCCACACACAGCTGTTTGTACCAAGCCAGCAAAAACTCACGCCAGGAATCTGCCAGCTGAAACACCAGCAAAGCAGAGCTGTGAATCACTTCTCAGCTGCAGGGCTGTATTGACTCTCAGAGAGCAACTTTTAGTACCTACAACCACATAATGAGTAAAAGCCTTGAACTGGAAATGCAAATAGACATATAATTTATATTTAATAAGGCAGTTAATGGACTGTGTGTCCAGTAAAGTACCACCCAGCTCCTGTCACCCATTTATTGAGGTTATTCCACATAATAAATTCCAAATGAGTGATAATGGCTGTATTTGGGATTATATTAATAACCGTGCACGCATATCTGAAGCCAGAGAGATGAGGGTATGGCAAGTGCTGCACTTACTGTGCAGGCACAGCAGCAGGCGGGCCCATGAGTATCTCGGAAATTTTATGTAATTGCTATCAGCTCCAAATGAAAGAATTAATCGACTCCCCTTGCAACCCGGCAGAGGGGACCTGCTGTCAGGTGCTGAAGCAACCAACATAGTGTACAAGGGACTGATGTAAAGGAAAGATTTAAGGGGCAACATTTTCTGCAACGTTTCAAAGTCTCCTGCACAGGTCTGTGTGGGACGCTTGCATCTCAATGCATTTGTGAGGCTATCCGACTTCTTAGGTCGGTTGCAGTTTGGAGGAGAAAACCTGTAATTTCAGATACCCTGGAAGCAAAAGTGGTTAAAGAAACTTCAGTTAAATTAAGTCCTAAGGGGAACCAGGAAATATTGAATTTAAACTGAAAAGAAAGGTTTATTTTGAGCACTAGCAAAAAGCTTAGAAATAAAATGGATATTCATGTCAAAAGAAATCACAATACAGTAAATGTAATTTATTGAACTGTTTGTTTCAATAATACATTTCATTTTCAGTACTTAAGTAAATACATTCTGGAGAGAAGTGCCAGATGAAAAGTCTCATTTCCTTTCGAGATCTTTACATTTCTCTAGCTCGGTGATTTGCCGCAATAGACACAGACTGAAATAGGATTTCATCCCAACTATTTTTGTCTTTGTCTCCTGCACCTTTGTCCACAGCTGGCACCTCCTGCAGATACTCACCCACCGTGCAATTCCCAAATGCATGGGAAGGCGCTTGCACCTCTGTGCACACTCTCATGCACTCAGGCGCCTTAAAGGCAAGTCAAAGGGTCGGGGAGATCCTCAGCCTGAGCAGACATGAGGTCAGGAATATTTTAGGAAGGCTGATAGCTGTCTTGTAGCTTTGCTGATGGCTACTTGGGGTCTGAAAAGCCCAACAGTCACCCAGCTGATCAGCTCAGGGCTTTTGACCCAGGGCACATAAAGGACTTCAGAGCACCCCAGAGTTGGTGGAATGGGCGTCAGGAAGTCTTGAGTCCAGCCTGCTACTACCACCACCATGGCTTAGTATGGTCAAGTCTTTTAAAGTCCAGGAACAGAGATTCCCCCTCCTCTCTGGTGTCCCAGACTGCACCACCCTCCTGGGGAAGAACGCCAAGAGCATCCCACCTTGCAGCTTTTGGCCAATGCCCCTTGTTATATCACCTGGCACAACCAAGAGGAGATCAGGACCTTCTTTTTTGTAAGAGAGGAAGCTTCAGAGGAAGGCATGTAATCCGGCCTTTTAGCAGACTGTGGTGTAAATGTTATGGCAAAAAAAAAATAATAGGGGCTGAGCCCAGAGGAAGAATGTGACCCAGGAGGACCACACACAGGAGCACAGCCTGTGAGGACGCCTGGCGCTCAGCTCTGCCCTGCCACTTCTTGGGATGGCGGGTTTTCCCAGCCTCACACCAGCCCTCCTTGCATGGGCTTTCAGCCAAAACATGCATACTATTGCATAAGGACCAAGTCTTAGTAGGCATTTCTGAGCTCTTCTTGCCCAAAAGCAGCAAGCTAAAGAAGAGATAAGCTGTCCTAGTGTCATCAGTCCCTTGGAAAGGGAAAGACTTTCAGATTTTGTCTTGAAGATCAAGTGCTACCAGACAGACAGACTGACAAGGTAGACCCCACAGCATCCACTCCAGGCTGGTTGCTGCGCTATGTTCTGCTCCATGAATGTGCAGCAGGAGAGAAAGCTGTGACGGGGCTGGCTTTGCTTGCAAGGCGTTGGTTGTTCAAGTATGTGAAACTCACTGCAAAGCCAGAAGCTTGCAAGTCTTTTCACTTTTTACTGCTCCATCACGTTGAATTGTACATGTGTGTTGCCGCTGGAGAAGATGGACTCTGCAGGATCTCTGGGCTCAAGGGTTTTTTCCTGACTTACCACTCAGTGTCTGGAGGACTTTGGCATGCTTTGGAGGCACTGAGCCATTTTGATACTCGTGAAGCATTACCGTCATCCTTGCAATCACCACTCAGCTGTCAGCTGCCTGATCCTCACCTCTTTCCTGCTGACCACTTCCATGCTGCTTGAAGCCTTCAAGTGAGCTTGCAAAAGCTTCATCCCTAGGAGCCTCCCTGAGGCAGAAGCCCACAAAATTCACAGGCAGGACTTACAGTGTATGTGGATCCTTACCCCACAGCAGCCCATTGCAGGACCACCGCACACTGGAGTCACATCTCTGCTCCACAGGAGGGTCCCAAAACCATCGCTGACATCCAAGGGACCCTCAACCTCAGGCATGGCTGTCAGCAAGAGCTGCTCAGCCATCACTCAGGCACCACAGCACTACGTGTCTCAGGAGCTGGGTTTCAACACCAAATTTAAGATGTAACCTGCCACTGTTGAGTATCCAGGACACAGTGAAAGGATTCCCAGTGCTCCCACTGAGGTGGCATACAGCCAGTGCCTGACCAAGGCCAGAAACCCAGCCTGAAGATGTCCTCCCCCTGCAGCCCAGCTCACATCTGTTTCCACACTGTCCTCACACAGGGTAGACCGCACAGCCAGGACCTGACATTCACCAGCTGCAGTTAGGCTGTGGGGAAAGGACAGGACAAGGTTCAACCCCGCAGTTTCTAAAGGGTTAATAAAGCAGGGCCAGCCCTGCCGGCAGGAAGCACTGCAGGAGTTTTGCTACCTGCCCCTGCCACCTCTGCCATCCACAGGGCCGTGGATTTCCCCAAGTCCCTGCACACGGCAGCTGTTCCACCCTCTGGTGGATCCTCACACCATCCCTGGAGAATCAGGAGCCAACAAGGCTACAGCCATCAAGTGTGTGTTTGCTTGGGCGAGCCCAAGACCCCCCCTACTACCTCTGCATCCCCCTTGCATCCCCCCCTACTACCTCTGCATCCCCCTTGCATCCCCCCTGCTCCCCTCTGCATCTTCCCACATCCCCTTCCGCGGACCCGGCCAGCCCGGCCAGTCCAGCACTGCAGCCCCGCCGGTAGCAGAGCCCTGCAGGGTCTGCCATGCAGACGGGTAGAAACGCAAAAGCCCAAGCCACATGGAGATCATCTCTGTTAGCATCAGATAACAGTTCAAAAGACAAGCATCCTTTCTCCTCGGTCTCAGCCTCCCTCTCAGTTTCTTTTAAGAACAAAAACGGCACCAAAAAAAAAAAAAAAAAGGAGAGGAAAAAGAAAAAAGAAAGGGAGGGGGGAGGAAAGAAAAGAAAGGGGCGAATTCCAGCCAGGCAGTAAAATGCCATCTGTCTCCTGACGGCTCGTGTGACACTGACAGACGTCCACTGCGAACTAGAGCCAAAGGCACGGCAGCCCATGATCCCAGTCACAGCGGGCGAGGCAGCACCCCTTCCCCAGCCTCCGCTCTCCCCTGGACCCATCAAAAGTTTTTGAGCCAAGAGGAAAAAATAAATCAGGCCGATCTTTGCTGCCCTTCCCGCAGGGAAACATGCCCAGGGCGGTGGTGGAGATGGCAGTGTCGGACTTTGGAGCGGGGCTGTCTGTGCCGTGTGACTTTTCACCAGGCTGGGATCCCCTCGGACCCACCTGTTTCTCTCTCAAAAGCAGCTCCTGGAAAACAAAGGAGATGAACAGCAGGCAGCCCGCCACCCCCACGCAACCCAACTGCTTCATTGCCTCTGGGGAAAGAGCCTCGCTGACCCTGGGACCCTCCTGGGCTGGGAGAGCAGAGACGAAAACGGAGTTGTACAAGACAGACGTGCTGCTGTGGCTGCCAGTGACCGGTCACAGGCCGGCCCTGCAGACGCTGCCACAAAGAAGGAAGCTGCAACTCACGTTGCCTGAGAGCACAGATGTCTCTAGATGACATAGCCACTTCCCAGAAAGAGATATGCCCTGATTCAGTCCCGGAGGAGACAGCAGGGAAGCCCCTGATGCTGTGGGTGGAAGAGGAAAAGCCCCAAATTTTCCTGGTTTCAGGAGAACAGGGCTTACCTGGGTGTTGGAAGGTACAACCTTCTTGATCTACATCCCGGGCGTCTGTGGCTTAGCAGAGCAGCTCAGACCCTGGGAAGCTCAGCACCCTGTGGCCCTGACAGGGCAAAGGAGCTCCACTCACAGCACCCATTGAGGTCCTGGGCAGGCTGGGCACGAGGCCATGAACCTGCACGGAGGCATGACCACCCTCATGCCAGCCGGGGCTCTGGGGCCAGCACAGCACTGAAGTGTCCACACAGCCCTTCTCTGGAGCACTAAGCCCACCATCAGGAGCCAGCAGTGCTGACCAGCACACACCTCCTTCCCCATGAACCTCTTCTCATTTCCAGCCTCACCATCCAGGCCACTGCTCACCACCCAACACATGGCAGGACCTCACTGGCTTGGCCAGCTTGGAGCTGAGTTGCTCATCTCCTAAGCCTGTCTCCTGGGAGCAGAGTTGCTGAAGGAGTCACCGAGGTTCCACGGCACCCTTGAGCACTTCCCCACAACCATACCACCCATCAGTACTCAGGCATGGTTGGGCACCCTGTCAGGTCCTGGGCACCTTCCCTGAGGGGAGCTGGAAGTCCAGGGCAGCAGGAGGTGGGCAGTTCCCACCAGCCCAGCTGCAAAGCTTCAAGTCCTTTTCGGTGCTGGCACCTTCTGGAGCAGCCTGAGAGTGGCTCAGCACAGTCCATGGGGCAGATACTGATGCCAACACTGAGCACCACCTAATCCCTGCTCCATCTTCGAGTCTGACAACATAACGGTGTCTTTCTAAGGCTCTGAGCCCAAAGGCAGCTGCAGACCTTGACCTGCAAGTATTCATTTTACATTTTTCGTTAGGAGACATGGAGTTACAATGTTTGCAGATGCAATTTCCCAAGGGCACCCCCAGATGAAGGAAGGCAGGGAAAGAGCCCAGCACTCAGCAGGATTGCTGGGCCAGTGCTGGTCATTGGATACCCAGCATGGGTTGGGGTCCTGCCTCGCTACAAGCGCAGCACAAAGCCAGGCTGGCCCCTGTCCCACCTCCACCAGTAAGACTGAAGCAGCATGATGGTGTCTGCCAACAGCCTGGTCCTGCCAGATGAAGCTACCAGAGAAACAACACCACATTTCACACTATGTCCTCCCTGCTGCCTTCAGGGACAGCCCTGGTCCTTGGCATCGCCAGAGGGATAAGAGAAGGGCTGGACACGTGGATGTCTCTTAAGGGTGGGCAAAGAAACAGCACGATTTGCCTAGGGCAACCCAGGACAACGCCGTGCCATGGGGCACAGTGCCAGGGCAGCTCATCTCTCCCTCACCGCCTGCAGCAGGTCAGTGCTGCCCTCGGGAGAAGCTGCCATGCAGCACTGCTGCGATGAGACCCCCCAGAGCATACCACGAACTTGGGCTGTGAAGCCTGAAGGACCCTGGCACATGATTTGCCAAGCAGACCCCCAGCGTCACCTCCCCCAGCTCCCGGTCACAGCTCTTCTGCCCACCAGCATCTTTCCACCTGTTGCAACACTGACCCCAGAGGTGGTCCATCTGACTTCTGCAGCTATCTCCAGTGACACCTTTAGTGACTCTTAGCTGTGCCTTGCTCCCCTCAATGCCCGCGCTGGCTGAGCCTCCAGGGCTGTTTCAGGAGGATAGTGCATGTGTCACTCAGTGGGCACCAGGGCTCAGGGCTGTCCGGGGCACAGGAAGAGCATCAGTACCTGAAGGGCTTTGAGCCAAGACAAAAACGGTGACAGGGTAAAAAAGGCCCTAGAGAGATGCTGCAGCGTTATTATCATAGCAGAGGAAGAAGCTCTGATTATCTTGTGAAATGGCGGTGTGGGATTGCTTGTCCTCAGCCCGGGGGCCACGGGAGGGATGGAGACAGGCGTCACTGCAGGTGGGGCTGGGAGGTGTGGGGCTGCCTCCACCTCAGCCCCGCAGGAGCCACCGTCCAGTCCTGGGTACAGAGAAACACCGAAATAGCCTGGCCCTGCTGTGTTTAACCTGGCTAATGATTACCTAGATAGGATGTGGCCATTCAAGGGCACAGGGTGAAAACAGCCCTTCTGCCTTTGCTTACACAGCACACACAGCTGGGCCTTTCCCACCGCCAACACCCAGAGAGAGTGACAGCAATGGGGGAAATGCCAGCTCGGGAGCAGCATCCAAGGGCTGGGGCTGGGAGAGCAGCCCAGAGGATGCTGCCCAACCCAGCTCTGCTCGAAACTTCCCCCAAGCAAGAGCTGACCCCAATGTCCACAGTTGCGTCTCTCTGCTGAGATGTTTTTGCATCCAAAGGCAAATCCAGTGAACTGGGAACTCATTCTTTGTCCTTGTGGCATCCATCAGAAGTTGAGTCAGGAGTTAATGTGAAGCTCTGGGGTCATGAAAAAGTCTGCCTTGTGTGCCTCATACTTGGACATCCCACAAAGTACGTTACAACACCTTCTTACCTGTCCAGAGAGCAGGTGCTTTCTCCTCCAGGGTCAGCTGCAACAGTTTTAAAGCAAACTCCTTCCTTTCACTACCCACTTCAGCATCCCACATCCCCGGGATCCTCCCTGAAGTCCGCACATGGCTGCCGTGATGAAGAACACCAGGTCCTTGATCAGGGTATGATCCCATCTCTGCGATGAGAGAGTGTCAAAAGTGAGAAAACAGTGTGGCCATGGCTGAAGGGATCCCTGCCTACCTGAGAAACACCCCTCATGCAAAGCCACCCTCTGACCAAAAGCTGAAGGCATCAGGTTCTATGCTTCCCCCAAACCTGGCAGCAAAATATCAGGACCAAGAGGCTGAAGGAATGGAGAGACAGCTTTGCCTGAACACACACGTGCTGCACGTTGAGAGATCAAGGGCCAGACAACGCTGGTGTGAACCCTGCACATGCAAGCACAAGAGACCACCAGCCCTGAGACTCTGCCCGCCCCACCTGCTCACTCCCACCGCTCCCTGGGCCCCGGCACCAGGCTTGGCAGCTCCTGAAGACTGGCTCTTGGCTCAGCCCACCACTTGACCACAGGTTAACCTGCTGGGTTGGTACAGTGCCTGCCTGGAGCTCTGCTCCACACCGACATGTCTGCGGGACTCATCTTAGGAGCCAGTTGGAAGGTGCAGTGCATGGCCTGTCTGTGGCACTGGAGAAGGAGGGGATGTCTCCCAGTTTTGGAGACTAAACACAGGACATGTCCTCTGACAGATACTCATCTCTCTTAACATGAATGTTTTAACACTGGCAACCAGGGATGGGCTGAAATCTCCATCTTTGGAGAATTTCAAAAATTAAATGGACTGGCCCTGAGAAACCTGTTGCAGATTTTAAGCCAGCTATGCACAGCACGGGAGATTGGACCAGAGACCTCCAGAGGTCCCTCTCAAACTAATTCATTGTGTGATTCTTTCAGCCCCCTGAACTCCTGCTCTTTGCTGGCCAGTAAAAAGAAATGGGCCTATCCGTAGGTTCCTGTCTAAGGCAAGTTTGGGTGAATCCAAGCCCTGGATTTGACTGGCTGTAAGTACAGTTGGGTTTATAGCGTGGGGTTTGCTTTGCATGGCTCTGGGAAAGCCAAGGATTTACATGTCTCTCATATATCCCTCCCACTCCAGTTATTATTCTTCTTGTGAAGAGCAAACCACTTAAAATGGCTCTCACAAGTGCTTCTCATCAGCTTGAATGAACAGAAAAGTGAATATGAACTGATCTTAGTTAAATGAAGTCCCCTTCAATTGCCAATTAGCAGTTCAAAGCCATTAATACACTTCAGCTTCACCTCCCTGTACACAGATCCAAAGAGACACCTTCCATCCACTTTCACCACTCAGCAGTTGAACAACCCTGCTCAATCCACATGATATTTGAAGACCTTGGTGAACCTCACCTAAGCCCAGACCCAAAATTCTCTTCTGATTCAGGAGACTCGGAACAATTTCCAGCATTTCATTAGCCCTTCGCTCCACACCCAGCAGCCAGCATCTGCGGAAATGGCAGCAGCAAACACCAGTTCTAGAGATCTCATAAATTTTTGTACGTTCTTGAGTTTCCAAAGCTCTCTGCTTTCTCTTCTCTCAGATCACAGAGCTCTGAACCTGCTGGAGACACATGCCCCAAATCTCCACACAACATTGACAACTGGTGCTTTTGATTAATTTTGTGTTGTTTTGGCAATAACTACTCAATCTACACCTGCCCCCTCAAAGGACGATGTTAGTCCCATTTCAAGCAAGAGATCAGACTCAAGACTTCCAAGGTCCCTTCCAGCTAACATTTGTAGGCCAACAAGTCCTGTTTCATGGCAGTCCCTGCCTTCCCAGAGGTGGGAAGCGCTTGTCTACCCTGTTTCTCCTGCCAGTTCTTGGTGGTCTCTTCCAGAAATTATCCAGCACCATCTCTTCCCTTTGCAAGTAGCAATAGCAGAGCACAAGAAAGATGTTTTTTCTTTGGGTGTGAACAAACACAGGTCTGACCTGGGTGGGCTAAAGTTTGGCTGTGTCTCAGACCCATACAGGTGTCTCAGATCCATACAGGTTCCTGCTTCCCACTGTGCAATGCTCACTCTACGTGCAAACAAAGGGCTTTCTCTGCCTGTCCCTCTGTCTCTTTCTCTCTTTCTTTCCTTCCTTCCTATAAATTCTTTCTTCCTTCAAGTTCTTTCTTTCATTTATTCTCTTTCCTTTCCTTTCTTTTCCTTCCTTTCTTTCCTTCTCTCTCTTTCTTTCTTTCTTTCTCTCTTTCTTCCTTTCTCTCTTTCTCTCCTCTTTCCTTCTTTCTTATGTTTTCTTTCTTTCTTCTTTCCTTCTTTCTCTCTTCCTTTTCCTCTGCATTCATTTGAATGACAAAGGTTTCTGATTACAGTCCTCCTGGGGAATCAAACAGCAAGGCTGCTGCGCGCTTACTGACTGGCAGATTAAGATAGATAAAGGGAGAGATTTGTATATTGACTCTGTGTTTATGTAACTCATGTGCAAGGCCTGGCCAGGAGCAAAGGGGGATCTGACCCACATAAATAATAACGAGCAGCATTTTTAAACTAAATCATCTGGAAAATTCACAGACGATTCCGTCGGTTCCTTCTATTGTGTCACCGGAGGGTCATAAATAATTCAGCCTTACTCAAATATTTATGGAAATCAATTTAGCCCTCAGTCCAACGTCACCTCCCTGAGAAAACAGTTTCCTTTCCTATCTCAAGTACAAACTGCCTGCCCTCCGTCCCACCAGCCTCCCGGGGGCCGAGGGCACCTGTAACCTCCTAGCAACATGCCCAGGTGCCAGTCCAACCCAGCAGGTCCCCAGACGGCTCTTGGGGCCACGGGGACCACCAGGAAGATGAAGCTGCACATGCTCCTCGAGGAGAGAAGGAGGTCCAGCACCCGCCCCCCTTCTGCTATGACCACCCTGAGCTTCATGATGGGGCATCTGCTCTGGCCCAGGGCAGTTGTCAGCTCCAGAGCCAAGGAACAGCGCTTGGCAAAGCTTTTGGCACATGGAGAGCAGTTCCTGCACAGGTGACAACTGATGCTCGTGTCAACAAACCCTACACAGGAGAGAAGCTCCCCAATGTGATCGAAGGTCACAACACAAACTCCCACAGGAGTGAGCAGGCCCAGGGAGCTCCTTGCACCCGCTCCCAGGGCAAGGTCCACAGCTCTGCCGTACCCACTGAGGAGCAGCTGCAGTAGGACCTGAGCCATGACACAGCACTTGCAGCTCGCTTCCTTGCCTCCCCTCTGGCTGACACATGGCCAGGGCTCCTGAGACCTCTCTTCCCAAAAGCAGAGCGGCCACACAGGCCACATCACGATGAGCACGAAGAATTCCGCTCACATGGCAAATCCACCAGGCTCCTGTCCCTGAACAGCACTTCATTGATCCTCTGGGAGCTCAGCATGTCCATGGACTATTCCTGTCTCTTGATGAAAAAGGGAGCTGTGAATCCCTTCCAGCACCTTCATTGCACACAAAGAAACAGGACAAATTCTCAGGGTCAAAAAGCTGTCCCCTTCTGCACATCATCCGAGGGTAAATTATGCTCAGTGACTAGACCACCACACAGATCAAGATCAAACCACCTACTGGCTCAGTCACCAGCACAGAAACTGAAGGACAGCCCTATGCAGCCACATCTCCTCTGGCCTCTGTGTTCCCTGTAGCTCCTGTACGCATTACCTCTTGGTAGGTCCCTTATCTGGCCTCTCCCCAAGTTTCTGGGTCCATTTCTCTACCCTGGTGCATTCTGCCTGGAACAACATGCAGAGCTGTGCAAAACCATGACACATGCGGGTTCCCAAGACACCATGGATCATGGCAGACACCAGGACACGTCCTCATGTAGGGTCCCATGTCTGTTCCAGGCAGAAGTGCAATGAACTTGGCAGACGCTGGGCTGCGTGCAGCTTGGGGACCTGAGGTGTCACGGCCATGCTGCAGTGAACAGGAACATATGAAGAGAGCATTTGTGATGGTTTGGGAGAGATTATCCTCCTGTGTTTCCACCACTGGGATATTTCTGCAGCAAAGGCACCAGTCAACAAGCTTTGGCTGGAGTATGCTGTGGCTGTAAGCACCTGGGGCAGGAGCCAAGCCTAGAGGGGAGAGTTCAGGGCAGACCTTCCAGAGTATGGCTAGGATCATTGACAGCCATAGGGGTGAAACATGGATGCTTCCTGCAGCCATTCAAAGTGTTTCAGATCCCCCAGTTCTTCGGGGTAAGAAACTCACTGCACTGCAGGACGAGGCAGAGAAAAGGCGTGACTGAGGGACTGTAGGAGCTGGCATCATGGAGTTGGACTCCATGGGGGGAGTTGGACTAGATGATCTCTAGAGGTCCCTTCCAACTCTGAAAATTCTGTGATTCTGTGATCATTGATGGCCAAGCTTTGCATCTTCCGGGCTGAAAGAACAGCAAAGGCACACATTCCAGCACATGAGGAGGGTTTGTGAGCTTCTCCAGCCCTAAAACTGGGTAAGAAAGGTCACAGCCCTTCTCCTGCCCAAGCCACCACCAAGCATGCTGCATCTTGAGTTTCCTCTGAATTTCCAAGTCAGACAAGGACTGGTGTGTCCAGCATCACATGGGCCCACATTCCTGACCTCACCTGCAACTAGAGGTGTCCTACAGAAATGTTTTGCACTGGCAGTTCTTTCCTGGGCCAAGGATGCTTCTCCAGGCAGCACTGAAGTGGAGACACGCTCCTCAGAGCTAACCTTAGAAATCTTCCTCCAAAGCCCCTCTGTTTTTCTGTGGCCTCTCATTTACAGCAAGAGAAAAGGCACAGGTCCATGATGAGCAAGAGGCCTGGATCCCATTGCTGCACACTGCGAACAAGGTGCACATCCCTCCAGAAGCCCCATGGCTGTGGTAAAGGCAGCTGAGTGTAAGATCCAGTGATAGTCCAGGCACCAGAAACTCAAGCTCTCTTCTGTAACACATACGACCCATCCCTCCTCGCCAGCAATAACCAGTACAGAGGAAACAGGACAACAGGCCTAAGCACTCATGCATCATGTGAAATGACCAGGCTACGTCAGACTCCAGCGCCAGTGCTGCTTTTTACAGATTTTAGGCATCTCTGCAATTATCTCATTCACCAGGATTTGAACAGCCAAAATTATCTCCTAGCACTGACCCACAAACCCAAATCAGAGACTAAGCAACACAAGAAGCAGAGGCTCTTGGCTCGCGCTGAGCAGAAAGCTGCAGGAAAAGGAGACATTCCAGCTGAAGGGTCACAGGTCCTCCAAGCAGGTATGAGCACTGTCACTGCTTGGTAGAGGACAGCAAAACTCAACTAGTAGTGATGGTCCACAATGGAGACCCCAGAGAACCGGTAGCTGTTTGGCATGCTGCATGCAGCAGAACGGGAGCTCCACACAGCGCCATCCTGAAGGACAGATCCAGGTGGGGTGACTAGTCCATGGGAAGACTTGCACCTGCATGTCCTTCACCCAAGTAAATACGGAGGAGATGGGAGCCCTTGCAAAGCTGATGCCACTTAACTACATTGTCAGATATGATGGGGCCAAGATTCATAGTTCAAATTGCGGGAGGAATGACCAGCAAGTTGGGATGATATGGTACTGGTCCTCTACCATCTCTTCTGTACATAAAAGTAAACCCCAGAATAGAAAAAAAAATGATCAAATAAAACAGTGCCACACACAGGTACGCAGAACTTCACATCTGCTTTCCAAGGGCTTCTCCTAGGGTCATGTCTCTCAGCAGAGGACTGCTAACTCCCTTCTGCTTTTCAGACTCTCCTCTTTCACCCATACACAGCAGCAATGCCGAGGCACCTTCAAGGTTCACACACATCCCACATCTGCCTGCCTGTAGATGCCACCAGATGAGAGCACCACTGTTGTTCCTGTAAAAGGACCAGTGGTCGGCAGTGGGGATGCTGGCAAGGGTTTGCATGAGCAAAACCTTTACTACAGGGGACCCTCCCAAATGAGCCACTGCTCTTGTCTCCGGGTTAGCTGTTCTCCCTGCTAGGGTTTCCAAGAAGCTCGCAGCTTCAATGGGGGAAGGAGAACAGGACACCGAAGCTAACCAGAACTGTTAGATCTGCCCCAGGAAAGCTGCAGCGATAGCCTTGCTCTGCCTGCACACCAAAGGGCAGCGTGATGCAGTTTGCCAGCAGCTCCCACCGTAGGGGCACGTCTCCCCCAGCGCGCCTGGGCATGGGAGACAAAGGGATCAGGATGTGCGCAGATGCTGCTAACATGGAAGAGCTTTACTGGAAATAATTAGCCTTTGTTAGGAGAAAATCCTAGGGAAAATTTTGACAAAAAGGTGGGTAGAATTCTTTTTCTGTTCTTTGCTCTCCCTGACTGGAAAAGTCCCTCTCCTGTCCAGCATTCGTGATTTGGGGCCTTTGAAAGATTCTTTTTCCTTGTCAGACTGGTGATTCATTACCGATGAAAGAAATGGATGTTCCTGGGCTGCAGGGTCCTGAACTGCCCGACATTTGAGATGTCACCTAACAATTATCCTTAATTCATAGCCCCATTGTAAAAGTGTCTGCCTCTGCACTCGGTGCAAGGACATCACCTGGTCTTTCTGCAGAGCTGTTTCATGAAAGCCTGTGCATTAGTTGTGTTTTATTCAAAAAGGGGTTAATTTGTGCCCTCTTCTCCCCCAGGCACAGTAACACAATCAATCTCAAAAGAGCTGCTTGGCTTTCTCCTCCCTTCTCCAGCCGTCACTTCTTGGCTCTTAATAAATTATTCAGCTTTCCTAAATATGCATAGGGGTCTCATTAACAACTAATTTTGCTTATTTAAAACAACTGCATAATCAAACCACTATAGTGTTTCGCTTTTCTTATAACCATGAATTATTCATGTGCTGGGAATCTGCATACAAATTTATTGATTCTTAAAAGGGCACATTTTTCACAGCCTGGAAAAAAAGAAACCCTGGTTATTCTGGTTTTGAACATTTTGGCCCAAACTTCCATTTAACAAATCATATGGTATTTTCCTGGGAACAGGCGGCAGGCAAACCCATAGCATCAGCAAATGCACCTGGAATTCCCGAGCGCAACAAAAGGGAGTGTTTCCAACATTGCGATTAGTCATTTGCACAATCTTGATTTGCTGCCCTTTCCCAGAGTCCTAATGGCTTCCTGTTGCAGCATCCACACTGACTTCTTGGTGCCTTTAGGTGCTCCCATACGAGACACAAAGAGCACCTAGGCAAGGAAGGGACACCTTGCAACGCATGCAAAGCCACCAGTATCACTCGATCCAATCTGGGCTTATCCCACAAAGAAAGCACTGAAGAGAAAAACACGTGCAGGTTCAAGAGGGAACATGCACCAATGCGTGCTCTCAGCCTTCAGGCCTGCTCAGCCACCACCACTAAGGGAAGCAGGGCATTTAGCACCCACACACATGTACACCCCTTCATTCCTATACTGGCCTGTTGCATCTTGTCTCATTCTCTTCTGTAGACTTGTGTTTAGAGATCCATCCTCAGACCCTACATCCCTCTTGCATAGATCCCTGAGGATTGCATAGATCCTATTCTGCTCTTAGGCTCACAGAGTCATTCAGGTCAGAAAGGACCTCTGGAGGTTTCTACTCCAACCTCCTGCTCAAAGCAGGGTCAGCTATGAGATCAGACCAGATTGCTCACAGCTTTATTCAATCTTGTCTCGAAAACGTCCAAGGGTGGAAGTTTTTCCACCACTTGACTGTCTTCATGGTGAAGATGTTTTTCCTTGTATACTTTCTGAAACTCTATTTTTTCAATTTATGTCCATTGTCTCTTGTCCTCCTGTCATGCGCTACTGTGAAGAGCCTGGGTCTCTCTTCCTGATAAACTCCTCCTTCCCCAAGCACTCCTGGTTATGATTACTCTCCAGTCTTCAAGGCCTGCCTAAAATCTCAGGCTGAGATTTGGAGGACCAGTGGCCTTAGTGACAGCCACAGCATCACAAAAGCTTCTACAAACACCTCCTCATTCTCAAGAAGGGCATTTTTGGAGGAGGCTTTGACAACCCCATCCCATGAGAAGGGACTACAGTGAATGTTAGAAATGGAGCCATGGAGCAGTGACCTTCAACTCATTGTAAACAAAGAAGGATTTAGAAACACCTGTGCATCTTCTTGTAGGTATCTCTAGATCTTCAGTCCCTGGGAAATCATATCTGGTGGTGGTTGCAGGTCTGAAGGGGAGATGAAGAGTGTCTCCATGCTCCTCAGTTGGAGACCTTGGTATGAACCCCACCACAGACAGCTCCTTCCTAGGTATGTTATGTGCCTCCAGCCCATTTATTCTGCCATAAATGTCAGGCAGAATCCCAGGGAACGCACATTGCTTGTGCTTGCAGGGTACCAGCAATGTTCCTTCAGTTGGCAAGAGCTGCAGGTGTGTCAATCTTTGCAGAGAAACTTTCAGCTGCAAGTCCCTCAAGAACTCTGGTCTTCACCTGTCTCAGGACAGTGCTCACATCTGCAAAGCCAGTGTCCAGGAGCTCCCTGCTCAGTCCCTAATGGCTGTAGCTGTATTTATAGGGAGCCTGGGTTCACTGCCAGGATGTTCATCTACTCCAACACTGTGACCAGAAGCAGGGCAGCAGCACACCAAGCCCAAGGGCATTTGCAGTGCTGCCATTCAGGAAGAGCCATCCCGGCAGGGCCGGCTCCGGGCCACGTCCCTAACAGTCTCTGGGTTCAGCGTGTGTGGCCTCGGTCAGAAATGACCTGCACGGGGCACAACTGCGCCTCCATAGCCATGTCTGTCTCTGAGTCTCTGCTGACAAAGCCATGGCTTATCTGCCCCGTGTGCCATGTGGGTTTCCTCACTGAACGAACATCAGAGGGTTCATTTTATTTGTCTCTTGAGAACCAGTCAGGCTTTTTTTTTTATTCTGTTTGCTTAGTAAGGGACCAGGTGGCTGTGTTTTAATTTGTCTTCTTACTCTTTCATGATAAAAGAACCCACTAGCCACAGGAGGAACATGAATCTGTAAATAACACAGCAGAGTCCTGAGACAAGACCTCACTTTCTTCCTTTCCCTGTCTGTCCGCATCACTGCTTGGCTGGCTCTCTATCTATTCATCTGCTTGGCTGCAGTTTCTCAGGGTGTCACTCAGAAGCAACCACCACATGGAGCAGTCTGAGGACTTGATCCAAATCCCGGCCCCTAACCTGTCCTGTGATGGTCTGGAGTTTTCAGCCAGGACTGGTTCAGGGAGGACCCAAGTGGCGACAGCCACAGATAAGGCAGAAGGAGCTGGGACGGGAAGATATGCTTTGCACAAAGCGTACGGTGGGATGTGGGATGGCTGTTGACTATCCCCATCCCACACGTTTAGCTCAAGGCAGTGGTATGCTGACACATCCTCAAATGAGGGGATGGATCTTCTTGCTGGCACTGCGGAGGTGCCAGCACATCATGTCACAGCAAGGTCACCTCAGCACTGGCAAGACTACACCAGTTATAACGCACTGCTGTGAGTCACTCGTGGCTCTGCCAGAGCTCCTTACATAGCACTTGAAGAAGGTAATTACACTCAGGGTGACCTCCGGAGACCAAGGCACCAAGGAAATGGCAGGTACTTTCAGTCTGTTCTGGACGTCTTCTCAACGACCCACGTCCCTGTGCACCCAAATGCCACCGCTTCTCCTCACAGCTTGTGACACCTCTGTGATCACAACCTCCGCTGCTCCTCCCCGCATGGCTCAGCTCTGCGGTCCCTCCACCAGCTGGGCTTTGCTGAAGAACTGAATGCTTCTGCCCTGTGTGCAGACTGGACGGGAGCAGGGGGTGTCTGGGTGAATGATGCAGGAAGGGTAGGGAAAATGGAAATCAGAGATGGAAAGGCACTGGGGGGAAGGGTAGGGTAGCACTGGTGAGCTGCTCCTCATAACCAAGCAGCTGAAGCAGCTGAATTGGTTGGTTGTAAACCAGGATCCTGTGAATCTTTGGAAAAACATTCGGTTGGTGAAGTGAGAGAATACCTTCTTAAGATAGAACAGCTAACATCCCTGCTCTGATCAAACAGATGAATGATCCCAGGAGAAACGTCATTTAATCGGAACAGCAGGAACTTGACAAAAATCCACCACCAAGGGACATATTAACCAAAAATCCTGCTGTAGCAGACTTGCGCTTAGGCATAACTTTGCAACCCAGGAGCAGCTGTACTGACACCAGCGGGTTTGCTTAAAGTGCATATGAACACGTTTGCTACAGCTAATTTTGTACAGGCAGCAGCCCTGAAACAGCAGCTTCTGGGAAACATAGCCAAGAAGACAGACAACAGGCAAGGAAAAGAGACCGTTTCAGGCCTGGATGCTGAAGAAGTTCTTGGCAGTGTGGCACAGAGGTTTTGGTTACTGTTGAAGAAGCAAGTTTGTGCTCTTGTTTTGGAAATGGGGTAGAAGACCTGTGAGTTCAAATGAAAACCATCTGAAAGGCATCAGCATGACTTTATTTGGGAGAGCACTCAGGTGGGGACCGCAGTCTGAGAGGATGAGTCACTTAGCAGAGGTCGATCCATGTGTTGCTTGAGACAGATCCTATCTTGCTCCAGGAGTCCTGTGTGCCAAGAGCCTCTATGTCAAAAAAGTCCCACTCACTACCTTGAGATTGAGATCTGCACCCCATGGCCCCTTTCCACCCTAACGGGAGAGGAAAGAGGCACAGGTATGCTGGGCTCACACAGAGCACGCTGCTGGTGGGCACTAACGATGAGGACAAGGAACACGGAGTTCATGCAGATGTTAACATGCCTCCAAAAATCAACCTGCATAAATTGTATGAGGTACCTCTGTTGGACTCAGTGTAACTTCAGGTACATTCCAGAAAGAACTTAGAGCTTTTTTTCTCTCTAAGATCAGGCTTCTGTCTCGGTTTCTGTGTCTTTAGTCTGTCTCTGTTCCTCTGTTACAGCCCCCTGCACTTTATGAGAGCTAAGTGCATCCCGTGATTGTGGTGCAGGACTGGTAACCAGGATGCCTGGGCCCTGCAGAGGGTGGAGGAGGTGCCCTCCTCGACTTGTTGGGTGAGAATGAGCCAGTCACCTTCCTCTTGCGGACCTCATTTTCCCAGGGGGGGATGATTTTATTTACGCACATTCGTACATATAGTTTTACAGCCTGTGTAAATGTTGATTTCCAAGTGAATGTGCTAAAGTCTCATCCAGTCCTTCGCACCCGTTCAGAGCTTCCCTCTTTCCCAGCACTTCACAGGTCAACTGCAAAGCAACCCAGATGCACCAAGAAGCTGATACGGGTGGTATCAAAGTACAGTTCCCTCCTGCAGCTGCTCTTCAGTGTGTGTTCCCCTGGGACAGACCCCTCACACAGCACCTGATAGGAGATCACTTGACTCCTCTAGACACCTTTTACCCATCACAGCTGTACCTCCTGGTGCATATTCCAGATCTGCTCTTCAGAGATAGGTGGCTGACCCGCTCTTGACACCCGCATCCAGGCAGAGCCCAGCACACACACGCTCATTCCTCACCTACCCACGGCTTAGTAGGACCAGATTAAATCCGGAAACATCATGAGAACAAATATACAAACAGGTCATTTATTGTTTATGTCTTTGCTGCACATGTCTGGGTAGCTGTTTGCAGGACCCCGGCGGGTGTGCGCACTGGGACCGTCCCTTCACAACCCGCCCGCAGCCACCGCTGCCTTCTCTGCCCGCCCCGTGGAAACAGGGAGCGGCAGGGAATGTCTGGATTCCATAAGAAGCTGATATACTCATAGAGGCAGCATTAATTACAACTCTTAACATTTAATTATAGGTTCCCTTGGTTTCCACTGTATATTTACAGCTGAAAAACCTTGCTAATTGCCTCTGTGTTTCCATAGCTCAGACGTGAACTCACACTTGAGTGATGGCAGAACCCCTCTGCATGTTCCAGACTATCTGGTGACGCTAACGATCTACCACCCATTTACAGCCACCTAGAGAGAGCCGAGAGGAGAAGACAGGTGTTCCCCACCAACCTCACTCCCTGCTTACAACAGCGTGTCCCAAAAATGGCCTCAAGCAGTTCAGGAGGAAAAGAACTTGAGATCAGCAGAGGAACAGAGTTGCAGAGTTCAGCCTTTGGGGCCAGCAATCCACAGGGAAGCTATGACCTTCAGGGACACAAGACACTGCTCTGGTGGAGCTCCTTCTGAATGGACTGCACAAAAGATCTGATCTTATGCAAAAATATGCAGATGGAGAGCTGATTGCTCTCAGAGTCACACCCTGTGTGCTTCACCCAAGGCCCACAATTTCACAGGGATGTGTAGGGATGCAGCGCAGCAGGGACAGCGCAGGGACTTACGTTGTAACACTGAGTCATATAGCGAAATGTCCACGTCCCTTTGCTGCAGTCCCTTGCTCCCTTCCTGTTCTCTGTGGTGTGACACTGCCCATGCTTGGGTGGAGGATGTAAGTGGCCATGATGGGTTTGTGGCTCCAGGCCTGGAGCGGAGCCATCCCAGGGCACAGGGAGAAGGGAGCATCCTTGTTTCTGCACTAATCCCAGCACTCTTCCAGGAAGCCGGACCTGCAGAGCTGGGCCTGAGGTAGGATTTCAGACACCCCTCTGAGCCCTGGATGACTATTATCTCTGCTGCACAGTAAACAGCTTCTTCCTCCAGCTGAATTAGGGGTTATGTGACCCAGGAACAAGAGCCCACAGCATGTTTTGTAAGATCACCCATTTTCCCCTGAAGATCCTCCTCCAGTGCTTGCCAAAGGGACAGGTCCAACAGGACAGGAGGCATCTGCTGGTTCCCAGAACCAGGCGTGATCTGTGCAAATGCACCCTGTCCTGTCCTCCCCAAACACAGTCAGGAAAACTGCCTCGCATGGAGCCGCTCCCTGCCTTCCCTGGAAGCTGAGCTGCCACGAAAGGGACGTGCCCATGGGATGAGTGTGCAGGAGCTCCACTCTATGATGGTGAGGAGCAATGAGCTTGGAAGGCAGGGAGCAGCAGCTGCCTGACCCGGCTTCCCCTCACAGCCTTGCCAGGCTCTAGCCGCCGTGTGCCCTTTCCACCCTGGCGCTGGGCATCACTAAAACCACCTGGAGATGCTTCCTGCAGTCTTTTCCCGTGGATTATGCCAGCCCTGACTGTAGAGGTCTTGGAAATCTCCTCCTGTCTTATCACATCTAATGCACAAGCACCAACTGGCTCGAAGGGAGCAGCAGTAAAACAATCCAACTTGCAAACACAAAAAAACACGCCTGAGACTGCCCATGCTGCTTGGAGCACGTGTGCTGCCAGCTTGGCAATACGTTCCCAGCAGCAAGACCATGTCACAGTGATCCTTCTGCAGGTTGCCCCTCGAGGACCCTGCAACACCTTATTCTGCAGGCAGGACCGGAGCTGCTGCATCTCTTCAGACAGTGGTAAAAGAGAGAAAGGACTAGTGGTGTTCATCTCACAGAGCTTAGTCCTCTGTGGTTCCGGGCCCCGCAGCACTTCTGAATCCTGCACATCGCGGTACCAGGGCTGTAGTGACAAATAAGTCTTCATTTCTGCAAGGGAAGGAGAAGAATACACCCAGCATAGTAGAAATGTGACCGCTCCCTACTGCACTCTGCCCTACTTGGAGACAGACAAGATAAATCCTACTGACTCCCAGCTCATCCTCCTCCTGCTCTGCTTTTGCTCAGGCTAGCACACCGATACCAACACAGACAGGCATCTGCATCGCCTGCTCACCATCGGCTGCAGCTGCATAGGGTTGGCCCCAGAAGAGCAAAGAGATCCCTCTGCAGCCAGGGGTCTTTTACCTAAAACCACCTTCCAAACCACACAAGGGACTCAGCCCCTTTGAGGTGACGGGGGATGAATCCCCACCACTGGGCTAACCAGTGTGTGCGGGTAGCTGGGAATGCAACAGTCTCCATTCCACCATGCTGTGCAGCAGAGGTGGTGGATGTGGGCCCAGAAGCTCTGCAAAGCAGCATGGTCCAGGATGAGTACTGGGCTCAGCAGCACTGACACCATGTAACAGGACAAACCCCAGGCTCTCTGCGTGCCTCGGTTTCTCTGTGTCTTAAAAATGGGAACAATGATAATTCACTGTTTTGGGAAAGTGCTGACCTGGGTATGAGGTTCTGGGCATGAGCCTTGTGGGTCTTCTTGAAACATCTCCTGGGGACCGTCTCCTAAGACACTTGAAGGGGACGGCACACTGACCTAGGAGAGCTTGCATGGAAACCCTGCCCTTCCCTGTCTGTGTTGGTCATCTGGTGGCACCGAGGAGGGGAGGTTGTCTGATGCCACCACTGGTTTTATGAGTTCTTCAAAAGAAGCATCCTCCCTGTGTCACTGAAGAAACAAGCTGATGCACAGCCACACCACTTGGGAATCCACCTCTCCTCTGGCACTTTCTTGCGCAAGCCAGTTCATGGCACGCCCCAAGTCAGATGGTCGCAGCAGGCCATTGCTTAACCCATCCGCTGTTCCCAGAGGACAGATCCTTTGGATTTTAGCTTAATGTCACAGCGGAGTCATGCAGGGAGTGATTCAGCCCTGGGCCACATCTGTCCAGGCACACAGCTGGTGTCTGGTCCTTAGGGCAATACACTGCAAGACAGAGAGTAGACATGCCCGGGGCACAGCACACAGACCATCCTTAAACATCAAACAACCAATTGGCCCTGGGATGGATGGATGGATCTGCCCCTAGCAGGTGGCGTCCATTGGTTCCTCTGCCGCTTGGAGAGAAATGTGCTGTATGACAATGACTGTGAAAAGGGATCCCAGCCCTGACAACTGGGTGTAGAAAGAATAAGAAATAAAGCATCAGTTCCACCCTGCAACCCAGGGTCTTCTCTCCTGCTTGGCCTCCATGAATACTCCTTGTTATTGTTTGTTTGGGTTACTTCTCTGCTTTCACTGCGTTGGGTAGACGGTCCTGCATGTGCAAGGGCAGGGAGAGGGGCCCAGGATGTGTCCCCCATAGGAAAACCTCCCACCTCCTCTCTCTGGATGTGCCCTGATAACTCCAAGGGCCCCAGTGCTGTTTTGCATCCCCTCTCCACGGACCCACCAGCCAAACGCCTCCCAGCTGGGATACAGCCCCCAGTCGCCTCGCAGAGCTGCCTTCCCGGGGCAGGCTCCGCGGCTGCAAAGGGCCAGCGGCACAGAGGGGAGTCCCAGACCCTGTGGCACCTGCCCAGCGGCTCTGCTGGGTACAGTAGGTCTCCCTGCTTTGCCAGAGACCCGCACCTGGGACCAGGCTGCAGGGTCATCACCGCAGAAAGGCCAGACTGAAAATTTCTCACCAGAGCTGATAATAAAGCGCACATGCACACACACCTCCCTCCATGGAGAACCACCCCAGTGCAGCTCCACATGCTGCACGTTCCAGCAAAACACATCTCCACAGGACACCAACTGTGATGGGATTTGCACAGGACTGGGGAGGAACCAGAGGGACCACACCAGCTGTGCCATGCCAGGTCCTGTCTGGGTGCCCCATGGACCCCATATCAGACCACTGCAGGATGCCAGCCAGGGCCCACTTTGCAATGTAACCATCCATGGGATGGAGGTTTCTGCCACACCTGCCCAGGCTCCCATCCAGCTCCCAAGGGCTTCCTCTTTCTTCTGCCCTGCCATGCTCCCAGTAACCCCGATACTATACCCCGAAGCCTGGGGTCACTGGGAACAGCTAGGTCTCCCCCCATCACAGTACCTCTTCATAGCCATCATCCCTCATGCACGAGCTTTAAACTACTTCCTTGTGGCTCAGCTGATTCACGTCCACCATGGCCACAGACTTCACGCAGCTTGTTAACTGGCACCACACAGGGTGTTGCTTTACATTCAAAATTGCAGGATGCTTGCTAAGCAGGGTGCCATCCAGCCCTCATTAGACCCACAACAAGGACCCCTCTGCCCTTGGGACGACCCAGATGAGTCCTCACCTGGCTCGCTGTCTATATACAAGACCGTTCTTTAGCTCAGCCAGTCCCAAGGGTTTTCATTCCCATTTCAGGGAATTGCCACATTTGCCCATGTTTGTTACAAACATCAGAATGAAACTCTTCGAATTCCATCTTAATGGGATCCTGCCCCTAAGGGACTAAAACTTTTTATTCACAGCAGTGTCTGTCTGAGCCATGCATGAGTACTTGGAGCTCTTCCCAGTGTTTACCTGGAACTGTGAATAGCTGCCATTCAGTTTGAACTGCTGACTTTAAAGCCCTTATTAGAGATTTCAGCAGAGAAGAAGTTGGAGGCTGATCCCCTCTGGGTGGGCTGTGCTCCCCACATGTCCCTACACCCACCCAACCTGCCCAGCCTGTGGCACAGAGGTAGACCTTTTCTCTGTGTCCTGCTCCACACTGGGTAAGCAAGATACCAGATTGTCCCTGCAGAGGGGAAAAGGGGTTGGACCTTTGGCCCTATAGATCTTAGACATCTGCATTGCTTTGGCTTGAACCAAACTCCGAACCATGGCATTACATGATTCAAACTACTGCAAGTGACTTTCCAGGGTGACAAAAGGGAAAACGACAGGCATTGGTATAATCCCATTTGATCTGAATGTCAGGAAATTAAATAGCACATGAATTTCATCGCTGACAGCATAATTGTTAACTGAACTTACAGGATCACTGAGGCATGGGCCCAGAGCATCGCGTGTCTGGAATTGTGGAGACCTCTGATTCAGGTGCAGCAATGGCCAATATGCCATCCTACAGCTTCAGCAGAGAAGCCCTCACAGGGGTTCAGGGACTCCTGCCTGGTCAGGGCTTCCCCCAGAAACCAGGATGCAATCATCTGCCAGAGAGCAGAAGCAGAGGATTGGAGGGTGTCAGACACCTCCCATGTAGGACAGGTCAGACTGCTCATGAAAGAGGGATTCAAAATTATGGCTGGTCGAGGATGGACCTTGTCCCCGCCCTGATCAGTGCTGTGTGTTTCTGGAAACTCAAGGAGTCACTGGCTGGACTGTGAATAACCCCCGTTTCCCTGCACCCCACCGGTGTCTCAGCTGGCCCAAGATGCTCCTGCCTTTTTTTTGACTCAACCTGATGAACAGCTGCCCCTTTCTGCTCTGCTTCTCAGCAGCGTTAAATGAATGACCTTCAGATGATTTGTAATGAGGGAATTAAGGCCAGGATTTTTAAGTGAGCCAGAGAGAATTAGGAGTCCACAATCCACTGAAGTTCAAACCTATTGCTTTCTGGCAGAAAACTCCTTTCAGCAGTACAGGCACAGTGTATGACTTTGCTCCCCAGAGATGTGAACAAACTCTTTGCTTTCCAAACGGTGATCAGTCCCACTGACAGCTACACCCTGCCTGTGGCAAAAGAGGTTCAACATGTGCCCAGACTTCTGCTAAGTGCATTAAAACCCTACATGATAAAAAGTTTAGATGTCATGCTACGCTGCATTATGTCACATTAAGTCATGTGATGTCACTCTACATTATGTGAGATCACAAAGCAGCTGTGTCCTGGTGATTCAGTCATTGAGGCTGAAATACAGCCTGCCCCTCCCAAGTCATTCAAGTCTGGGGGATATATGAAGAACACAGAATATTCTGTAATTCTCTGAGTAACTATTTTCTAGGTGCAAAAATGCAATTTCTGAGAATTTACAAGAAAATTGTTTATTAGTACATGAGTTACCATTAATACAGAGAAGATCCTTTATGAAAGCGGCCATCCAGTGTCAGGTAGTGTTTCACCCTGTTGATCACATCAATGAAAAAGCACATGCTCCCAGTCTCCATTACAGATGAAAGTCTCTAAAATCTCAGGGAGATATTACATTTCAAGAATATTTTCTCAGGAATAATGGACCTGGCTGCTTATTGCTCTCTCTGAGAAATGTCCTTCTGCAAAAGCTATCACTCCTGCCCTTCAGAGCTGCGTCACCCCTTCTTATTCCCAATTAACATGCAGCCACAGCACTGTCATTAGGAAAGCTCATTAGGAAGGACCACTGCAATTTAAACCTAACTTTAGCCCCGAGTTTCCCATTTGCTATGGTTGTTTGTGCATAATTATCCTCTGAAAATGTTTTATCATCACTTTTCTAATCTGGACACCCCATCTAAACACACGTTTCTGGCTGCTCTCCAGCCAGAGGTCTTTACACGCTCCACGTTTGCGCTTGGTCTGCGCTGTGCTGCTCCTTGCCGGTGGGATCGATCCACGAGCAGGTGAGGGTTCCTGTCATTTTTCACCAGGCTGCACCAGAGCTGTGCCGAGCGCAGCCGGGGAGCTCTGGCATTGTTGATGAGCCGGAAAAAAGTCACGATGCTGATTATAGTCTGTCAGCTTCCCTAACCACTTCCAGCAATTAGATTTAAGGACTTTCTTACTAAATTTACAGAAATTGCTTCCTTCCCTCCTGTTCCTCGGAGCAGAATCAGCAGAGCCTGATCCCAGATCTGCCCATTTGCATTGTCAGGACAAACAGTTCTTGATGGTCAAAACACACCTCCGGACCTGGTGCAGCCTGCCCGGTCAGACACCAGCGGAGCTCCCCCCGGGACCCTGGCCTTTACCAATAACCCAAGCAAGAGAGAGCAAAGAGATTTACCTCCGAGGCAGGTGCGTATCATTTGGCAGGTGAAGCAACGTCAGCGAACAGGCGGTGGAACTCAGGAACCAGGTGGATTGCCGCGAAACAGATCCCGGGAGATTTGTGGACTAATTGCTTCCTCTTTCCCCTCAGCCCCACGCACGCAGCCCGCTCGCAGTTTGAACTCCTCCAGCTTGGAGAAGGCAGCACCAACCCTTCCCCAGCCCCTGCGAGACTGCCCCTTCCCTTGCACCAGGGGACTGACTCTGACCCTGCAAACGGCCGTTGCACGGGGCTGATTTGGCCAAACACAAAGCAGTTTTTGCAGGGTTACTTTCCAGCCTCATCAACTCCCCGGATTAGCTCAGCCAACACTTGGAAGCAAGCAGGAACATGCCACCAAGGGCAGGAGCCACGGCAGGGTCACAGAAACCTCACTTAGATCAGCTCCTGCCATGTGAAATGGAGGCATGAAAGAGTAGACGCCTGTAAGGGACAGTTCAGCCTCTCTCTGCCTGCACTCTGTGTTCCTTCTCTACGCTACGTCCTTGGCATAACACAGCCTGTACCTTTCCATGGCAGAACACATTTTTTTTTTTCTCTTGAAAAGTGCCGGGCAGCCCTGTGACGCTAGGCAGGAGGCAGAATCTGTACCAGAGTCCTTATCTCCCAGAGGGTCCGTCCCCAGGAGACAGATCAGCAGACATCCTGCAGAGCAGTATGATCCACGGTGTGTCCTTGGCATTTCAGACTCAGAGGGTGAAGAAACAGAGCTTCTGGAAACATTTCCAAATCACAGGAATGGCATGAATCCACCCAGAGCCTGACTAGATGAACACAGACCTGCCCAGGCAAGGTCTTCGCCGACCGCTTGGGCTGGAGAGCGTGGCAGGAGGAACCTAAAGGTCAGCCCTCCTGGTGCCCTCAGGTCAGCCCTCAGGTGCTGGATTGTTAAAGCAAGTCCTTCTCACTCGCCCTGGTGCAAGCACCCAATAATGGAGATTTCTGTGCTGTGCACTGCTGAAGTTTGAAGCAAAACCGACGAGGTGAAAAGCTGAGACTGGACATAGCAAAGTCTGGGTGTTGAGGTCCTGCAGGAGCTGTTCTCTCCATGCTGTTCCCCCCGGCAGGAGCAATGTGATGGGAGGACAAGCAGTGAGCGAGGGGCAAGCAGTGAGTCCAGAGGGCTAGCAGGGCCGAGGTGCAGGAGCACCTTTCCTGGGCAAGTGCACATCTCAGCAGAGGGAGACCGTGAATTTTCAAGCATGGATATGAAAGGTAGAGAAGCCCAAATGCTGGCCAGAACAGAGCTGGGCCTGCTCTTCCCCCCACACCGTTTGCAAGACAAAGAGGAGCTGTGTGTCCAGCAAGAGACTGGGATGTGTTTCTTCTCTCCATCACTTCTATCTCCACGCTTTAAACACGCTCCAAGATCCCCTTCCTCCACGGTCTCCCCTGGCCTGTCAAAAACGCAAAGCCTGCACTCCCAGATTCCACCAAAATCTTGAGCTCATTTTTTCCCGGGCCTTCTTGCCACATCTGTGTCTGTATTTCCCCCTCCCTGATAGCTCCCCTTCCTGGGGCAAGGATTTAAAGGCCCTGATTCCCTCCTGCCTTACAGGAGCAGGAGGAGCAGCCAGCAAAAGCAGGGGGAAGAGCCCTTAGTCCCCTGCCCCTGGGGACCACAGAGCTCATTTCCACTGGCTGTGGAAAGTGTTGCACTGAGGTGGAGTACACTCAGACCTCATTAGGTCCAATGAGGGACCCGAGCTCAGAGCAGACGTTTATGGGGGATCAATAACGTGACAGAAACAGCAGCTGAACAAGAGCTTACAGCTACAACTGGAGAGCTGCAGTGTGCTGAGCAACCACAGCCGATGCTTTTAAGCGGATCCTGGGACTGTCGTGGGTCCTAAAGCTTGTGAGGACTGCTATCAGCTCAGCACCATCAGAGCTGTTACTTCTGGGAGTAGATAGTTTTTCATTTTGCTTTCCAGTGATGTGAAAATATTTGCATTCATCCATGAGACAGAAAGGACTCTGTCTCCAAGGGGTTTCTCACCCCTGTGGGTATGAGCCAGCCACACGCTCTGGCTGATTCTCACTCAGTGAACTCCATCAGGGGGAAAGGGGGACCAGAGGTAGGCACCGAGCTTTCCTGCAAGAGCCACTGCAGTTGGCTGGGTCTCTGAAAGCGCACCCTTTTCTGGCTATGAGACGCACCTTGCACAGTGCAGTGGAGGCTTTCTGGGTCCAAACCCCCAGGAGTTCAGGGAAATAGCCACTAAGCACCTGTATGAGCAGGTCAGCCCTCGGGTCATGCTGTGGCTCTCGTTCATGACATTTTTCTCAGCGACCATACACAGAGGTGCTAATGGGGCTGCAACATGGAGAAGACAAATGAGGAACAATGAGTCTCCATTTCCCATTCCCAGTCCTTGTCCACAGCCCATCTTTCCTCCTTCCCCTCCAGCATGCCCTGGTCTCTGCCAGAGCAGCTCAGCCAGAGCTGTGCTCCCCTCCAACACCCACCCGCCCAGCCCCGGCCACAGCCCTGCATCCTTGGCCCCACGCACGGGATGGCATCTGCTCACCCAGGATTCACACAGCCCTTTCGCTGTCCCCAAGCAGCTCACATGGGCTCTTGCCCAGGCAGCCCCACACCGCTGGATTTTCCTGGGCTCGCTAACAGGACTCTCATGTGAGTAATGTTTTTTTTTTATTATTTCTTGACTACTGGAAGAATCATGTTCTTCTTCCAAGCAGCATGAGCCAGAAACTGCAGCTTCTGCAAATATCTTGTCATCTTAGCATTCCCCACAGAGCATCCGTCCGCATTACCTCTTTGGATTTGTCTTGCGCTGGGAAAGCCCCTCTCATCAGACCTGACCTGCAGCACACGCCCCGTAACACACTCCTGAGGTCTCTCTGAGCTCTCCTGCCCTTTCTTAACATGAAGCATCCTACAGTAGACACAGCTAAGAAGCCTTCCCATGCCTCAGCAAAAAATAAGGCAAAAAGGGGCTGAGCTCAGCCAGTCTGACCTTCTCCTATAGGACATGATGAACCCAGGGACTTGGGTCTCGCCAAAGCATTGGTCCTTGGAGGTATCAGTCAGCATAGATGTGGAAAAGCCACCTCTCTCTTGGCTGGCGCCAGCCGTGGCTCTCAAGAGTTTGGTGACTCACACCGCTTAAAATCACAGCCTGCCTTTCCATTTGAAGGTTTCAGCTGCCAACCGTTGGACTGTGTCCTGCCTCTTCCTACAAAACTGAGGAACCACTTAGTCCTGGGGACGTTCTCCCCAAGAAAACTTCAAGGCTGAACAACAAAGCTATCTTTCAGCTCATCCTGTTTCTTGCAAGGCAAGTGGGAATCCAGGAGTGATCTCCCATGCACTATTTTTCCATTAGCCACTCTGCAAAGAAAAGACTGGTTGACGGAGAAACTTGGCTGAGTGGTGATGTGCAGAGCAGACCAAGCGCCACTACCATATCCCAGGAGGGAAGCCTAGCTGCAGTAGTTCTCATTATCTTTTTTTTTTTTTACTTGTTTTACTTAGCACATGTGTTCAGCTGGCAGGAAAGCTCTTCATCGCAAAGTGACTTCTCTCAATGATGGGCTCAGAAAACCTTCCATCTTCTATTTGTGACAAAAAAAAAAGCAGAAATACGAATTGCCCTCCTGTCTCATCAGCTTCCCCTGAAGGGGAACCTAGTCAGTGGAAGATTTCTGGAGGTTTTCCTTACACCTTCCCTGCTCCTGTCCCCATGTTATGCATTGGTCCCAGGTGGATGCTTCATGAGGAAAGGTGATCAGGTCAGAGCACAGCCACGCCTGACACCCCAGCACAAGGACCTTCTTCCCATGAGGACCACACTGTGGAAGAGCTTTTTCTCTGTCTACGCTAGTTCCCCAAGTTCACTTGTCTTAGGAAATTAAGTATTTCTAATTTAGAAACATTCTGTCAACACACATCAATTTTGGCAGATTTTACATTTAAAAAAAAATGTAAATTTCCTTCCCCCTGCCCCTCCTGGTCCCTAGTCCCTGACAGTCTGGTTTTTAGCTGTAAATACAGTGCTGCCACTTCCAGCCAAACAAGAATCTGAAGTCCCCTATATCATCAAATTGGCTTAAAGATCATTTAAAATATAGTTATGAAAAAACACAGGAAAACTAGGCTAGTGTGCTTTGCAGTCTATGATTGAGTCTGAAAAGGTCTCGTTTCTGTCCAAGTGTCTCTACTCAAGACCCTTTTTCCTAAGTGACAGCTGAGATCCGGGTTGGCATCTCCTGTGAATGGAGCTTCCTCAGGGACCAGAACTTGCATGAGTACTGATTTTGTTTTCAATTTGAGCCCTGGGGCTTCCCAAACACAAAACCTCAGGCAAGTTCCTCACAAAATGGCATGCAACATCAGCTTAGTGCTTCCATCTGATTCAGGCTCTGCCTGATACAGCAGAAACCAGCAGCACGCGCTTGCGAATATGGCAAACCATAAACTGGAGTGCGCTAGATGAACCATGCCTGGCAGGCGGACGGGAGATATTATCTGCCCTACTTGAGGCTATGCCTGGAATGTTGGGACCAGTGTTGGACCTCAGATCAGGGGGAGGTGGGGAAACTGGAGAGGACAGGTCCAGGGAGCCGGAGCACAGGGCTAGAGG
Source organism: Vanellus vanellus (assembly GCF_965231255.1). Lineage (NCBI taxonomy): Eukaryota > Metazoa > Chordata > Aves > Charadriiformes > Charadriidae > Vanellus > Vanellus vanellus. The sequence continues at coordinate 758,930 of NC_138927.1, read as the reverse complement.
GAGAGGCTGAGCAAGTGGGGCTTGCTCTTCGTCTTGGAATTTTTCAAGTCTAAGCTAGTCATGGTCACATCCAGCTTGACCTAGTGCTGGGGATAGTCCTGCTCCAAGTGTGAGGCTGGTCTGAGGATCTCCAGACATCTGTCCACCAGCACCTCAGTGAGTCTGCAAGCTTCCTTGCCCCTGCTATGAATCACCCATTACTGAGAGCCACTCAAAGATTCCAGAGCTACAAAAAATGTGAGAAAGGAACCCAAATAGCCATGTACCTCATAAGCGTTGCCAGGATTAGGTATTTTATCAGTCTTCCAGGCTGCAAAACTGCCCAAGAGGACCAAAATATTGTGGAGTAGTATTGGAGAGGCATGAAGAGTGCAAAAACTTTTTTCTTGTGGTGGCCACAAATGGACCAGGCAGATCTTCACATCTCGTGGGAGATGAAGGGGAGGGGAAGAGCAGGCAGAAAGGTGGGGGAAGGAGAAGGGGAACAGCCACAGAGGTGTGGGTGCAGCAGCAGCAGCGGCTTTACAGGGCTGCTTGCAAAGTCTGAGGAGGCTCAAGGAATGGTTTCCGCTCCTGCCAACAGCTGCGACTGATGGTTTGTCTCCATGGCAAGGGCAGCCAAATCCCTTTGCAAGGTGGACACAAAACAGAAGTGGAATCAAAGGTGCAAGCTCCTTCCCTGTCTGTGCCCCTGTCCTGTGTTTCTCCTAAGGACCACCGCATCATACACCCCCCACCCCTCTAGGCAGTTGCTCCCTCTCACCTCCATTGAACATTACGCATGTTACACAACGTGAAATAGATCACCAGCATGCCTTGAGAGAGCTCAGCCTTTCCATGTCCTGCTTTCTGCAGCTCAAGCCATGGAGATGAGGGCTCGGTCCCCAGAAAGGTCCTTGGCAAAGGAACTGGGACAGAGTATGCCTCTCCTCACCTGTTCCCATGAACACCATCTGCCCAGCAGCAGTAGGGCTGGTAACAGCACCAGCAGGATGGTTACAGCACCAGCTCCCCCTGAGGCCCCAACATCTGCTGCCCTGCCAGCCTGGACATCACTGCAGAAACAGCTGTGGAAAGCCAAAGAGATGGCAGCACTGGAAGCAGCCAAAGCAGACCTCAGAGAGGGTCCAGAGCTTGGCTGGAGCCTTCATACCATTAGTGTAGCCCCAGAGAACCTCCAGCAACCTTGGAACCTGGTGAGGAGAGCGCTGGGTGGCCTGTGGGTGTCTCACCAGGTACCTTCCATCACCTACTTGTGGGTTGGGTACAATCACCCCTGACACATCTTCCCTTCTTCTCTGGGAGCTCTGCTGCCTCAAGGGATGTCAGCAGGAACCGGGCAGTGGAGCCAGGGGAGTGATGGTGGAGTGAGAGGTGGACCATTCTCCTCACCTCTGTAGAGATCTCAGTGGCTGCAAACCCATCAAGGACACTCCAAAAGCCCCTCTCCAGGAGTACCACCTCCTGCATCAGTCAAAGCAGCATCTTCTCACCCAACGGACCTCAGTCAGAAAGGGGCTGGGACTGTCCCTAGCAGAACCTTGCTGCCGATGCCTAGTATAAGCTTCTGAATGCACCTCACCCTCCTCCTCCTGCCTTGGCCACCAGAAAGCCCACCATGGCTTCCCTACGTGCTGCTTTCTAGAAACACCAAAATACAACCAGTCTGACATGGAGCAACAGGGCTTGGCTCAGCCGCCCGGGCTGGATGAAAGATCACTCCCTACCTCGGGAAGGGGGGGCTCTTGCATGACGCGGCCCCCCTCTCCCTGCCCCCCAACAGCCGCAGCTGCCTGCACCCCTGAGGACGCTCACTGCCTCTTCCCCTCCTGGGGAAGCAGCTTCCTCCGTGCAGAGCGGCACAGGAAGCACTGCGGTATTTATAGCTCTCTCTGAGAGCGTCTTGCACAAACTCGGGGAAAAACCTACACTCAGTCAAAAACAACCTCCGGGCACCCAGGGCTGCACTGGGAGCTTGCACCGCGGGAGATGTTCTCAGCACACTCCTGGACCCACAGGTCTCGGGGAGGAGGTTGTAGGACCATCTCCACCATATAGACGGGATAAGGAGCCTTTCCTGGGACTGTTTCTGCTCTTCTCTGCTGCTGCCACCTCCCTTGCCTCCTTCCATCTCTATCTCCTACCATCTGACCCATCTTCCTCCCTCCTCCATCTTCCTCCTCCCTTCTCCTCATCCTCTGTGCGATCAAAGCAAGCCGCTCCCCACCTAGCCAGATGCACTGAGCAAGGAAAGCGATCACCAAGATGCAGAAGACACTGCTGTACTAGTGCGAAGGACAAAACATGCTGCCCCACATAGTGTAAAGAAGAGCAGAAGAGTTAGAGCAAGTCATTGACACGTGGTGACATGCATTCATCTCTCTGGGCCACAGGGAAGCTGTGCAGAGTGCAAAGATCTCTTCCATCGGCGATTTCAAGATGTCAGAATTTTACTTTGATCTTAACCGGGCTAAAAGACATGGAATCAAAATTTTGCATTCATTATTGTAGGTAATTCCAGGTTTCCATTTCTATTCTGAACTTTAAGTCATTTTTCTGCCATCGCATGAAGCAGGAAAATATTGAGATTTCAAAACATCCACTTCAAAAGGAAACACGGAAATGTTTCACTCTGAAATAGCTCTGAAACAGGTTCAATTACAGCTCTGAACTTTTCTTTCCTGAATGAATTTTGCTTCATTTGGCCTGGTTCCATGATTTCTTGGGAGATTTGTACAGCCTGAGGCAATACCAGTTCCAGGAATTTTTTCCCAGCCAATTCTGGCCCTACCATGAGCCCATTTCCAAGCTCAGCAATGTTCATTTCCAGTTTATTTCCGTCTGACCTGGAGGTAGCCTCACCCTTAGCTGTGCCCTCTGAGCAGCCTACAAGACACAACGAGTGATGATCTTCCTGGCACCTCACCACAAATGACCACACCAGTACTTTTTGCCCCATTTTTCTCAGTCCTACAGCTGGCCAAGCTTGCCCAGCAAGGATCTCCTGTGGATGGGAGGGGCACACAGCCAAGATTTTCCACCTTTCATCCCAGAGGAATGCCGGGGCCATGCAGAGCCAAGCCTGGATGTTCTCAGAGCAGCTAGCCCTTTGGAAGACCAAACTGCTGCATCCTTCCCAAGGCTGGCCCTCATCAAGAAGGCTGCAAGCCAGCCCTGAGGTGACCCAGTTGTGGTTTGCTCAGCTGAATCTGTGTCAAGAAGTGCTGCTGCTACCTAAAAAGCATGTCAGGTATCCAGTGCTGCCGCAGGCACAGGAAAATAGTGCATTTGCTACATCTCCCAGCAGAGGAGACAAGCCACTTATGTCTTGTTCCTCCACCAGGAACATGGAATTGGCTCTTCCAGCCAAGCTGGAAAAGGTCAGTATGGGCTGGGTCCACTGCATCCATGGGCATTCCTGTCTCATTGAGCTGTTCCACCTAAATCAGACCCATTTCTGGGAGGCAAGTAGGCTTTCATGTTTAGCAAACACGCTGTGTCTGAAAACTTAGCCCACCAGAAAAATGCTCTGTGCTCATTTCTCCTGTGTCCTGGTGCAGCTTAAGGAGAGTGTGCAGAGAGAGCTCCACCAACATCGTCCCAAGGAGGAGAGACAGCAACAGCATCGCTGTGCAGCTGTGCAGCGACCAAGGCTTGAGTTTGCTTTCCAGAAATGATGTCTAAAGCCTGTGGAAGGTGCAATGGGGGAAATGTTTACTTTAAGGTCACTGTCTGTTCTGCAGGACTTTCAAACAGCTGTGGAGCAGAAGGAATAATGGAAGAAAATTCTACCTTCCTCTCCCAGGGTAAGAATAATTCCCAAGAAATCAGAAGGATTGACTAAGACCCGGCATTTAGTAATAGTCTGCATGCAGTTGTCATAATTGTGCTGTTCTAAGACCATTTGCTCACTTGTCCCAGCTCTCATGGCTCCACTGACACCACTTGCTCCCTCCCTCCCAAATACCAAGGTGGCACACATGCACCCCGCAGAGGCCAACCGAGCTTTGCTTTGAGGGATTAACATTCATCCCATGTTTCCCCATCAGCATTTCCAGGCGCAGGCGGGTGGGCAGTGCAGCAGGCTCCTGGCGCTGCGGGCAGACAGCGAGCACAGCCTGCCGCGTACGAGAGGCATGGCCACAGCAGGACTGGGTGCAGCGCTCGCTACCCTCCCACAGACATTTTGGAGGGGCCACAGAGCTGATTTTGGGTGTCAGATCATTACAGCACTGCTTCTGAGGATGTCAGAGCTATAGTGGTGCTACTGGTTGAGGAGTGAACCCCAACAGCCTCCCATGCTCATGTGAAATCAGACCACGCTCAAAAGCCCACCAAGGAGTTTCATTTCTGGAGGGCCACAGCCTTCAACCTTGCTTACTTGCGGTTTTTGATTGTATTGGAGCCCAGAGCTGGTTACAGGCCACGTGGCTGGAGAGGAAACACATTCACAGGATCACCAGAGACAAAAAAAAAAACCCCAACCCTCAGTAGTTTTCTTAAGCAGGAAAGGAACCAGGAACAAAAAGCCGATGCAACCTGAGTGCCAGACAAGTGAAGGCGACTATAACGGCTTGACTCTTTCATAACACGCTTCCCGCGGAGGGCAGCAGGGAAGTGTGACACAATAACAGCCCTCAGCCCTGCACCGCCAGGGCGACGCAGGCAGCAGCGTGCACAGAGACCTGCACCCTCCTCTGCGCCAGCAGCTGCTGGATCTTCACACAACCCCTGCTGTATCGCTGGAAGGCGAGGCAGCATCGTGAAATGCCGGATTCTTGGGAGGATCTAGGTAAATGCTCAGCACTGGGGCATCTCATCTTAAACTATGCAGCTGTACAACTCCTGACATCAGTGCCTCAGTCCAACAGGGCTACTTAACTGCAATAAGGAGCCACATGCTCAATCATTGCACACCTTCCGTGGTCAGAGAAATGGGACAACTGGACAACCTTCTGCAAGGACCAAACACTCTTGAATCTGAGACACCCTTAGTTATCTGCTCTGGCTGAGGACTTCCTCCTCAGTCATTATGAATGGTCATTCACAAAGAGTGGACATTCATCTCCAGGGGATCATCCAGGGTTGCCCTCATGCCTCTGAAAGCACAACTGCAGGAAGCCCTGAGGGTTCAGCATCTTGTCCTGCTTCCAAGAAAGGAGGTAGCAGATGATTAAGTCCATCTGCACTCTCTCCACTCATCCCATCCCATCCCATCCCATCCCATCCCATCCCATCCCATCCCATCCCACCTGCGGTGTCAGAGGCATCAACAAGGTAACCAAGAAGGACAACATGAAATAGCATTTTACTTTATAGGCACAGTATATGAAACACTTATGAAATCTGTGCTACAGCTCCATATTTAGGACCTAATTTTTGGATTAGACCCATCGTCTTGGCTGCAATGAGCTGACGATTCCAGTATCCTAGCAGGGAACATGGGAAAGGTTTTTGATGTGACAGAATTCGAAACTGGCATGGATTTTGTCATTTCACTTGTGTCATTCCTCAAAGCCGAGCCCGCAGGGACTCCCAACAAATACACCACACAGCCTCCTTTAGCCTGCTGCCCCTCCCTCCATCCATATGTGCATACGTGCATGCATTCATGTTGTCCGAAAATTCCTGCTTGGGTTTGGGAGCTGCAGAAGATGAAGCTCTGGAGCCCAGGGAGCAGACTTCCATGGCCCCAGCTTCTGCTGGCAGTGTGCTGAGATGATCTGCCTTTGCCTGTAAACCATTATCTCTCCATCCTCTCTGGGAAAGACCCAAGCTAAGGCTGCATCTTGAAGATAACTGCTAACATGGGAATATTTACGCAGGTCTCTCTCCTGGAGTCAGGCCAAGCTGCCTGTGGTTTGTGGCCTACAATAACAAACGTTAACAGCAGAAGATAGTATTTGTTTAACTGCTTGTTCTGTCAATACTGTAGCTTGCAAAAGCCCAAAGATTGCACAGCCAGAGCTGGCGACATTTCGGAAATCATCTGTTCTTGCAACAAAAGTAGGGGCTGTTTCGCTGTGAGGTGGGACTCTGCCGGTCTCCTCTCTGGAGACTGGGGGGTGGGAGGGTGGGATGGGGGTGCACCTGCTTTCCAGAAGAGATGGCTCTGCTTCCCTCTTACACTCTGAGCTTGGAAGTCTTCAGCATAAAACCATGTCCTGGCCTCCCTGCACCTGACCGTGCTTTCAGCAAAAGCCTCTGCACCCGAGGTCTTGCCCTGTGGAAACCCAAAGCTCTGGCTGCAGGAAGGTCCATAAGCCAGACAACTCCTATGAAGGTGCAGCAGTGTGAAGCCCTGACAGCAAGAACCACCTTCTCAAAACACAAACAATGACAAGTCTCGGGCCACACAGCTATCGGCACAGTCATTTTTTTCTGCCCTGGAGGAAGCTCCTTCAGGGTGTTTAGCGTTCCATATGGCAGCAGGCAGCTTGGTGTTTGGTCCTCTCTTGGCCTGAACTGAAAAATTCCACACCAGTAGCAAAGGGCAGATACTCCACTCTGGAAACTCAGCAGACCCTGATTCGAGAGACCCTACAGTCCTCTTGGATCACAGAAGCTTGACGTCACCTTGGGACTAGAAGGGACCCTGGGCGAAGACAGGTCTGCCCTCCAAGCCCCGGTAGCTCAGCTATCCTTGCATTGTCCTATTTTAAAGTTCTTACAAGATGAAGAGCTGTCTCCAGGCAGGAAGATCTTCCTTGGGTCTAATGTGAATCATCCTTCCCGCAGCCGAAGCCTTTTGGTCAGCTGCTGGGCACCATGAACACGGCAGAAAGATCTGTCCTTCATCTTCACAGCAGTCCTCTGTGTATTTGAAGACTGATCTCCTGCCTGCCCCTGTTGTCCTTTCTCCAGGACAAACTGTCCAGCACCTCCAGCTACCAGGGCTCTGCTGGTAATTGCTCGTCTCAAAACACTCTCCAGTTGCTCCACGTCTTTCCTGAAGTGCTGGAGCTTCAGGAAAACCGTCTCCTAAGGCTTCCCCATTCACAGCCACCCCGTTAGATGTGTTCCACAGTGACAGGACCAGATAAAGCCAAACTTCACCATGCACGTTTGTGGGGTGTCAGCACTGCTGTGCTGGCTCAGCCGCCCCTATTCGACACAGGTTCATACACCATCTCAGGGAAGGTGCAGCAGTACGCAGAAGTCCCAGTGCAGCGTTGACCCTGTGGCCAGAGGCCTAGTGAACTCTAGGAAAATATTTAGCAGTCACCCCTGCATTCATTTCAGCTCCTGCTGTCTTGCCGATGGTTTCCTCAGCATCTGGCCACAACCTGGTGCCAGGTGGAGAATCATCCATCGGTATTCGTATATAGCCTAGAGCCCCGAAATGTTGCAAAAGCAGAGCAAATAAGAAGCAATGTGTTTTCTGGAGCAGCAGGTCTAGTGGGTAGCTGCGTCTGTGGGCTTCTGCCAGGACGCGGGTAGGTTCTCTGGTGAAGCCAGGGAGGAAGAGGTAAGCACAGCATGGAGCCAGCAGAAGCAGGGAAGGCAGGCAGCCCCTGGCACCCAGCACCCTGTCTCTATGCAGAGCACTTCCACCAGCTCCTTTGCAGCCCAGTTCCACTTTCCTTTCCTCTTTGTGAAAGGTTTTAGGCTTCTTTCTGGGGTGGCCTGAGTTTGTTGTGAACCAGAATTGAAGTGTTGAGCTGGGAAAGCTGCCGGTTTCATTGCTTCTCAGAATAGCAGCTCTTTTTCTAAGCCTTATTTATAAACTGCTGCTGTTTGGGGTTTTTATGACAAAGATAGTGAGTTCAGGAAATCAGCAGTGGTTTCTGTTATCTGGAGCACAACCACGCGAGAGAGGGGAGAGGGTGTCACACTCCAGGAGCCTGTTCATGGAAACTAGTATCTCATTGCTTTGCCCCTTGAGAGTCAGATATTTATAACCCCTCACATCTCCTCTTCCTGCTCCTTGCTGTCACCAGCTTCAAAACTTGCTCATACTTTTAACCCCACAGAAGTAGCCAGTGGGGGAGGGCCACCTCTCATCCCTTCCCCCATTTCCATGTGCAATTCATTGCTCACACATTGCACAGACCAAACACAACGGTTGCAGCAGTTCAGGTAATCTCCAGTGGACCTTCCCACCTACTGGCATGCTTTGCCCTGGCCTTGGGGGTACCCCATCATCCCAGGCAAACCTCACATTCCCCCTCCCAGGCAGAGCCCAGGTCCACAGCAAATGCTGATGTGCCCCACACCTCTTGGGCAGTGCAGACCCCAAGCAGAGCAGAGGGATGCAGCGAGGAGGAGTGGGCAGATGGACAGCCCACGGGGGACCTGTCTGCCCCAGTGCGGGCAGACCTTGCTTATCACGGTGGTTGAAGCACAAGGGCATGGGCGCCTGTGCTGGGTCCAGCTGCGTAATGCAGATTGCAAATATAACAGTGAGACAGCAGCAGCAGAACACACTGACGTATCCCCCACAAGAAAAGAAAGTGCTTGGAATCTCGAGATCTCAGAGAAGCAGCGTCCAGAAACTGCTGCGCAAACTGCAATACAAGAAAGACTTGGACCTACTGGAGCAAGTCCACTGCGGAGCCACACAAATGAAGGGACTGGAGTGTCTTTTAAATGAGAGAGGCTGAGAGAACTGGGACCCTTCAGGTCCCAGAGATGTTCATGCCATGCAGCACAGAGCCAAGGAGGACAGAGCACCTTCTGGCCCAGGGAGAGGAGCCCACAGAGGGGGAGGACAAGGCAGTGATGCCACAGCAAGGTTTGTTGAGATGAGTGACTTAAGGGCTTGCAACAGACTGCCACTGCAGGGGCCACCTATGAGACCCATGCTTCCAGTCCTGCTGTGACAGCGAGTGTGGGCAGCCCCTGTGAGCACCTTTGCAGAGGATCAGGACTTGATCTGAAGGGTTTGGAGCAACTTCGTTCTAACACAGTGCTCTGGCCAGAGCTCTCCAGGGTGCAGCCACAGATTATCCCGGGTACAGCACCTTGAGGCAACTGTCCCGGGGAGAGCAGCCGAGTGGGTGCTTGTTGCCAGCCCAGCCCTGAGAGCGCAGCAAGTGCATTCAGCTACCAGAAAGGCTACTGTGCATGGACCCCCTCACCTGCATTGCCCTCCCCTTCCCCCAGCATCACCTGGTCCAGCCATGGCCCTCCACACACCCAAATCTCAGGGACACAAATGCTGCCCAGACCAGTCCAAAATATGGGCAGCACCCGCCACATTCCTGAGCAGTGACACTGGGTCACCTAGTCAAGAGCTTAAAAGCATTCCCAGGTGGCCATAAAATGGAGAGTATGAAATACACACCAAAATCTAGATGAAACCATGAAACACATGCATCTCATGCTGTCTACAGTGAAGGGTGATCATTCCAGGAGTGCCTGTAAAGTTTATATGCTAAAAGTGTCACCTGCTCCCTACACCTTGAGAAGGAAACCACATTGCTTATACAAATTTGGGAAAGGAGATCTTAACTGGGAATGCTGAGGAAATCAGCGCAGCATGGATCAGCTCTTCCTGTAAGGAGCTCTCTGCCCCTATGGGCTACTGTGGGGGCCACACATCCATGCTGGACCTCTCGAGTCCAAACCCAGCACCCTTTTACCTGACAACCTCCAGCTAAAAATGCCCAGAGGAGGTCCAGAGACTGCCAGGGCTGCACTGCCCTGGATGCAATGTGGCTCCTACTTGTTTCTTCTCATCTTGGTCCCAGCAGCCTGGTGCTCCTCTTTGCTCAGTGCTGGGTGACCTCAGCTCCTGAGGTCCCAGGACAGGGCCCTTTGGATCTTTGCCTTGGGACCCTTGAAGCCACAGCTGGCAGTTGAGTGCAGTGCAGCCAGGGTGGAGGCTTGAAAGTTTGTCCAAACTGATCTCCAAGGCTGGCGGTGCATTTCATGAGACATAGTGGGCCAAATTAATGCCAGATATCCATACCAAGGAGGAGATCTTGCTTCTCATCCCAACTCCCTTCCTCCCTGTTTATCTAGTGCTGGCTCCAGCACTTGATGGACCCCTCTGTGTGCTGCTGGAGGTCCCTAAACCAGCAGATAACTATCCCAGTGAGAAGACAATTCAGCTGCCTGCAAAAATGCAGTCATGGAGCACAACCCCATGGCCTGGTTTTGAGGGCAATACTAACACAGCTACCTCAGCCCAAGAGATGGGAATGCCTTCACAGCGCTGCTGGAACACATAGCCATAGTCACCTATACAGGGATAGAGATAGAGTTGTGGTGGCCCAAGTCTCACCCAAGGCCTCCACCTCTGTCCAAGGTGAGAGGTCTGTAACTCCACAGAGCTGTCACCCAGCCTCACAGTGGTGTCTCCCAGGGGCTGTCATTTTCTAAGACAGAGGTTCCCACTTCAGACTGTAAACTCTTCCCTAAACCCATTTCAGGCTCTCAACTGCAAAGCCCAACTCATACCTTGCTGAGGCCAGAACTGGCAGCACTTGGGCATTGGTGTCAGGAAATTATATCTTTGAGGGGTGCCAGCGTGTGACTGAACCCACCTCGTGTCTCCACCACGTAGCATCAGAGAGACCCTGGTGGCAGGAGAACCTGAGTCTGGCCACTGGTATTTCTCCATCGAGATACACAGGAGCATCCCTTGAGACGACCCCACACAGGCCATGCACAACCCTGTCCGTAGCCTAAGCAGCAGAGATCGAGGCAAGTGGAGAAAGAAGGGGAAGGAGGGAAGCTTTCGGTCCTCCAGGTCCCACTGCAGGCTCATCCCCAACCAAACATCTCCCTGAGCATTGCTGCAGTTCCTGGGTGAAGAGGCACTCCAGCGGGATGCCAGACTGGTCAAATTGGTCTCCCAGGCAGGCGATTTGCCACAAAGCCTGGGTCTCATTTTCCTCTTCTTAACTCCATCCCATGATGCCAAGTTCTGCATCCTGCATCAACCCAGGGACCTCCTTGCCCACCTTTGGGCTGACCACCAGCTGTTCCCACCTCTCCTGCACCCCAGCCCGTACACACCAGCACCGACTATCCCAGCACCACCGTCCCTGGAGCCCAGACAGGCAGAACACAGTGCAGAGCCAGGAACTAAAAACGCCTTTCAAAAGCACACAGCGTGGCCAGTGGCGAACAGGAGGACGGTTTCTCTCCCTGCCTGGCACTCCACTTTCACCAGCTTGTCTCTTACACAACAGATGCCTTCAGCAATCAGTGTTCCCAAAAAGGGCAATTGCGTTTTAATCCTGACAATGGCAGCAGCAACACGAGCTGTTTTCCTAACATCGCATGTGCCAATAGCTTCCATGAATTTTGGTGGATACTGGCCAGGAACGCGCATTTTCAAGCAGCACATGCTTTCAAGTTACTCCCAATAAGTGGATAACTCACTTAAGTGTCCAAACCATTTTCTCCATGTAAAAAGAAAACAGGTCCACCTGAGAAGTGGGCTTCCTCTGGCCACAAGCCCCGCTGATTCAGCCAACCTGGCACATGCCCACTGCAGTGCTGCCCGAGTCTACTGACATTGCCACCCTGGTGACATGGCAAGATGATTAAAATCCAGGCGGGTAGCAGCAGGATGGCTGCTCAGTGAGACATGCACAGCTATGTTTCTTTCACCTCAAATACCAATAGATGTTTTCTTGTTTATTTCTGAGATCAGAAGGAAGTCCTGCTGCCTGCAAGCATGACGAAAATGAGAATGGATGATGCAAGAAAAATTGTTTCTTTATTTCCCAAAAATAAAACAAACATTTTCATTTAGAAGCTTTTCCATTGAGCAAAAAATGCATATTGGTTAAATACCTGGTTTAGCTAGCAAGTTTTTCTGCTGAAGCTTGGCCTGAGTAGAAGTGTCCTGTCCAGCTCCAGAGAGAAGTTGTTGCAAACCGAGGAAACAGCAACAGCCATTCCCAGGTATCTTCTCCCCAGAAGTGTCTGCAGCCTCCCAAGGTGGTTCAGGCTGTGTCAAGGGCCCTCTCAGCAGCCATCTCTTTCCCTTCTCTATATAAGCAGCAGTTCCTCATCCCTCACAGAGCAGTGACTCACCCACACAGCTCTCTCCAGTCCTACCCCAACCCAGTGACTACCAGAGTCCGTCATCAGCCCACAGCCTGAGCCAGGGCCCAGCAGACCTCACCCCTGATGCAGGAGGGGCCCAGCCAGAGGATAAAGCCCAGGGGCTTTTCTCCAAAGCCCGCCAAAGCTCCCCGGCCTGCTGCAAGCTCAGCCCGCAGCCATCGCGCACAGCCCTCCGTGCACAAAGCTGCAGCCAAGCGTTACAGAGCCTGAAAGCCCGCTCTGACGGCAACGGCCATGATGCTCTGCCCTGACTCCAGAGGAGGCTGTTGGGCAGGCAGGTCCCCAGGCAGCACCAGGGGCTGTTCCCAGTGGCACGGATCAAGAGGAGCAGCTCCCGCCTGAGGCAGCCGCAGGACCGGCACAACTGGCCATGCTCACGGCAGAGCCGAGATCCAGCCACGCAAACAGGTACTCTGCACCCTCCATGCTCTGACGCCGTGCGCTGCCAATTAGCTGACAACAACACGATTTGTTTTCAGGAATACTGAGATGATGAATAACAAAAATAGGAACCTGACAAACAGGTCCAGGCGACCTGGATCCCAGGCAGATCTCCTCGGACAAAACTTTCAGTTGCCCTGAGTCACGCGCCCCGTTCCTCCCCTGGCCACTGAACCAGAGCCACCGGACAGCCAGCCCACCCGCAAGCTTGCATATTCCCAGAGCTTCACCGTAGTTCCCGCTCAACGCTCAGGCTGATTAGAAAGTGGGAAAGCACTTGGGCATCCTAACATGTTCAGGAGAGTGAGGTTGGAGAAGCACCATCATAGCCATGAGGGCCTGGAGATACCAGAAAGAGCATTGTTGCTACATTGACCCAGGGAAAACAACCACTGCCATTTGAAAAGCAGGTTGCATAATGTGAAGGAAAGAGAAGGCAGATAAACAGCAACAGCTATTACTGATGATAATGCAAGAAACACCACACTACAACCTCCCCGAAGACTCACCACCATGGCCCTGACTACCCCACACCATGCAAGACAATTGCATGAGGCAACTTCAGCAGACCAGAGAAACCGCCACTAGCTAATCTCTCTGAAGACAGCAGCAACACAGGCGCCAAGAGATAAGAAGAAATAACCTAAAACCTCTCTGACTTCATGCCCAAGAGGACAGTGTGCCTTGCAGGAACCCAGGAGACACAGTCATTCAAGTGGGAAACCCCACTGCTGTCCATCTTCACAGGTCCCACTGCCATGTACCAGGCCCTGGGAGGAACTGGCAGAGGGACAGGGCATCGCACAGGGACCCGAGAAGAGGTGGCCTTGACCCATGATGCCTGACTCAACAGGTTCCTTGCCAGAGAAACCGCATCACTGCCCTGTCCATCTCTGCTTCAAATCCAGCCTGAGGGAAATCACAGTGACCAAGACATCCAGAGAAGCCACGCGGCAGAACCATACGACCAGGCAGCAATGCAAGCCAGGTCTCGGGCAAAGCAGCATCTTAACCTGAAGCAGAGCTGTGGGTTGCTCGCATGGGAAGGGATTACTCCTGGGCTTGTCTTTAGCAGGGACAAGGACGTGCTGGGGTACCTGGGCAGGACAGTCATGGGACTGAAGGGACCATGCAAGAAGAGAGCCTTGTGATACTGCATGTGGACCATCCCTTTGACACTACAGCTGGCTCGGTGTGCTGGCTCACAGCACATGGACCACAGACACCATATGGAAACCTGGAAAACTGCAAGGTGGAGAGGAAGGATAGAAATGGGAAACACCAAGAGAGCACTAGCTGCGCAGGTTGGTGGCCCAGCCTGTGGCCAGCAGAAGGAGAGGGTCAGTGCCTGGATTTCCTTGGCAGTGGTGGGCCATGGGGCTCTGCTGGGGAGGGGTGACAGCATAGGGAGGAGGTGAGCAGTGACACGTGCAGCTGAGGCAGGAGCTGGTGACGTGCGCGGCCCGTACCACGTCAGAGGCTGTGCCGGCAAACCGGTCTGGCAGGCTGCCTGCTCCTGCCATGCTTGGAGCAGCACCCGGAGCCCCTGGGCCAGGCTCAGGCTGCACATCCATAGCTGGGTAGTGGTCAGGCTGCCAGCTCTCTCCAAAACAGAACCGATTTTCTGTTGCCAGACCCCAGAAGGGGGGTCCCTGAGGGCTCGGGAGCGCCATGAGTGGGATCTCTGGGCAGAGTGGGGACAGGCAGCTGGGTGGACAGGGGTCAGGTACCACACCAGCTGTCCTGGGGTCGGCTCTGCCTCTGCATTAGAAGCCTTTTGGCCCTTCAGGGCTAAAGTGCAGCTAACACCTGCCATGGTGCAGGTCTAAACCCAAAACAGCTGCATTGGCACAAGTGCAGCAGAGGAAGGCAAAGTTGCCGGGAAAGAGCCGGGATGCCGAGCGGGACCTTGCCGAGTCCCACACTGGCTCTGCAGGCATCAGCGAGGAGAGGTCGGACCCCGCTGGCCCCTCCTGCTCGCTGCCAGCAGCCCGGCCCCAACCCCACAGGGACACCCAGGGAGGGGGTGGCTGTGCCGGGCTCACCTCCTTGCCACCTTCCCCGGCCCCGGGAACAAGGCCCTGGTGCACAGCCGGGAGCAGAGCGGGAATCAGCAGCACCAGGGGTGCATGGCGGGCCCGGAGGAAAGCAAACAAGAGAAAGCAATCAAGGAAGCTCGTGTCTCATTCCTGTGAGTCTCAGCCAAAGTCCAAAGCAGGAGGCGCTTGCAAAGGACACTGGAAAAATTCCAGTGATGTTATCTGCCCCCACAGAGCAAGATTAGCCAAGAGGAAAAAAAAATAAGAAGAAGTTGTTTACAAGCTGGGCAAGCCAGCTCAGTGGTTGGAGCACGCCAGTGCTTGGGTCAGCTGCCGGCCTGGGTCTGCCACTTCGCAAGAAGCACCAAACCTCCTCCGTGCACTGCTGGGGTCTCAATCACGGTCCCACATCGCTGCCGGTGCAGGCAGGAAGACGTGTGTCCCGGAGTCCTCGTGCGAGGAGATCGCACGAGAGCCACCTGCATGCGTGGCAGGCTCCTGCAGAGCTGAGCAGAGGCACAGCCTTTCCCCTCCTCGGCATCTTTACTCCCGAATCCCAGCAGGGTTAATGGAGAACCCAGTTTTCCTGGAGCTGGCCACCAGCTGCAGACTAGTCATGCTTGCTCTCAACATGAATGGTCCCTGCATCCAGGGGGGCTGTCAGAGCAACCTGCCCTTCGCCCCCCCTCCCCGGGGCCATTTGCACTGCTAGTCTCTGCCTAACACCTCCTGCCTTTTATGAAGTGTTTCCATCTAAATGCAGATGAGGAGTCGCGGGATAATGTGACACCTGGATTCAGCTCTCCTGGAGGACCCTTTTACCATGCAGAAACTGGGGAGAGGGAATCTCAGGTTGCTGTTCGGTGCGTCCTCACGTCGCTGCTGCAAGGCTGCCCAGCCACCAGGCAGGGGGGCACCGTTAGTGCCCCGTGCCCTGGAGAGGAGCCGCACTGTGTCCCTCCTGGTCTCTTCGCTTTTCCTCCATATTCTTTGTCTGGTTTGTTGGGTTTTTTTTAAGCTTAATGAAAAACCTTTTCTGCTGGACACCCGTGGCTGCTCTCTGTGAAACCCATGCTCACCTCATCTCTCTCCTGTCTATCTAATGGGCATTTGCTCAAGGGAGCTCACGAGCCTGTTCCTGCCCCATGTGTACATCTACACCACAACGTCGTTACTGCGCCAGGCAAAGTTCTCCCCTGTAGACCACATATGGGGTGACAACTCCACAGACCCATCACCAAGCAGGTAGTGCCGGGGGCACCTTGCCAGGAGAAGCTGATATGTCCTGCTGCAAAGCCCCAGGGGAACTCAAATCCACCACACCTCCTTCTGGGCTGTGCTGGGACCCACTGCCCTGATGGCACCACAGATTCCCCATGTCCTGCCCAGGAAATGGTGCTTGTCCCCTCACTTGTCCACATCAGACCTATCTGGTGACAATAAATAGATTTGGTAACAGGTGTCTGAAATAATTAGCTGTTGGCCAGTATCCCTCCAGACCTCTTTGTCAGAGACTCCTGTAAGACACAGAGTGTAACTCAGAAGTTTAATATTTAATTTAACTTCTAAATCTTGGCTTGTTGACATACTTATTTAAAGCCAAACCAGAGAAACTCCACTGGAATTTGCTCCTGGTTCAGTGTTTATGATGGCCTCTGCTGGACTGCTCAGCTTCAAAGTTGGGGTTTGAAAACCACTGTGATTGTCCTTAAACAAACAAAAAATGCCAGTGCATTGCATCCCTTTCTCATCTCCTGGTTGCCAATAAACGAATCTGCTAGGAAAGCATTACATGTGCAGCACACATTCACTAGGGTTCTTTCAAGATATGGTATAGAGAACTCCAGCAGCTGATAGTGAATATTTGATTAAATTGGATGTCCCAACATAGTCAAACATTAGGCAGAAAAGCTTTCAACTCCTTGGCGGTGCAGGGAGAGGCGGTGACCGTGGTAACCCTTCCACCAGAAAGAGACAAGCAGCTGGCAAAACCTGACACTGGTGGGGTGGGCAACGTGGGCTCTGGGCCACTTTGAGTCCAGCAGATTTGTTTAGCCACCCTGTGCCTGGTTGGTGGCTGCTCTTTCTCTCCAGGAGCCTGTACCACCAGTGAGGAGCTGGCTATGGGTTGCTGAGCTGTTCCAGCAGCTGCAACCCATCCCCAGTGCCGTCTTCCTCAGGGACCCCTCCTACCCTTCCTTTTTCAAGTGTCCACAATGTAGGTGCCATCTTTGCGTGACGAGGGGCAAATTAAGTGAGGTTTATGCCAAAAAAGGGCAGGTGGGAGCTGGTTGCCACCACATGTTACGTCTGCCTTGACGTTTAATAGCTGATCCTCTGGTATGCTGTGGGCCCTTGGCATTTTCCGCCCTTCATGGAACAAAATGCGTGGTTTAGTGATTCAGATCTGGACTCATCCAACCCAAGATCTTCCCAAATGCCACAATCAACCGGCTGCTCTGCCCAAGGGAGCTACTGCAAGCCAAGAGCCTGCAAGAGGAGCAGCTCACCTGATGCCCGGCATCTTCTGGAAAAACAATACTTCAAGAACCCTATGTGATACAGCTGAGAGCTCCAAGGAGTTTCGGCTGATGTGGAGGTGATTTATGCACACTGCTGCCCTGCGTCTGCCCATGGCCAGACCCAGATATAGCAACGTCAGACAGTCGTACCTGCTGGATCTCGGTTTAGGTCACAGCTCTGCAGATTTCCAGCCTTCTACTGCACGTTTCTACTCTCTGTATTTGTCCTCCAGTGAGTGCGGGACTGCAAAGGGGCTTCTTTTGGATGTTTGTCCCTCAAAGCCAAGTTTCTCCCTTAACGGAGGATATTTCAAATTGCTTTAGCCTCTATGTGCACACCCCAATTGCTTTGAAGCTTGCAGGAGCTCTGCAAGGCCAAGCGTGGACGTAGCTGGGCATCCAGGAGTCTTTGAATCATAGAATAATAGAATGGTTTAAGTTGGAAGGGACCTTGAAGATCATCTAGTTCCAACCCCCCCTGCCACAGACAGGGACACCTCCCACTAGACCAGGTTGCCCAAGGCCATGTCCAGCCTGGCCTTGAACACCTCCAGGGGTGGGGCCTCAACAACCTCTCTGGGCAACCTCTTCCAGTGCCTCACCACCCTCAAAGTAAAAAATTTCTTCCTAATGTTTAATCTAAACCTGCCCTCTTCCAGTTTAAAGTCATTCCCCCTCAACCTATCCCTACATGCCCCAGTAAAAAGTCCTTCCCCAGCTCTCCTGGAGTCCCTTTAGGCACTGGAAGGCCACAATAAGATCTCCCCGGAGCCTTCTCTTCTCCAGGTTGAATCATGGGGTTCCTCAGATCCTTCCGTCTACACCCAAATACATAGCTCACATTGCTACTCAAATTGTTCTGCAATCTGCGTGCAAAGCTAAAACACACACCACAGCAGCGGGTGGGTTGTAGCCTGAAATGCACAGTGAGAATCGCTTAGTCAGAGGAAATTCCCCAAAAAATCCTCTACCTGCTCTCCATTCATCAGTACATCTTATAAGGCTTTTTATAAAATTGTTCTTTTTTTTTTCTCCCCCTCCCCCCCAAAACTGAGGCTCTCAGACTCTTGCAAAAACGAGATCTTGGACTGTAGATCAGCAATTGGAATTAGAGAGAACCAGTTCTGACACATCCAAAACACTGCAAGATAAGTGTTTGCATCTCTGCTTACAGAAAGCTCCCGCCCGTGCCACCTCTCATCCCTGGAGGGTTCTGGGGACATGATTTTACCACTGTAATACCACCGGAGCTGTGCAGTCGATGTATGGTGGTCAGGGATCAAATATGAGGAGGGAACATCTCACATAAACAAAATCCCAGGTAACATAGATGAGCCGTACGTCAGGCTGCGAGCACCCTCCTAAGAGGGCAAAGAAAAGGTCTGCGATGTGCTGGGGATCACATCCCTAAACTGATGCCCACCCACATGGATGCCTTGACCTGGGACACAAGACACACAGGTGGTGTTTCCAGATGCCCAGTCATGCCGAACCAAACTGGTGCCACTGGAGCAACAGTCTGATTAATTCCCAGCCTGGGTAATCCACCCTCGATAACACAGGGCCGATGACACCAGTACAGCCAGACTGGGGAAGTCCCATGTCAGGAAGCTGTGAATGACACGCTCCTGGAGGTGGCTTATGGGGTGACTTAAGTCAGGGCTGACCAACTGACAGCCCCAGGGCTGGATCTGACACACAGACAGTTTATCTGCTTTCCCAGAAAGGCCAGTCTGTCCATGGGCTGATGACAGACGGCAGCGCATGGGGGAGAGACTGCAAACCTGGGCCAGATCAAGTCATACAGAGTGCCTTGTAAATACAGCTGCAGTGTTTTGGGTCCTTAACACTTGAGACCTCAGCACGACAAGGAACGACTGCGCGTTCTGGGCCAAAAAGACTGGTGAGAGAGATGCTACCAGGACTAGTCAGCCTTTTCCCAGCTCTGCTGCGCAGCTGTTGGCTGGGCAGTGTGAAATGCAGCAGACAAGCCTACGCTGGTCCCTGTAAAATAAAATATCACTGGTTCAAGAAGAGGAAGTCCTCAAGACACAGAGCACAGGCTGATGGAACACAACATGGAAAACACGGAGGCTGTGGGTCTGTGGACACCTCTCGTCACCACAATGCCTCCCATCCCCCCATACCCTTCCTTTTCTGCAGGCGCTTGGTTCCTCTCAAAACACCACAGGTTATGCTGGTGAAACATCTAGGGGACAACATAAGAATCTAGATCAGAGAGCTGATCCCAGCCAACAGAGCTCCATTTCTGAACAAATTATTTTCAAACTGGACAACGCGCTGATCAGGCTTACCCTTCCCAAAGGAGAAGGGACATAAGTCAGTGTAGAGATGGAGGGGACCTTCACACTCGTGTTCAGCAAGTGTGCTCTCTCATCTGCCAATTTGTTTCCAAAATGGTGGGCCATTTACCACCCTTGGAGTCTTCTGTACTGCAAATAGCTGTGGAGAGCCCCTTCCCACCCTGTCCAAGAATTTCTGCCCCTGACGAGGACTTGAGCTACACACCACACCTCTCTTCCAAGTGAGAGAGGCTTTTCTGGCTGGATGCACCTGCAAAGACGAGGGCAGACACTCCCCTTGTATTTGTTCCTCACCTGGGTGTGCATCTGCATGTGAACTCACAGGCAGGCAGGTATATGTATGCAAGCATGTGTTTATTAGCACTAAAAAATGCATTTGTCAAAATCTCTAGAGTTAAAAAACAATCATTACGTAATTACGTTAAACAATTAACCAACTGATTCATCAGTTAGAGGCTCACCAACAACACCTGAAACCCATCCCAGCCACTTAACAAGGCAGAAGGTGGCACAAACAAAAGCGACTCCCAGAACATCCTGGAGGTTAATGGCCCTATGCTCTGTCCAGGTAAGAGAAGACACTTTCCATTCCTGGCTGCTCACATCTGGAAGCAGATGGCTTCTGGGCATTATCTGCTCTGAGCTGCTGGTTTAAGGTGTTTTGATATAGAGATATTCCATGTAAGTAACCCTTCAGGTCAGTGCTGTGTGGTTAGGCACTCGCCCAAGATGCCTGTGCTGCCTAACTTCAATCCTTTCATGACAGTATATACTTAGACCTCATTTCTCGAGTAATACAGTTAGCAACAAACAACTTCTTCAGCAACCTTTGAAACACATTGTTGGCACTTCCTTCTGCTCAACAGGGTCCACGAGCATAATGAATATGCAGAGCACATAAAACAGCCTGCTTCGAGTCTCCAGAAAAGATCTGTCTGTTTTTACCGGAGCCGTGATCTGTAATGTTGTAGTTGAAAGGCTGCACAGGAGAGCACACAAACAAAGGCAGAAGAAAGTTGGGGAAGCAAGTTTAACTTCGCCATCACCTATCTTCAAAGCGGGTAACCATGCAACACTAATATCTTTAAAAAAGAAGTCTCTGGGTTCCTTCAAAACAAAAAAAAAAAAAAAAAAAAAAAAAGGGAAAAATCACCACTGTGATACGCTGGCAGAAAGTACCATGTCCTATAGACAGCACCAGCGCCGCTGTAGTCTAGGCCCATGGTAAAATAATTTGGCCAGCACGGCTCAGTGGGTGAGCATGTGGGTTGAACTGGGACTCCGTGAGCCAAAACTCGACTCGGAGGTGAAGAAGTGAAGAACACTGCTGCAGAGAGAGTTATACCAGCAAATCTCTGCTTGTAATGTTCACCTTGCTGCCAGCTGTGTTTAGAATGTTGGTGCATTCTTGCTGGGAGGGCGCTGCTGGCAGAGTTGATGCCACTAGTTGATGCCACTAACCTGAGTCACCTTGGCTGATAAGGTCTCACTGCGTGGTAACTTCCCATTGCCGACCCTGCCAACAGAACTGCCACCAGGCAAGGACCCTGCTCATGATGGCCAGCACCCTGCTGCACCAGGGCACGTGCCGGCAGGGGCCAGCGTGCAGCGGTCCTGGGAGGACTTGGCAAAGGTCTGTGTGCGTATCCTTCAGTATGAATAGTGAGTTCAGCACAACCTCCACAACACGTACCTGCACCCCAGCCAGCCGTGATCGGGTAGAAAGGCTTGGTCAGAGTGACACTGGGGGAGAGGAATGCCCTGGAGGGATGGCTCTCTCCAGAGAGCTGATCTTACCTGGTCGTTTACAGTATCAGAGGCAGGCAGGGTCCCTGCTCAGGAAGCAGAGTGAACACAATGCAAGCAAATACAGTTCAAAATTAGTGCTTCACGTGAACACACCACCATTCCCAGCGTGCATGGGCCAGAGAAGAAATGACCTACCTGAGGTTCCCCAGTCTCCACAGGCCCAATCCTTACCCCAAGGCACATAAGTGGGGTATTGAACAGGGATGACCCAAGTTTTCCGCAGCCAAGGAATTGTGGTGCCCATACCACACTGAGGCCAGTACTCCACGGACACTGTCCCTTGTTCCCAACCACCTCCACGCCCTTGCCCTTGTCGATGCTGACATGGAAAACCAGGACAGATCATGCACCATCTGTGGGGATGGTAACAGCAGGCAGCATGGCTGCACCTTGGCATCCTGTTTGGGAAAAGAGTGTGCACTGCGGGCACCTTGCTCCCAGCAGGGTATAGGTGGGAAACTGGGGTCACTGGGCTGGGGCCTTGGATGCCGTCCATTCCTTTCCTCCCCAGCCTGCCCAAGGTGCCTGCACCTCAGATCCAAGGGGAGAGCGCCCGATCCTAAAGCCCTGATAGTGAGGATTTGCCAACACCAGTGCTCTACGTGCTGGAGGCACCCAGTCCCCTTCAAGCTGGGCCGTGTCGTGACAACGGGGCGTGTTGCGAACAGGGCTCGGAGAGCCCCACCAGCAGCCGTGCCGTGCCGTGCCGTGCCGGGCGCCAGCCCGCCACCCGGGGAAGCGGCCGGGCCATTGTGCCTCCCGCCCGCCCCGTCGGGGGCCGGCAGCACCGGGCCGCGCTCCAATGGGCGGCGGGGGGCCGGGCCGGGAGCCCGCCCCCGCCCCGTCCCTATAAGTGCCGGCAGCGCGGCGCCCCGCAGACGGCGATCCGAGCCGAGCCGAGCCAGCGCGGCGCTGCTGGTGCGCGGACCCGCTGCCCGCCGGAGCCCCCGATCGGTGCGTACCCGCGCGGGCAGAGCGCGGCTCCCCGGGGCGGCGGCGGGGCGGTGCGCGGGGGCGCCGCGGTGCGCGCCGCGCCGAGCTTTGTCCGCCGGCGGCGGGCGGGCGGGCGGCAGCGCGGTTCCCAGGGCGGGTGCAGCGCGGTGCCTTCCTCCCGGGGCGAAGGTGGGGGTGCTCCGTGATCCTCGGGTGGGAGTGGGAAGCGGTGCTGTCGCGGGGAGCCTTGCCCTGAGCCGTGTGTCGCCTTGCAGGGGCTGGAGCCATGGCTGAGCACATGATGATGTCCATGAGCCACGGTGGCACCGGGCTGCAGAGCTACCGCATGGGGGTGAGTGGGCTGCAGGGACCCCCGCAGCACGGGCAGCATGTGCTGAGGACACTGCCTGCCGCCGGTCAGATGATGCCCTACGGAGGGGCTGGCATGGATGGTGCAATGAGGCCGAGACCCAACCTCAGCGGACAGATGGGCCACCACCAGATGCAGAATGCGATGATGTTCAATGGCCCGAGTCAGCAGCAGCAGTACATGGGGCCGGTGGGCACCCAGCAGCTAATGGCTAGCATGCACCTACAAAAACTCAACACCCAGTACCAGGGTCACCCGCTGGGTATGAGCAATGGGCCCATGGGAGCTGGTGCCCAGCAGTACAGAGTGGGGCCAAGCCAGCACCCAGGCATGCAGCACATGCCCTCACCAGCGCTGACCTTGAACGTTATGGACACTGATCTCATAGATGAGGAGGTCTTGACATCCCTTGTCCTGGAACTGGGGTTGGACCGGATTCAGGAGCTGCCAGAGCTATTCTTGGGACAGAACGAGTTCGACTTCATTTCAGACTTTGTTAGCAAACAGCAACCCAGTGCCATCAGCTGTTGAGGGGCTTTGAGCTCCTCCTTGTGTCTTGGTGGTTTTGAGTTTGTTTCCAACTTCCTTCTCCACCTGCCATCCTCCTCCCTTCCCCTGCCTTGCCCTCTCCTGGATTCCTGACCTCCCCAAAGAGACAATCACGGACACTGGCTTGCAATGGATTGCTTTTTCTCTTCTGCGTGGTTTTTCATTTGGGAGTTCCTGGGGAGGGGGCGTGTACCCCAAAGAGAGAGCAGATCAAGAGCTCTTGCTGTAGAGCTGCCTCTAAATGGCATTAACAGGATTTCTGGCTTAAGTAGAAATAATGGACTTACGACTTTCCACAACTAGGCTTTGAGCTCAGGAAGCAATGGGCAGCTGGCAGCCCTGCCGGTGGCTGGATTTGCTCAAGGATTCTGTGGTGCCAGCGAAGTTAAGGATCCCCTGAGAGAGGATTGTCTCCCTGGTGCATGGTTTGAACCAGTTTACCCTTGCAGATATGGGTGGGGTTAGATATTTGTTGGGACTTTTTACTGTGACAGTAAATAGGTCTTCAGTCTTGTCTGTTCAGCTCAGGAAGGGGCACTTCCCCTCCAGCAGTCTTTTTTTTTTTTTTTTTTTTTTTTTAACTGGCTGAGCAAAATAAAGTATGCCTTGGGGAAGGGTGTGCGTATGTACTTAAATGTTCATTTCTGTGGAACTTAGGATCTCGGAGCTAATCAACTGTAAAATTTACAAAGTGTTTGAGGCTGATTCAGGCATAAGGCTTAAAGCTGCAGTCTAGCTCCACTTTTTTCCACCTCTGAAACCAAATAAAGACCACGTAACTGTATATTCAAGATCTAATCTTATTTATTTTCCTATGATTATTTATTTGCAAGGGCTTCTTTTGTCATTTGGCTTTGGGACTGCTGGGAAGGATGCATGGAGAGTACTGCAGCTTTAAGATGCTGGCTTCCAAAAAAAAAAAAAAAGGCTGGGATAGTTTTCAAGCTACTTTGCAGATAGTGACTTCAACCCGAGATCTTTACACTGAACGCATAGGACTGTAAATCCAACACCTTTCTGAATGTGATAAAGATGACTCGATTTCTAATTCCCTTACTCAGAAAAGGTTAAATGTGAAAGCCAGTGGGGTTTTGTTTCCTCTGCTGTCTCTTGTTTCCAGGCTCTGTGGAAAGCTCCTGTTAACTCCTAGTTGCTGCTGCCCCCTGCTGCTGACAGCTCCTGGCAGCTGTCGCTCAACACCCAAGTGAGAATGTACAGATGAATTTGCAAATAAAAGCCGAAATATCTCCAGTGTGCATTTGTTTAGTGCTCATCTCTGGCCCGGGAGCAGTGCAGCGTCGAGCACTGGGGAGAAGCTCTTTCTTCGCTCCCAGCGGTGGGCTGTGGATCCGGTCGCTAGCGTCCCCCCACCTGACACCAGAGTTGTAAGGGTTGTGTTTGTAGTTTAATGCTTGGATTAAGTCAATCCTCAAAGTGTGGCTGGGAGGATGAGATGCTCCTTCTCTGTACTGAGGGCAAATTGCGAAGGCGGATGGTGCTGCCCGGTTGCAGAGTGGCTGCTGTTGCTTGCAGCCCTGCTGCTGGCTGACCCAAGGCGCTCCGGCAAGTGCCTGGTGACTCCTTACACTTCTTTCTGATGGAGTGCCGCTCCGACAGCTGGGTTGCAGCTCTGCTAGGAGCTTTCTGCTGCAGTTTTCTGTTCCATGAAGGCTTTAAAAACCACAGCAGCCTTTGATCTCCTGCTCTTCCAGAGCTTAAGCTGTTGGGGTTTGTTGGTTTTTTGGTGTTATGTTTTTTTTTTTTTTTTTTTTTAGGGTTCCCAGCCAGTCCTTGTGCAGAATCCAGGAATATTCCAGTGTGCCTCTGCCCTATAGCTACAGGGCTCTGGATGCTGGTGTTGGAGTGGCTGGATCACTTTGACCGCAATTTGGATTGCCTGTCAGTGTCCCCTGGCCTTGTTCCTTGCACGACTCAAGAGTTAAAGCCCTGTCCTGTCCTTTTGGTGGTTATGCCCGTGCAGTCTGGAGGGCTGGTCAAAACGTGAACGGCAGGGCTGGTGTAGCAGGTGGGCGAGCTCTGCTCGGGCCGTCAGCTCTACGGTGGTGGGCGGTTTGAGACCTGGAAGAGCTTTGCTTTCTCTGTGCATCTGCAGAACAGCAGATGGCTGGGTCAGCAGGTTGTAGGTAAGCAGCGAGGAGTTGGTAACTGCATTTATTCCTCGGAGTGTAAGTAGTTGAACCCCAAAATAAACAGGCACGTTCTTGGCTGTCAGTTGCGGGGGGAGCGGGCTGTGAGACACGCCACTGTGGTCTACGGTGTCCCCACTACAAGTGGGTAGTGATGGCCAGCCCACAGACCAGGATTGCCAACTTCAGCAATTTCTGCAGAGGTTTAACAGGAACATCTTTTTCCGTAAGAAGCACTTGGCATTTGAGGCAAACTGGACAGAGGAACATGTCTGTATGTCCTCTTGGAGGGCTGTGCAGTGCACTGGGAAAGGGGCTGTTAAGTCAGAGCAGGGGAAGTGATATTACCGGAGATGTGGAGTGACTGCAGGGTCCCGGTCAGGATTTTCTTGGGAGTCTGTCCTACCATGCTCAATGGAGATTATTTCAATGTCAGCTGTCATACGAATGCAAACTTCAGAGCAGGAATTAACTCCTCAGGTGTGTTACCTCTTCATCTCCCCAAAAGATACTGTTAACTGTGGTCAGCCTCTATGATTTCCCAGATAACCCAGGCCAAAAGCATTTATGATTTCTGCTACAGGCCTATTGCTTCTGGCTGGGTTACACAGGATGAGTCCAGCCATCGCCTCCTTTCTAATGCCGCCTTGGTTTAGGTGCGGTTTGGACCGCCCTTCTTCATGCTGCCTGCTTGTGTGCCTGGCACGAAGGCACACAGGACCGCAGCACGAGTTGCAGCCTGGATGGCTCCAGTTCTCCCTCTCCACTCTGCTTTACGGTACAGCCTGTCTGTCCAGGTCCCCCGGCAGGGTGGCTGGCACCACGCAGTGGGCAGAGGTGCCAGGTGGCATAATGGGGAGACCCAGTTACCTGGGTCCGCAGATGAGTTTCTCGAAGTCAACCAAGATCACCAAAAATACAACGGTGCTGAACTCGGCTTTTTCCATCTAGCTGGCGCTGACCTCTTCATCCAGCAGCAGGCGGGAGGGCAGCAGGGCGATGCTCCAAAGCACCACTATCTGCAGGGGCCGACAGGCACTGCAGAGCACTGCAAAAGGTCGCTGAATGACAGTGCCAATCAGTTTGGGAGCTTTGAGGACATAAGTGAACTCACGTGGAGAGTGTGTTTACAGACAGCTGCTGGGAAGCACCTCTCCTCTGACATACTGGGAGTCCGTCTTCTATGCTGGGGAAGAAGGAAGGTTCTCCTGCCCCACTGCCTCGTCCAGACAGGATCGCTGGGACACAACCACCCGGTCCCCTCACCTCGGCTGGATCCTCTCCTAACAGATTTTGTAGCTATTCTTGTGAAGACCAGGTCTTGAGTCAGCCTCGGGAGCCGCACGTGTGAGTGTGAAAGTACAGAAAGACAAGGCGTTTCTCTACATCCCTGTCTTTGACCACGTGCGCTCTCAAGGTGATGAAGTTTGCTGATAGCGCTTGCTGATTCAGAGTAGCAAAGATGAAAGTCCAGTGCAAAGAGCTGGTGAAGGAGCTGCTAATAGCAAGTGACTGGGCAATAAGATGAGCGATGAGTGGTAAATATGAAATGCTGGGTGTAGGGTTGATCTTTCTTGACTCCACACAGAGTGCTGTGCTCTAAACTAGCTGCAGCCACTCAGGAAAAATTACATGAATGAATGTTCCTATGAAAAATCTCAGCTTGCCTTCCAGGAGGAGCCAGACACACAACGGGAAGGTTAGAAATCATTAGGAGAGGAATAGAAAGCAGAATCAAACAGTGAATGCCCTACAGTATCAACACACAACTCAGCTGCATCCTGTGCACCGCCTGTGCTAGAGAATTGTCCAAAATTCTGGTCTGTGCATCGGAAAAATTATAATATAAAACTACAGAAAGAGGAAACAGCTGAGGCAGAGTAATGTTTCTCAAAAGAAGCCACAAAATAGAGTGGGACTTCTCAGTAAGGAAGGGGAAGGCTGAGTAACAGAAGTTTATAAAGTAAGTGAAAGGGGAAGGTGACTAGGGAATTATTTTCCCCAGGTGTAATGGAAGATACCTGTTGGTCTCTACAAATTTAGGTGGCAGGGGCTGGGTTCAAACCCAAGTGAACAGAGGTATCTCTGCATGCAAGGTGTGGCTCAAACAGTGAAGCTCTTTCTGACAGCATGGGAGGTACAGGAGCAGTTGTGGACGTACATGAACTCTTCTGTATGACCAAAAAGCCAGTTGACTGCTATGGACTGTTAAGAGCAGACCGGAGAACACAACAG
Organism: Vanellus vanellus; assembly: GCF_965231255.1. Lineage (NCBI taxonomy): Eukaryota > Metazoa > Chordata > Aves > Charadriiformes > Charadriidae > Vanellus > Vanellus vanellus. The sequence continues at coordinate 731,534 of NC_138927.1, read as the reverse complement.
AGGCCATCGCTGTATGCCACTGTGTGGTTCACTTCCAACCTGGACACTGTAATATCGCTGTCCTACCATCTTCCTGACCCAGAGAGGATGCGGTGGAAATTGTAAAGGTTTACAGGAGGGCAAGCAGGATGATCAAAGTTGTGGGGCAGCCTCTGTCTGATGCCCCACTAACTCTTCAGAAAGTATCTGAGAAGGGATGCATTTGTTCAGTCTTCTTCCCATGCAAGCAATAAGGCATCAAAGGAGACTGGCGAGTTGCAGGTTCAAAGCAAGTTAAAGGAGGTGGGGTTTCCTACAATGAAAGGTTGAGCTGTGGAACTGCCCTCCACAAGATGATGTGGATATGTGAGGTGTCTGAGGGATGGCCAAGCAAGTACCTGGAAGAGAAATCCATGAAGGTCTGTAAGCACATAAAAATGACATCTGGCTTAGGAGGTTGCAAGAGCAACGGAGTTAGGGGCTGGAAAACTGGCCAAGCGTGCAGTATCATGCATGCTTGCCTTGTGCTTGTGTTTTGCTGAAGGCATCTACTGAGGGCAGTGTTAGAGGCACAATATGAAACTGTCAGGTCTGACCCAGGACACCTCTTACGCTGGCAGGATGTGATAGGTGCTGAGACACGTGGCTTTAAAAAGCAGATTGACAAAAGACCTGGGAAAAAAAAATTCCACCCTCATAAAAAGATCCTGAGTCAGGAAGTCTTTGAGCCACAGGTCATTCCATGCTGGAGAGTGAGCCTGGGAAGGACCACAGCAAGTGTGCCAGCATCCCTTTTGCCCGAGGCACTACTGTCACACACAGGTCAAGGCAGTGCTGTGCACCCCAGGAACCTGTGGTCTGACCAAGCCTGGGGGTTACCCATCTGCGTGTGTACCCAACCTCATTGGCAATAACTGGACATTTGGGCATGAGCCAGAATAACATTGCCAAAAAGAGACAAAGTCCCGTTTGCAGCCAAAGGGATTGAGAACATGGAGTGAGAACTGCCAGGGAAAGTGAAGCCAAAAGCCCATCTAGCCCTACCTGCCCTCTGGGATTGGGTAGTCAAGGAGGAAATTTAGGAAATCGAGTGGTTGTACGTGGTCTTCCTCATGATGTTCCTTCACCGTTTTTCAGAAAGTAGTGGCCCAAGGAGTTCTGAGCCACAGGTTATGTTTTTACCACGTTAAACACCCTGCTACAGACCTACCCACCTTATACCTGCAATTGCTTTTCAATTCATACGTACATTTTACTTCAGCAATATCTTGTGCCAATGAAATCCACAAGGCAGTTATGTAGATGTAATCAAGCTCTTCATAAGAAGCTTAAGGTCTGTAAGCTCCTCTTCATTTTAAACCTGCCACCCTCTTACTCTGTTGGATGTCCCCTAATTCCCAATCATTTCTTGGTCACCCTCTCCACACCAGTAATGATTTTATAGCTCCTGTGATGTTCCCTCCTGAGTCTCTCCCCATTCAAGAATCACTTTGTGTTGTAGATTGTCATCACCTTTTTCTGTCCTGTCTCTAGTTTTATGGGACGGGGGAGGGAACAGCACTGGTTTAAGCTGTAGATGTGTCATGGATTTCTCCAATGCTATAATTAGGTCTGGCTGTTCTATATTTCAAGCATTCATCATAGAACCGCAGGAAGGTTTAGACTGGAAGAGACCTGTAGAGGTCACTCAGTCCAATCTCCAGCTCCAGGCAGGACTGAATTCAAAGGAAGGGCAGGCTGCTCGGGGCCTTGTCCAGTCAAATTTTGAAAACTTCAGAGGATGGGCTTTCTCCAGACCCTTCCTTCAGTGCTGCACTGCTCTCATTTCTTTCCTAATTTCTTCCTTCCCAGTTGGTTGCTGGCCGGCACAGGCACTGACCTAATATTTTCAGAGGTCTGTATGCAGGGACTCCAGATATCTCTCCCAGGGGATAATACCATACTTGTAGCCACTTTCGCATGTACTGGCAGGGTTCCTTCTCCTATGAGTGCTGTTGGCCTAGGAGATGATGGATGGCCACCTCCACATCTAAAACAGAAGTGCAATTGTTGCCCAGATACCCATGTTCCTAAAAACTGCACCTCAGCACCATGCCTTGGTTCTCCCACCAGCCTGGGCACCCTCGGTAGAGTCATTCTCCCATCCACACTACAGCTGCCAACTATACAGGCTGACACCACCCTGCTATGAGACCTTCCTCTCTCTTTGCTGCTCATGAGGTGGTACAATACTGTTTCCTCCCTGAGCCTCCCATCAATGAACCTTCCTCCCCACACCCCTCCACCCTGACCATGTTGGCTTCAGGAGACAGTGCTCTACCTGTGAGATCCTGGATGGATTTCAACATGCATTCAAGGGACAAGCGATCATACCTGTGACATTCAGGGTGACACTCCTGAGCTCAAGGCTGGATTCCATTTTAGCTTTAGGGCTCTGTTTCTTCATCATTCTTTTAAACGCTGTACCACGGGGTTTGCATTTGCCTCAGAAGTTTGGAGTGAGGAGTTCCATCTGCTCCTCTTCTCCGTGCTGCCAGGCCTCAACTTGGGAGCTCACAGTTTCTGCATCCTTCTCCCCTCAAGCCTTTAGAAAAAAAATGTGAGTTTTCTTGATCATACAATAGCAGGAGTAAGCTTTGCTCTGCTTCTCTGCAGCGCATTTCTGGGGACAGTTTGTTCCTACTGAAGACAGCCAAGATGAGAATGCAAATTGCTCTTGAGACATCTTGACTTTGCTTGTGAGTCCTCTGGACTACCAGAGGGGTGAGGAAGAAAGAGGACTTTACAATTTACCTCATCCTCAAACTCCAAAACACTCTCAATAAGAAATATTCGGTCAAATAGCTTTCGTATTCTTGGCTACAAGAGAACTGTCTCAGATGTGGTTTTCTCCTCCAGACACACTGTAAATGCTCCTGGTCAAATACTGATGTCTTGTAAAAATAGAACTATGGCTGTGCCTGATGTCAACCTGTGCAGTTCCCAAATCAAATCACAGCACTTGCCTCAAAAGACCACCCGGCTGCTATAAGTACACCCCTCACACAAACAATGGCACAGCACCTACAGTGCGCTTTAGCGGAGTGCTCTGCGTATTAGCTCCAGCCCTGTCTCACAGGTAAGTCCCTGCTCATGTCCCCACTCTCCTCCTAGGGTATATGGCAACAGGCAGAGGCAGAGGCAGGTACCAGCTGTGGGGCTGATGCCTCCCAAGGGAAGCATTACCCCACCACCTCCAACTCCATCACACGCTTTTGGGTAGCACTGGGCCCCTTGATTATTGCCTGTTACCACCAGTTCCCTGACAACAGCATCGCCTCACTGCACTGTCGAGGAAAAAGACCAATTTGGATAAAAGAAGCCAATGGCAAACAGATGACAAAGAGCCTCACAGCTGCCACAGTGGGGAGGAATCACTTTGGCTTGGTGTGAGATTGCAGCCTCTCTCCAAGGGGACCAAGCAGGGCATGTTGTGTACCGGGGGCTTTCATTGCTCACAGCAGAAGCTAGAGTTAAGCCTGGTTATGTGATTGCCAGAAACATCTGTGGTGTTTCCTCTTACAGATCCTCAGGTCACAAAGCACCTGCTGATGAGGGTCTCTGAGATGTATGGTGTTACCTGCCTGAGAGAAGAAGAATCAATGACCTCTTTCAAGGGTCATTACAATAGATCAAAACCAGTTCCTGAGTCCCTTAGCAGCTCCAGAAGTCCTCTTTGGACATGTGCTACTTTAGCCACGTGGTCCACACACCACTGAATAACAGCTATCTCCTTCTTGGTGCTGAGGTTAGGATGGAGAGTTGGAAGTTCCTCCTCCCACATCCCTGCATGCTCCATCCCTGATGCAAAGTGTCCCAGTGAGGAGCCAAGAGGTGCTCTCTGTCCCACCCCTGATGCTGCTAAGTCAGTGTGAGAAGTGAAGCCACACAAACTTTGGGCCACTTGTAAGAGAGTCATGGCGGTTGAAACACATCGAATACACCCTGACTTTCCCTTTGCAAATTATTCAGGATCAGGTCACAAGTCCCATACCTTTATCTGTGTGTATCAGACTTGTAGGGAAACAGTCTGTTGGTTTGAAGGGAAATTACACTGAAAATTCAAAACAAGGCATGGGACAAAAATAATTGCAATGCACAAAGCTCCTCTCCTCAAAACTAATGCCACATGATTACAGATTCATCCATATGTAGATGACAACAGCCTGTAAGGAATTACAGCATTCCCAGAACTACAGGATACAGCAGACATCAGGTCAGGTCTTACTTGGATTTCTTCAAAGAAAGGAGGAAGGTCTATAAGAAAATTTGGTAAACCTTAAAAAAAAATTTGTTTGTAATTTCTCAACAGGATTGTCAGAGACTTGGAGGAGCCTCTAGTACAGTTCAGACATCAGCAGTGCTGCTTTTCAGATGTGACTTAAGGTACGTTTGGAGCCTGTCACATCTGGGTGTGTAATCCATGTAATGGATTCTTACATGTAATGTAATTCTTACACGGATAAAAAGGTTCAAGTGGAAACCTGGAGTAAATGTATTGCAGCTCATCTTCTTATCTGCTAGATTTGACCTCAAAAGCCTCGTGGAAGATGTTTTAGTCCAGGGAATGCTATTGAAAACACCAAGTGGACATTACAGTCCTCGACCAAGAAAAGCATTTTTTGTTCTGTGTGGTAAAAGATCTCTTCTAGTATATAAACCTCTTTGAGAGGGGCTTATATACTGATCTCAAGTAACATTTGCCATGCACAAGGAACTGACAGTCTTTAATAGACTTACATATCAAATCCATTGCAACACCGAATTTCCAAAGATCAGCAATTTCAAACAGTATTTTCCATCCTAAATTTCCTAGTTCTTTTCTTAATTACATGGCTTTCCCTGTGAGATAGCAGAAATTAAACCACAAGGACAACATACCAACACGAACACATAAGGAAAATATCAATGAATGAACAGATCCAGTTCTCTGCTAGGGAAACTAGAATATTTCTTGTAATAAGATAATGACATATCACTTTATTTCTTTGGAGAGAAACTAACTGGTTTTGTACATGTGCATTTGAGAATAGTCCAGATTCCTCCACTGGCATATGAGACAGTCACCTGCTCAGAATACAGGAGTTTTGTAGACACTCTACAGCCAAGGCACGAGAAATCCCCTAAAAAACCTCTCTGCTAGTCTGCACAGTAGATACAGCACCCTGGGTTAGAGGGATGGAATTGGGAATTCAGGAATTTTGATTCAGGCAAAGGAGGGATGGAGCCCGGGGAAGTGCACACAGCTCTGACAAAGAAGCCAGCTGCCTTCATACGAGAGGCCGTTCTGCCTCTCAGGGGACAAACCAGGTCCTTCCGTGGACTTCAACAAAATGATACAACAAATGATCCAACTTTGAGAGAAAGGCAGATCCCAGATCTGAGTCTGAAACTGCTGACAGGCAACTTCAGAAGATTCCTAAAGAAGCAGGAGTCCTTCACTTGGGTACAGGCTGCTGTGATCCTGGGAGAAAACGCAGCTTTGTCAACAGGCACCAGCAGCAAATGCACATGAGAAACATTATATACCTGCTGGCCCTGGAATGACAGCATTGGTGAAATGGCTCTTCTTTTCCAACTTAGGGAGATTCCTGAGAGAACTGCTTTCATGTCCTTCGTTGATAGTTGTGGCAAGACCTGCAGTTGCAGCTCTATCCCACATGGGCTAAGCATTGGTAGACCAGTGGGATAAAAGACCTGTGGCTGTAGCAAAGGACGCTAGAGGCTTTCTTGGCTTCCTGCATAGGAGCCAAGTCTGTAGAAGGGAGGGCTTGGGGCTTTCCAGGAAATGGCAGAATCAGGCCAGGGTGTTTCTGGACCCCCTTCTTGCTTATTTAGAACAAAAAAAAACTTATCTGCCTGGTGCACTGGACCATGAGGGCAGGTGTTGACCTACACAGCTCTGCCATGGCACTGGGTAGGGGTGAGAAAGCCAGAGGTGGGCAAAGGTCTCACATCTTATATCGGGCATACCCAGGGGCATCCTCCTTCAGCCACAGTTACACACCCAGCAGCAGCCTAGGGCTGACGATGTCTTTTTCTCCTCCTTTTCCTGACCTCTACCATCAACGGAGGTGCCACGTGTGAGGAATTCCCTGTGCTCAGATACACCCCAGTGCTTAGATACACTGCATTCAAAAAGCAGCCTGATCCTTTTCTTTCCTCTTCCTGGCTGCCTCTGAGAGCCACTGTTATGGTTTGAGAAACCCACAACAATTTATGGTCGTTTAGACAATTATTCATATATATTATATCACTTATTATATTATATCACAATTATATTATAATTATTCATATATATTATATCACCTGATGACCCCTCCCCACCCAGGAAGGGGAATCGGGGAAAAACAAGGAAACACAAGGGTTGAAATATAAATAGACTTAATAGGAGAAGACTAAAGAACTAACATTAATAACACTAAAGAACCAATATTAATACCAATATAAAATATACAAGGATTATACTCAGCCCTTTCTATCTGGAGGAAGCTGTGCACCTCCAGCAGGGGACAGCAAGTGGTGGACACTGCGAGCGCTGCGGCTTCGGGAGGAAGGGAAGGGCTCAGGGGTCTGGCACTGGGGCAAGGAGTTCTCGGGGTGGCAGCCATCAAGGGAAAGAGAGAACTCCTCAGCAAACTTTCTCCTTTATATTGAATGTGACATTCATGGTATGAACTAACTCTGTTGGCCAGCTTGGGTCAAGTGCCCAGGTCTCACTCCTCCTCATCCCGGCACCTGGTGAGCTCGGAAACACTGAAACCCTGAAACCTGCACACCGTAGCTGGCTAGGAAGTAAATACTTTCATAAATTTAGATACTAGAGTCTTCTAAAAGTGCAATTTTCCCAGGCATTAGAAATTAGTCCTGTGTCGCCCAAACCAGGACAGCTACTGTAGCTGGGTTTAACCTGCAACACCAGTAGCAGGGCAAAGAACCAGGCAACAGGTCTGTCCTGAGAAAACAGTGTGAGAAATAGGTAATGATTCACCTCCTTTTTATTAATGATGCACCGAATTAAATCTGTAGTCACAAAAGCGCAGATTTTCCAAAACATGGGCTCCCCAAGTAGGAACCAATATTCACTAAACAGCAGTGTCCATGCATGGTATGCAGAAGAGCTGACACACATCTCTGATGCATCACAGAAAGTACCCCCGTGCCACCCAGGACTGGGGGCAAAGTGCAGTGCCTCCCTCCTACACCATCACCACCAGTCTTTGCACAGAGAAGCAATGCTGTGGGGCGGGGGGAATCTCATCTATAGCCTACCACAGCTCATCTGCACGTCCCTGTGGATCCAGATCAGTGTACAGATACACAGATGAGGCTCTGAAAGCACCGGCTGCTTTCTTGCTGAATCAGTGTTTCATCTCTCTTTTGGGTCACCGGCTCTGTATTCTCAGCTCTCTGGATCATGGGGATGGACACCACAGCCAAGAAGATGAATGCAGAGGGGCTGTGCGTTGCTGCCCAGAGCCAGGCAGGCAAGCTGGGGTCTCTTGAGGATGCTACTGTGGAGTACTCATGGGGTGTAGCCCCACTTTGCCGAACCCCAGCCCCTAGTGCAGCAGGGATTCCCAGGAGCTTCCACGGGTGCCTGCATGAATGGGGATTGGGGAAAGCAGCTCTTTAACAAATCTGAGTGATATTCCAGGGACAAAGGACTGAGCCCATAGTAAAAACTTTGCAGGTGACTGCTTTTGCAAGCATCTGATCCCAGCCCAATTCCCAGTTCAGCCTTTGTCCTGAAGGAGGGGGAAAAGGGAGGGATCAGCACCTCAAGTCTGCAACAAAACACTGTTGATCAGCAAGGACGGTAGGTTACTCTGTGGCCCACCTCTCAGCAGTGTCTGAATGCTGAGGGTCTCTTCTGGGGCATGTCATTGTTTATGGCATGTTACAACACACGATTTTCAGATGCTGGTTACAGTCTGCCGTTAGGTTGCTTCATAATTGCTACACCAAGGTATGGACCAAGTCCTGCTTTTCCTGTTTCAACTGTAAATACAAAAGACAGTTGATTGCAGGGCATTGTAGTGAGTTGAGAAAAGTTTTGACAAGTCAGCCAAGTCCTGTTGTCAGTCGTATGTGTGCAGCTCAGAAGCACTGGGACCTTTCAGTGTGCAAGGGGCTGTGCTGCATCCTGCAGCCTCCAGATGGAAGATTATTTCCTTTCCAGATTTGCCAGAAATATCCATGAGTTCACATTTCCAGGGAATTCTGCAAGTTCAGCCTGCTATAAAAGTCCATGACCTGCTATAAAAGTCCATGACCACTGAAATACCAAGGAGGCTGAACAGACCTCAATTCAACAGTTTTCTGATCTTCTCCCACTCTGTTGGCTCTGAGTCTGTCTTCACTGCTTCAGCTGTGTTTGGTGTGCAGAGCCACACTGAAATCTGGCTTTTCCCACACGGCTGGATTGCTGCGAGCCTGCCCCATCCTCTCCCAATCCCTCTGCACACCTCTTCCTTTCTCCAACAGCACCAAGACAAACATCAGAAGGAGACAGAGGGGTTTGTTTCACTCTTTCATTCCGGGCTGAATCCCCGTGTATTGTTTTGCTCAGCACACTGGTCTTCTGTGCCAGACTACTAAGAGCCACAACCGAAAGCCACCACATCACTACAGGTGGGACAATCTGGGTAACACTGTGGTGCTGTACTGTGAGCAGTGCCAAGAGCCAAATCTCGTTTGCAAAGGGGGCACAGCTAGGTCAGGGAAGGAGCAGTAGTTTTAATAATTAAACCTGGTCCTAGCTTACTTGGAGTTTCTGGTGGGGTTGAAAAGAGGATCCTAGTCTCCCTGGAGGAAGAGGAGCTCAGCACTGCCGACGGAGCCGCTGGCCTGCTGGAGCAAGCTGGGGGAGGTAGGCAGAGTGTTGCCTGGCATCCCTACACAATTAAACTAGGTAAAATCCTAAGAAAGGCATCTCACGGAGATGAGATTTGAAGGTGCCTATTTCTCTCCTTTGATAGGAAAGGAAGCTAGCTAAGGCGTGGAGGCTACGTTTTAGACATCTCGGAGCAGACAAATCCCATGTCAAGTGTGTGCATGCGCTGTTCCGCAGCTTTCAAAGATACAGCTAAAACTACTGCCGATTTCTGCCCGTATACCACAAGGAATATCCTCTTTGGACAAGCACAGCTGTTTCATGCGTTAAAGGCATGACTGCCACAAATGACTAATTTCTCCTGCAAAGCCTTTGCAACAATCCAGGGCTGTGAACAGCACTGACTGCACAGCCGGAGGGTTTAGGGCTGAATTAGACACTTACTGGAGTTTGGTAATTCCAAAGAGTTATTAAAAGCTGTCAGTGCTGTAGCAGGCCCACAGCAGATGGTCAGCAAGATCTGCTCTATTTGCTTCTATCTGAAAGATCTCCGGGTGAATTCAAAGCAGCGAAAGAAAAGCTGCGAGAGTCCCTGCCCCCTTGCAAGAGAAGGCTCGGCACAGCAGGCTGTTTATAAATAACCAGTTTCAGGAAAAGGCACTTTCCGTTCTGGTGTCAGTACGCTGTAAAGAATAAACAGCTTTCAGAGCTGAAAAAAGCCCTCCTTATCTTCTCAGTATGCAAAACCCTGCATCTTCCTCCTGTGCTCAGCAAGCTCAGGCAATTCAGGGCATGGCAGGCAGCGGGAGCACCCTCAGCTCGGCGGGGAGGCAGGCAGGGGAGACTGGGTCACCTCCCGCACAGAAACATTTGCTGCAGTTTTTACGGGGCCACCAGGCAGAAGGCAGACTCGTTAGCATGGGATGTTCCATCAGTTCCCTCATTTCTGCACTGCTGGCCTGCGTTACGTGGGATCTCAGAAGACCAACAAGGGGCTTGAGCATGCTGAAATAGTGCCCACAGTGTGAGGGCACAGCCTCTCGTTACCGCACTTTCACAAATCACCCGAGCTGGATCACGGGCTAAAATACATAGTATATCGGGTGAAAAACAGATAGGTGAATTCTCTGTCAGTGTGGCAACAACAGAGCTAGGAGCAACAGGAGGGAGCCTGCAGCTTCTGCTCTGAGCACAGGCAGCTCAGCCCAGCAGTACCACGCGGGAACTTCTTTAAGTTCTCAGTTTAAGTCAAAGTAGCTCTCAGACCTCTCTAGTTAAAGACACAGTTTCTGGAATCCTGGCACTTTCTGAAAAGCACACCCTGACCTTTCCTTTTGTCCTCATCCCTGGGAACCCAGGACTATTCTGATGCCCAACGGAAAGGGGTTGGAAGTGGGACAGGAGGGTTTTCCATCTGCAGGGTGGAGGGGTGCAAAGCCCTACAGATAGCTGGGTCTGCTTCCACGCCAGAGCCTTGAACTCGGCTCTTTGTAGCAGCCAATGTAAAGCAGAGGAGAGCAGCCCTTCCTCCCCATCCCAGCATGGCTGTCCCAAATGAGGAGGGACACTGGGGTGCTGGGGGCAGATTGCTCAGGGGCCATCGATGGTGAGAGTGGTGCCCTGGTGCGAGCGCTGCTAAGCAGCCGTGGTACTCTGACAGAGCCCGCGAAGGCAGGATGGGTCCCGGCAGCCGGGGCCACCCGGGAACTCCCACGGAGCGCTGCTGCCTCCCGGTGGCACTGGGCGACAACCACAGCCCAGTCCAGCCACAGCGCCGCGGGAACTGGGTGCTGGGGGAGTTTCACGCCACTGGGGTCATTTTCCAGGAGCTGGTCCTGGCCCCTTCCTTCCCGCAGCCGTGCTGTTTGCTCCAAAGATGGAGGGATGCATGGGCTGCCTGCAACGGTGGTGGCATCTTCCACATTCTGCACCCTCTGGAATCGGAGTGAGGAGCCAGGGCCCTGGAAATTCTCCTCCTTGCTGAAGCAGAACATCCTGTAAGCAGACCAGTGTTATGGGGATCTCCTCTAAAGCTATTTCCGTTGCTTTAACTCCTTCTGCAAAACTCCTTTTCTGCCCCAGGAGCTCCCCATGTCCCATGTGGCCGCTTCCATTGGAGCAGAGCCAGTGCTGGTCCACCAGGCTCTGCTCCAGGCTCTGCTCCTGCACCAGCACCTCATGTGATGAGGACCTCCTGCCCCCTGCCCCACACTGCACACCAGGCACTGCAAGGGCCTTCAGATGCTTTCTGTGTCCTGGATCTGGAGAAGCTGGACATGCCAGGGAGTGCCATGGCTTGACATATGCCAACATGTACCAGATCGTAAGCTGGCTGTCTTCTGCATCCCATCAGTGACAGCCCTCAAAGCATAGGATCCCGGAGAGAGACTCTTCTGCAGAGCTCCAGAGCCGCTCCTCTCCCCCCTAAAATTACCTCCAGCACTGTCAGGAGGATCCTTCAACTCAAGAGGTATAGACACGGCATATCATTTGAAGACACAGCAGAAACACGGGCCATGCTTAGGTAACGTACCCAAACAGGAATGAGTGCATGATGCCTAAAGAGGTTTCAAGGGCTTCCCAATCCCACTTTTCCTTGATGCTCAGATTCCAGGCTCTCCAAGCACTGGGAGAGCACTTCAAGCTACTTCCCACTGCTGACCAGGAGCAGTAAGTAGCAATGATGTGAAAACTACCTCCAGAGCAGAACTGATCCTGAGAGGCAAATCCACCATCACCTCCCTGCCTGCCAAACAGTGCTCTGTTCACTAGGAATGCCACTTTGCACCTAGGCACATCTTTGGTCTCAGAACCAAAAACAGCAGGCAGAACCACAGCTCAATGAGCTTCCAGGCCATCACCTCGATAATGATGACCCACAATGCTGCTCCCTTTGTAGTTTTCCTTCTCTGTATTCTCTCTGTGCTTCCAAATCTTCCTTTTGACTGACAGGTCTGAAGTGCATCCAACCACACAGACATGATATTTTCCACATCCTCTTTCCCTCTCCAGGGATCACTCCAAACTAAATTTATCTTTACAAAGTTTTTTGAAAGGTCTTTGAAGACTCCATCAAGAACAGGCATTACAGGCACTCTGGACATGCTAGTTGTTTTCTTCCATGACTGGATTTAGTCCATGAAGAAGAAAGATCCTAAATTCATGCTAGCAGCATGCAAGCTGGTGACTTTTGTTATGGTAATGCTGTGTGAATCCGGACTACCCTTCCTTGCATAAGTATGCTCTCTCTGCCACCCACTATTCCTCCCTGAAGCAGGTTCTTGGGGGAGGATCGTTCCTTCAGTCCCAGGAGAAACGTACCACTGAGAAAGGACTAATCTTCCTTGGAGGGCTGGAGATATTTTTAGATATAACTAGAAACCAGGACGAATTCACACTGCTGAGTCTGTAGGTAGAAATGCAGTGCAGGTGCAGCCCCTGAAGGGCAGCAGTGAGCACTGGTGGAGGACGTGTGCATCGCCCTGCTTTGTATATGCCACGAGCTTCCTTAGACCCCAGAGATTACCTCTGTGGTCTGTGAGCCATTCCTCTTCTTTCTACTGCTCATTTCGTCTGCAGATTTTGTTTCTCTATAGATGGTCCTATTTCACTGAAGAAGTGTGCAAAAGAAGATATTGTCAGTTCTTCAAACACTGAATAAACTCCCCAACTTAAAACCTCTGTAAACTTTTTTCTTATAACCAGTCTTTACTTTTTCCACAGGGATGGACAGAATTGGAACTGGGAGATTCAGGTACACAACATGGATTAATTTTGCAATCACAGAGTTATGCCTGATGATGATGAATGTATATTGAGTGGGAAATAGCTGGCATGATGAAGCTTGGCTGTGCTCCCTGCCTTCCCCGTGGGTCAGTCAATGCCTGCAGTGAAATCGCATGACCCAGAGATTCCCTTCTTTTGGAATTAACATTTTTATTGGTTTTCCAAAAAGAAAAACAATTCCCAGGGCACAAAAGCACCTAAAGAAGATGCTGGTGCTTTTCAGCCAGATGTGTGTAAAGGCCAGAAATTTACACAATAAAGCACGTCCGTCTTCAAGAGATTGGCTGTATGTCTGTCACCTCTTCAGAGCTGACACTGACAAAACAGAACAAAAGAGAAAGAAAAAGATCTCTTATTCTCTCAGATGAGTGTGTCATTATTCTTCAAAGGAAGGGAGGGAGTGTGGGATTTGATCACAACAAATGCATCACACTCAAATGGACACTCTTTCAGAAGAACAGCTCATCCAGGAGAACACACTGTACATCTCAGCTACAGCCAAACAATTCCAGCGTCATTGCAGATCTTCAGGAACCATGAATCCAATACAGCCAAGAGAGGGATCTGGATTTTCACAGTAACATTCTGTCAAGAGACAAAGAAAACCCTTTTAAAGTGCTGCTTCTTTTCTTTAAAGTGTATTTTCATCTGCTGACAGTGGTTTGCTTATTTAGTGCATCTAAAAGAGACCACTTGCACTACAAATTACTTGCTTCTGCAATCCAGCACCACCATATGTTTGCTTTACTTCCATTTATTTTATGAAGCCTTTCTTAGGAACATAATTTGTGGGGTGTTATGGTTTGAGAAACACATAACAATTTATGGTCGTTTAGACAATTATTCTATCACCTGATGACCCCTCCCCACCCAGGAAGGGGAATCGGGGAAAAACAAGAAAACACAAGGGTTGAAATATAAATAGACTTAATAGGAGAAGACTAAAGAACTAACATTAATAACACTAAAGAACCAATATTGATCCCAATACCAATATAAAATATACAAGGATTATACTCAGCCCTTTCTATCTGGAGGAAGCTGTGCACCCCCAGCAGGGGACAGCAAGTGGTGGACACTGCGAGCGCTGCGGCTTCGGGAGGAAGGGAAGGGCTCAGGGGTCTGGCACTGGGGCAAGGAGTTCTCGGGGTGGCAGCCATCAAGGGAAAGAGAGAACTCCTCAGCAAACTTTCTCCTTTATATTGAATGTGACGTTCGTGGTATAAAATAACCCTGTTGGCCAGTTTGGGTCAAGTGCCCAGGTCTCACTCCTCCTCATCCCTGTACCTGGTGAGCTCGGAAACACTGAGACCTTGAAACCCGCACAACATAGCTGGCTAGAAATTAAATACTTTCACAAATTTAGACACTAGAGTCTTCTAAAAGTGCAATTTTCCCAGGCATTAGAAGAGAAATTAGTCCTGTGTCGCTCAAACCAGGACAGGGGTATGAGGGTTATTTCTCCTAGAAAACTTCTGAAGCTGAAAAGCAAGTCCCAGTTTGCTAATACACTTAAATAGAGCAAAAAATGGTGCTTCACTAAAATTTGTAGTACTCTTTAATGGCATTTACTACGTTCTGTTTCAAATTAGTTTCTGTCACAAATGGGGTCAATCTGGGAATTGCCTGCGCTACCTCTCCAACACCTTCCTGCTTTGTCGTAAGTCCTATTTGTGCTCACAGAAGACTTGTTGAACAAGTGTTTTAACGATTCAAGGCCTGCAAGGATTTACTTACATGCTGTTTCAAGCAAACCAGAGGTCCAACTGACTTCAACAAACTGTTCATGTGCTTAAAGCTGAATAAATGTCTACTGCACATACATTTTCAGCCATAGCCCTGCTCTATATTTAACATGATTTTGACCTGTTGTGGACACTTCTGTAATTAGAAATTTCTTACTGTATCAGGCATTTCTCAAAGCAATATTTACACTCTTACTTTTAGTCATACATACACTGACTTCATTCAGGACATGACCTCAGATTTTTTATTTAAAAATTAGGTGTATTTTCCTTAAAATACTATAGCTTCTGCAGTAGGTAGCAGAAATGTATTAACTTACATTTCTTTGCTCTTGATTTGAAAGCTAGCATTGCATTACTAGCTGAACAAAAAGAGGTAAGGAGAGACACTGTGTAAAAATATTATCGATTTTTTAAATCATTTTTAAATGTAAATTGTTCTCAATATTTAGAAAGGTTCTCTATTTTTTATATTTCTAATTGTTTTCCTCCTAGTTTATTTTCTGATATTGCTAAAGTGATAATTTTGTAATCTCTGTGGATACACATTGAAATATTCGTGCTTTTTATATGAAAATATCTTTTATTGTGCTTATTGTACAGAAATGGACACATCAACAGCTTCACTAACAAATAAACACTGAAACGCGAAATCAAATACTGAACTGCACCAAATCAAAACTGAATTGCTTCAGCAAGGTGACATGTCCACCTCCCCCATCAGCACCTGCTACTGAAACCAGGAAGAACATCTACTCTTCAGCCACTGACCATCTTTTGCCTTTGACTGAAGCCTTAAATATGGGCTCATCTGCGTAATAAATGTTCAGTGACTTCGTTAATTTATTGCAAGGCATTGTTAGCAGTGAAGCAATTTCCTTCTTTAGAGGCTGCATTTTCAGGTAACAGGGCTATTTATACCAGCAGAGTGAATACCACTTCAGTATCTTCAGGATTGGTGCAAATGTTTTTGTACAATCATTTTTTTGAGTTCAGGTATGAGTCCCTCCAGTGGTGGTGCTAAAAAAGCACCTATAATTTAGTTCATTATATATTTCAAGCTGAAATTAAAACAGGCAAAACCCCCTAATTTTACAGCCTTGTTTTGATTAATTACCTGACCAAAGAAATTATGCAACTGGTTATTTAAATTGCTCTGCTGTTTCAAAAAAGGCATTTTCCCAGGAGACAGTATATGTGTGTCATGTTTTGAGACGCAAGTTAAAGTAGTATTATACAGAAAGAATCTCATAATTGTCTTTGACAGCTCTATAGTAATGGAAAGATAAGGGATAAAGTTTAATTGCAAATTGTTATGTATGCTCTACTTCTACACAATTATTCATTATTCTCCCACTGTTTTATTGACTAGTTATAAATTCTAGGCCTTTTAGAAAGCCTAGAGTATCCACTGCCTTTCAGAGGTGCTACAGCAGGGTTTATCTAATGAGGCATAAACCATTAGCTACCTGGTTTTGCATTGCATTCACACAAGCACGGGCTGTGACCAGAACAGCCTCGGCCTTCCCTGGGCCTGCAGTGAGGCCTTCCCCCGCTTCCCCCGGGCGGGCCCCGGCGTTTGCCCGCAGGATGAGGCGGGTCAGGAAACGGCCTGTTCTAACAGAAACCACCAGTGCCTTGATGCGGCCCCTCCACACGGGCCTGCCTGGGAAACAGCCCAGGACACAGCTTTCCCTCACAACTAGCAGATGGTGGCATTGCCCGGTAGTGAAACCACGCGCTCAGAGCCACGGCTCCTCCTCAGCGCCCTCCCAGGCAGCCATGGCCCAGGGCGCCGCGGACACCCGCGCCGGACTGCTCCTCAGCGCCCCCGCAGGCAGCCATGTCGCCGCCGGCTGCCCCTCAACAGCGGGCGGGCGGGCGCCCCGTTGCCATGGCAGCCCGCGCGCTCCCCGCTCCTCGAGCGCGCAGGCGCCGGCGGCCGCGCCTCGCGCATATGCTGGCCCTCGGTCAGCAGCGGCCGCGCATGCGCAGAGGTCGGCGGAGCTCTGTCAGCTGGGCCCGGCGGAGCTGCGCTCCCTCCAGCCGTTCATCCCGACTGATCGACCGACCGACCCGGCCATGTCATACGGCCCGCTGGACCCCTACCGCCCCGGGGCGCCGCCCCCGCCGCGGGACTTCGGCGGCATCATCCAGACATGCAGCGCCAACGTGCAGCGCATCGCGCAGTACAGTGAGTGCGCCCGGGGAGGGGGGGAAGTGGGGCGGCCCGGCCCGGCGGCGCCCTGTGAGGAGCCCGGCGGCCGCCTGGCCGGTGGGGCGGGGGCCGGGCTCCTCGTGGTCCCGCGCTCCTCGGGGTCCCGCGGGGGCGCCGGGACTGGCAGAGCGTCCGCCGGGGCGGTGCCGGGCGGGCCGAGGGCTGGCCCGGCCGCCGGTACCGGGGGCCTCGCTGGCCCGTGGCCGTGGGCACACGCCAGCCGGTGGCTGAGCTTCCTCCTCCCTGCCTTGTAATTAACGGCTGGCGTGCTGCCGCTGGCCCGGGCGGAGTACGCGCTCCTGTCGCTCTTGATGCGGTGTTTGTGTCATTCTGACCAAGCTGCGGTCTTCCCCGGCGGCAGTGACGCCCTCTGTCACCCCTGGCAAGAGCCCGGCTTCTCCTTCGCCGTCAGGTGCCTTCAGTGAGGTGCTTAAGTGGAACAGGCAGCGCAGTGTTGTCACCCTGCCTCGTGCGGGGCGTCTGGGAGAAGCTGCTGTCGCAGAGATTTCCGAAGGCTGCTGTTAACTTGCCCGTTTCCTCTTAAATGTGCTGGCAGAGTTCTGCAGGGAAGTGTTCTGCTGCATTAAGTAAATGGAGTTGGAGTTTCTTGATCATATGGTTGTCGATAGAGAAAGTTATCAGTATCATAAGCTAATCATTGAAAGTCTAGTATTGATTGCTGAAATACTGCTTATGAAATGAGTCGCTTCCAAAAGAGTCTTTGATATAACCACTTCCTAAGGATACTGCCTTTGCTAAAAAAAGGCATTAATTGTCTATGTACCCATGCAATTTTGGGGGTCAGTTGAACATTGTGGTTCTTCTGAAAGTTGGTGACTTCACTAATTCATAATACAAAGCTATTAATATTGCTGAAACTGCTTTGCTTTTTGTTCAGTCGTGTTTGTTTCCTCATGGTATAGGCATGGCTGCAAGTTGAATTGCTTCAAAGTTCACCAAATAACATGGGTTGCCTGAGGTGTTTTTTTTATTTTATTTTTACAACCCCTGCCTTGCATGGGACATCTCCCTGTGAGCCTCCCCTTCTAAGTAGTTCAGCTTCCCTTTCTCATAGGACAAGCTTTCACTGTCTTGTGACCAGCAGCCATCCTATCTCAGTGTGCTGCCTATCTCAAATGAAACAAATATATCCTTACAGTTTTTATCAAGGTGGGTGGGAACACACAGAACATATGACTTAATGTTATGGTAATTAACTTTATTACACATTTTATAAAAGCTTTCCATTCAAGCCTAGCAGAAGAGATATTGAAGCCTTAAGCCTGTTCTCATTTCTCCTTTCATTCCCTATAGGGAAACCAGCAAGCAAACAGCAGACGCGTCTGACTATTTTTCATTCCATTGGGAAACTGTAGAGTTAGTATTTCACACAAAATGTGCAGAAAACTGGTGACCTGAGCTGGCAAAACTGTTGCTTGCAAGACTGTTACACTACCTAAGCATCTAGAGCAGAGATTCAAATGTTTTGGGTGTAAAATAGTATGCGTAAGTAAGGCTTTACAGCATAAAATTGAAAGGGTTTGGAGACAGGAAGCTATTGAATGAGGGGGCTCTCTATGTTGAGATGTATACCCACTATCCAAAGAATAAAAGTAAAGAGCTCCAGCCCCTTCCTCTGGCCTCCCAGACACTTTGCTCTCATTTTGTGTAGCCTCTGTGCATTGCTGTTGGCTGAGATAAACTAAGCGTAGTGAACTGTTGAACCTGGCTCAGAGCAGGACAAAAACACATCACCTAGTGTGGAAAAGGGGCTCATACAAGAATCTCCCCCAATGGAGAAAAAAATACACATCACAGAGTATCTAGACATCATAGCACAAACGCCATTTGCAAAGTCCTTGAAATCCACACACAGAGTATAGTCCATGTGCCATTTTTCAGTTTGGCCTTCCTGTGGCTGACAGAGCTGTGACATATGTGCAGTCTTGCTTGCTAGAAGCCACATTCAGTCAAGTGTATGAGCTGTAAAAAACTCCTTACTGTATGAAGTCTAGAATTCTCAGCGAGAATGCTCTCACTGGATGCAAAACCTAGAATGCTTGCCTAGTTACTTACTAAATCATATTGTAGCCTTAGCTGAGCTGCCATTGTTATAAGCCATTGGATATCACTTTAAAAGAAGTGGCCTTTGTAGGAATCTGATGTTTCTTCAGCAACACATTTAATCAACTGAAGTGGCTGCTCCAGGCTGAAAGCAGAGATTACACCAGTAGGATGTCGCTGAACTGGAAGTAGCTCTTGTTAAACTCATGAGGTATTTCAACTCGATGCAGGTGCCTATAGAACTATATTAAGTTGATCCTCCTTGGTCTTGCCCCTTTTGATGGCTGATGGGATAGCACACGATTTCATGATTGATTTGAGCCAATCATGTCGTAAGTGGTGCACCCAGCATCTTTGGTAATGCTAAAAACTGTGCATCTGCAGAATAAAATGGATCAGATTGCTGATCTGTCAAAAAAAAAAAATCTTCTGAGGTAGAGGGAGTGGAGAGAGAAGATGGTACTTGCTTTTCAGGTAGGTTAACGGTTTAATGTGATTAATTGTGTGGTTGTGTGATCACTAGTGCCTACACAAGGAAAATAGTGGAAAAACATAGGAGAGAGGGGAGAAAGAGGGCTAGAATATCTCTTCTTGCTATGACATGATTTCAAATTGATGTAAGCTAATTGTGAAGTGCACCATTGCTATCTGCTGTTCTTGAAAGGCTGTGCCAGTATTGCAAAAGATTTGGGCTGTCACGAGTAGAAAAATTTAGATTTTTCTTTTTTTAAACTGATAGCAGCCCTTGGCTTTTTTTTTTTTTTATCAGAGTACTAATAATTTAAGTAACTTTAGAATATGTAAAAGTGGCAACACAGTGTAGTAAAGTTGTTCTGTAGCAGTGATAGCCTAAAATACAGAAATAGCAAGGCTGGTAGAAACAAATAGCTATTTTAGCTGGTCTAAAAAGGTTGAGGAAGAGGAATACGCAAGCTTTTAGCTCCACAGACTTGTATGCAGGGTATGTATGCCTTACTATCACTTTCTTATCTGAAAGTCTGTTAGGCTGGATCATGTCTAAATGGGGATGTTTAAAATACACTTTGTATTTAAAGCAAAGAATGTAAGTGTTGTTTTACCAGCTTAAGTCAAACATTGAGAGAAATCCTTTGGGGGAAGCTAGAAGAATGCATTCAAGAAGAAATAAAACACACTAGAATTTGTCTTACTAACTCATCTTGTGATCTCTTTATCTTCAGCTGCTCAAATAAAGAATTTGATGAGCCAGCTGGGAACCAAGCAGGATTCCAGCAAGCTTCAGGAGAACTTGTAAGTTTTAAATGAGCTAAAATTTGTATACATTCTCTTTCACTTCTGCATGTATTCTTAGAGGAACTGGATTGCTTGCTTTGTGGTGATGCTTTATTAGATAAATTTAATACATTCCTACAAACCAAAAATGACTAGCTGTGTTAAGTAGCTTACTGGACGAATTAAGGTGTTTCCGGAGGACTCTGGAGAAGCCATTCGTAACTGCTGGATAGGAATGATTAGAAACAGTACACCTTATTTAAAAAGGGTAGTAGTACATCAGCCATGCATTAGCTGTAGTTTGAGGACTAGCTATAGTAGCTTCACTTGTGCTTTAGAAGAAATGAATGCTGGACTGGGTATTTGGTCCTCACATAAGAGCAATATGGAAAACCAGCAAGGAAGACCCATAATTGATGAAAAAAAGTAGCTTGTAGTACAGATGGATTTAGGCACTAGAAAGATTAGCAATCCTATATGGCAGCCAAAATGCCACATGTAACTTCAGAAGAATAAGATGCCGATGGGGAACAATATAGAATACATTTAAACAGGCATGGTCCAAACTGACTCTTGGAGATACTGAACAGGGAGTCTGTATGTCTGCATCTTTTGCAAACTTGCAAAGCATAAATAGCAAGTTATGAGAAGAATAATTTCCGGAGTCATAAAAGAAAACTTGAAAGTAAGTTCTTCCATTATCTCTTCATGTGACTGTACCTTGAATTTCTTAATACGTGACATCCCTATTTTTTGTAGTAGCTGATTTTTGGATAAGTTCATAACTTTTGGTAATAGCTACATTTGGAGGATGAGATCAGATTCCAGCTTGGGGAGAAAGAAGCTTGTTTGCCTGAGCTGCTCAGTTGACTTCATCTGTATTTAATTGGTAGATTAAAGAACTAATCACTGGGTGACCTAACAAATGTCTTCCCATTTAATTTCATTGTAGAAATGGCCTTCCTCTTTAAGGTGAGAGTGGGTGCACTCCACAAATTGTCAGCTGCCATAAAAATGTAATACAAAAATGTATGTGTGGTTTATTCATCTTACGTATTGCAGGTCAACTTGTGCAATAATACAGCCTGAATACTTTGATTTGTGTACCTATTGGGCTGAATAGGTGACTTTCACTCAAACATCTTTTATCCATTGAATGCCAACAAAATTGGTTCTTGTTTTAGTATTTTATATTGTCCTGGTTTACATTATTAGTTTTTGTGCATATGGCTGCAAAATAAAACTTGCATTTTTGTTCTCTGTGAAGCACAAGCATTCTTGCAAATAAACTGCATCTTTGATGTACAAGGTGATTTCTTTACGTTAAGTTCAGTGTAACTAATGTCTTTCTGTATTGTGGTACTAATGAAGGTGCTGCTGCACTAGATCTTTGCAACTATAGCTTTGAATTCCAATGTTGTTGGAAAACATAAAGGCTAGAGGGAAAGCCTGGCATTTCCCGAAGTAGAAGCTGGATCATTCCTCTCTCTGACCATTAATTTTCATGAACATATAAGAATTTAATATCTCTGAGTCTCTCTAATTTTATCAAATGTACATTTAACCAATGGAGTTAGCAGTTGTCAAATGAACGGTTAGTTACTAGTTGGTACCACAAGGAATTCACCCTAAAGGAGTGATTATGTTCACTGAATAAAGTTGTCTTTCCCTTGAATTTCTCTGTTATGCCATTGGAGAAAAATATCTTTTAAAAACTACTGAATTATACTAGTTAGCAGGGAGCACAGAACTTCTTTCAATCTTTTTTAAAACGTAGCCCAGAGTCAAGTTGATGGTAAAAGCTGAAAGTACATCTCTGTTCTGTTAGGGTGAAGAAAAAAAAAAAAAAAAAAAAAAAAAAAAAAAAAAAAAAAAAACAACTAAACAAACCCACACCATAAAGATGTGTGATCTCAGAACCCCTACTTGGTCGTTATTTTGGAAACTGAAATGCTCAGAGACTGCTTTTTAGGTAGAAGCTTGTGAACTTGCTTTTGAACTGTTATTTCAGACAACAGCTACAGCATTCTGCAAACCGCCTTGCCAAAGAGACCAATGAATATCTAAAGGAGTTGGGGTCTCTGCCACTTCCTCTATCTGCTTCTGAACAGGTAGGCACACAGAATTTGTCTGGACGTATTTTTTTAAATCACTCATTAAATGAAACTAGCTTAGACCACAACCTCATGAAGCTTGAATTGGCACAGCTGAAGAGACAGCAGCCTTTTGCAATGAAGAAGTAGGGAAATACATTAAACTGGCTACATCCTGGTTGCTTATATGATGCTGGCAAAGCAATGTTTGCCCCTGGCAAATAGCTATAAAACTTACTCACGTGAGAATAAGAAGCCCTAAATGTTTGGGGAGAGCTGAGTATGCAATTCTGGTTTTCTGAATAAATTTCTGAAAAATAATCTTGTTTACCAAGTGCCTGGTGATGCAAGGCAGTGTTTTAGGATAAAGAACTTGTAGCAAACTGCATGTCAGTGTGAAATGTGATCAAGCCAAAAAGCTTTCCCTGGCATGTGATTTATTAGAAGGGGGAACAAGCTGACTCACCTTGCTTGTATTTGAATAAAGCAAAATGTAGCAAGGCAATGATTATGACTTTATCTCTTGCCAAATAGTCCTTCGAGTTCCCCTTTCCTATGGGAAAGGGAAGGGGCAGTCCTCTGCTGTTGGCGTTTTCTTGCTCTACTTCAAATCACTACCACAGTATCAATGTATCTGCCTTTGTGATACTGTTGTGGGATGATCTGTGGATGTGGGTCAGCAGATGTTGTCTTCATCTAATTCTGTATTTAAAGGTTTATATGCCAGTTGCAAGCATGGCCACATTTTGTCTGTTTGTTCAGCAGATATTTTTCAGTTAATCTCCCTCTGGTGAACAAAATCCTGTCTTGTGCATCTCGCTGAATACAGCAGTGACTTTTGAAGCCTAGTGAAGCTTGGACCAATCCAGTCAAAATCTGCATCAACATGCTGAGGATCTCCTCTGGCAGAAGGGTTGTTGCTTCCAGATGGCTCAGATGGAAGTTGCAGTGTATTATGAGGCTGCTGTAGTGGCTTATAGAAAACATTATTTGAAAGCATTTATTTCCTTGAAATGGCTGTTGAATTCATACAAACTCATGGAAGGATTACAATACTGGAAAGCCTGCAGTTTGGGACGGCTGTTGTGAATGTCTCTAACAGAAAACATAAGAACTGTCCAGAGTATTGAGTGTCCTTGGGACAAGCTTTTTCACAACTTCTTGTTTCCCATAACTGGGATGTCACAACACTCAAAGGAGACGTTCTGTGAAGGCTAAATAAGTTGATACTGTAAAATGAGGATGAAAAGGAAAATTATAACTAATGTATTTGGAGAAAAGATACACTGAAATGGTTACTGGGACTAAGGATATTCTTTGATCAGGTAACAGCAAGCTTGTAGTGTGGTATGGCTGGAAGAGATGGCTTGTGAAACTAGGGTAATGGGTGTTGTCATTAGTTCTGGAAGTGTGGGGCTTCCTATATTTATAAGAAAGTTGAGGGAGTTATCTTATCAGGACAAGAGAAAACTAAGTACTACCAGGTTGGCTAAGTAGAGGAATGGAGGGTAAAGGCATTGTAGGTCTACAAAAGGTATGTAATTAAATGTGATAGATTACTGGAATGTGATTTGAATAAGAATAATGGTGTAGAAGACCTTTCTACTTCAGACTTAAAACTAGATTGAAATTAGAGAACCTTATTGCACAAAACTGTTCTGTAATAGGCAAGGCATAGAACATTTGGTATAACAAAATATGATGGGCTTCTTGTTCTCTCCAGTGTCCCAGAATGCTGGAACCGAAAGATCACTTGAATGACAGCATTCATTGTTGTTATTGTGATGATGAGAGTCTGATAGTTACATTATCATGAATGGGAATATCTGAGCACTTGTTTTTGTTCCAATTCTTTAGCGCCAACAGAGGCTTCAGAAAGAACGTTTAATGAATGACTTCTCCGCGGCCTTAAATAACTTCCAGGCAATACAGAGGCGAGTGTCGGAGAAGGAAAAAGAGACTGTAGCAAGGGCAAGAGCTGGCTCCCGTATCTCTGTAAGTATTTATAGGAATTTTGTATTGATATCATGAACCACAAGTCTTTTGAGAGATCTTGCCTACCAACTTCATAGCTGTCTACTGAGCACAGATGAGGCCTCGGTGCATTTGTTTTGTCATTCCAGATGTAAGTACACACTCATTTTGGTGTGCTCCTCATCAGTGTTAGTAGAGGAGGGAAGGAATCCTGGTAGCTGCAAATGGTAGCAGAGGATGAGATGGGCAGTCAAACTATAGTTAATGGCAAAGTATTGGAGGCTTCGCTTGACATCAGCCCTAGACTATAAAATTTAAGAGGTCAGTTGGAAGCTTACCACACCGTAAATTACATCTCAAATCTCTCGCTATGTTTCTTTGTTTTCTTATAGCTTCTGTCCTGCTAACATCTCCAATGTACGTTCAAACCTTCTCCCTATTATATTTTGACAAACCCCTGTGGCTACTAAGAATTCATAATAAAAAGGCCAGTGAAAGTATTTTTCTCCCCTTGCCTTGGGTCTTTGTGTTAACTATGCATTCTCAATTTCTACAATGGAACACATTTATCCATTGGATTATGCTCTGAATTTTTTGCTACAGTGTGAGAGAGGAAGTGGAAAACAATGACAGCTGATAGGAATAAACTGACTAGCTGCTTTTGATCACTCAGTTGTCTCTGATTTGCAGAAACAATGTGTGTCTAAAAATTAAATGTAAAGATGAATCTAAATCTAATCTTAATTAGTCAAGTGAAATCCGAAAGCTGAAGCTGACGGTGGCATTCTCAAAGAACTCTCTGGACAGTATACACCTTTGTCTTCAAGATACTCCTGTTGACTTTGTGCGTGGTCTTAGTAGTCTGCAAGACTAATAATTCATTTATCTCTTCCAGGCTGATGAGCGGTTCAGAGAAGAACAGCTTGTTTCATTTGATAGGTAACAACTTCTTGTACTCTTGATGTTATACTTTTACCTATGTATAACTAAAGTTTTTGTGGAGATACGTTGCTGTAACTTGGGCCAGGCTCTGCTAGCTGGATGCAAAGCAAAAAGTTTTGAAATGCAATTATTACAGTACTCCTAATATATATGAAAAAAAATTAACTGCATATGACAGTATTTTACCCTTCTTAAATGTAGGTTATGTGATTACTGCCCTGAGGGGAATAGCAGCATCCCTAGTATATGGCAGTTGGAGCTCCTAGTTTTCTGGACTGTGAGCACAAGATTACCAGGCAGGTTTTCCTTCACTGTGACTCTTTCCACAAAAAGCTGTCTATTTCATGGGTTTGGGTGTTCTCTAGCAGCCCAGTTAGTGCTATTGCAGAGTAGTGGATGAGGCTGCCTTAAATTCAGAAGTCCTGGACACAGTGCACAAGAAGACAGCATTACTGTCGCCTGTCAGATAGTTGTATCGGTTCTGCAGTAACAGTGTGCCTGCATAGTAGATAGGTTTGTAAAATGTTACGTCAATTCTACAGTGTGGTATAGAGAACTCAAGACAATCCAGAAGCATCTGATTACTGTGTCAGTTTCTACTGCATGTATGTTTGAGAAAACTGGGATGAAATCTGTTGGCTCTATCTGTGTAAATCCTTTAACTTTCTAAATTAAGAGACCTAGCTTACATGTCTCATCTATACATCCTCCCTCTGCAAATTGCACTTCATCTGATCGGCTGCTTGGTGTGCATCCCCTTTGTTAGCCCTGTGCTTTCATTTACTGAGTCAGGAGTGAAAACCCCAGGTTGTTCAGTTATACGGATGTTGTGATGAGTCTGAACACCTTGCTTGCTAAAGCAGGGGGAACCAGCCAGGTACCTGTTCGTGCAGAGGCTCTTAGCTCGGTGAGAAACAGTAGCACACAGCAGCCGCTCCACATTTGAAGTTGGACTTGCGTGCTGCATGTCAGAAACTTCTGCCGTAAATATCTGAAAACCCTACTGTCATCTTAAGGCTGAATTGCTGGATGGGTCAGCTGTCTCTGACCTACTCATGTAGTTTGTCTTCATTTCTTTTGGCACTTTGAGACTTTAAAACTTGCCAGTGTTAGGTAGACAACACTAAATAGTATGTTACAGTGTTTTCCAGCACTGTTTTGAGAAGAGGGAGACATTGCCCTTGAATTTTCTATGCTGAACATGTAGATGGCCTTGTATTGTAGGTACTGCCTTCACTATAATTGGTGTAACTTGTGCAGCAGTTATGAAGTACCAGCTCATCAGGAAAGAAGTAGACTGGGATGCAGAGTTGTTTGCTTTTTAACATCTGGTTCGGTGTGTGTGACTTTAATTTGAAGTTCTTACTGGACTAAGGAGTTAAAATACTAAAACACTTTATTCTTATCTCCAAATGCCAGATAGCAAGTGAGAATCTTTAAATCCAGGTGCTTGTCATGTGTTCTTTTGTTGTGATAACGTTGTGCTTGCAGGCTACTCTCTATCAAAACTTTCACCCTAATTTCTCCTTTTTTGGGGGATCGTGAGAGGGAAGGAAGGTACAGGTATTTAAAAAAAAAAAAAAAAACACAAACTGAAATATGGAGGTTTCTTCTATAATGCTATAGATAACTGTTACATCCTACAGTGGAGTATTCTATGCATGTAACTGCTTTCCACTTTCTTCACTTTTCCTGATCTGTCCCTTTTTTCAATTGTTTCAATTTGTAACTTGTCACAAATCAGTCCTGTCTGTGTACAGTTGCAGGGCCAGGAACCTGGGGGTGGTTCTGTAGGAAACGTTTCAGCTTCAGCTCACTGGTGCTTTCTTGTAAATGGAGTGGGGGAGTACCTATACTCAGAGAAAGACTTGTACTTTCTTTCCATCTCTTTCCAGTGGTGAAGATTGGAATCAAATGCAGTCTCAGGAAGAAGATGTGGC
This sequence comes from Vanellus vanellus, assembly GCF_965231255.1. Lineage (NCBI taxonomy): Eukaryota > Metazoa > Chordata > Aves > Charadriiformes > Charadriidae > Vanellus > Vanellus vanellus. Next base: position 704,667 of record NC_138927.1, on the reverse strand, counting down.
AATAACTGAACAGGACCTTGAACTCATTAAAGAAAGAGAAACAGCAATCAGGCAATTAGAGGTGACCAGTAGATCCTGCACAGTTAACAGTATTGGGAGATAAACCAAAGAAGTCATGCAGTGCTAACTAATGGGATGGGCTGAGGAGATCTGAAGGTGGAGGAACAGAGTTCCTTGTAAAGAGGATTGATGCCAAGATCAATCTCCCTGCTCCTGTTGAAGGAGACTAGGTATATTTTCCTTCAGTGTTGACTGGTGGTCCTTCAGAGATGGTAGGAGCAACTCATGTTACAGTGTTCATATCTATTCCATACTGTGTTAATTGCTAGTGTGATGAAACAAATATTGTGTAGCAGGAATATTGTAGGCTTCTGTGTTAATCCCAAGTTCCACAGATGGTAGCATCAAATCACCTCAGTCAGTGAATCTATTCTGACATTTTGAGAATGGACAGAAGAGGTACTAAGAATGAGGATTAGAAAAATTGTAACCAGTATTTGTTATAACTTGTCAAACTGTTGTCTTCAGGCAGACATTTTGGATGTCAATCAGATATTTAAGGATTTAGCCATGATGATTCATGACCAAGGAGATATGATTGGTAAGTCTGTTTAGATAATAGGAAGTTTCTTCTTAGTTCAATTACATATTTTCATAGAATGGTTAGAGTTGGAAGGGACCTTAAGGACCATCTAGTTCCAACCCCCCTGCCATGGGCAGGGACACCTCCCACCAGCCCAGGTTGCTCCAAGCCCCATCCAGCCTGGCCTCGAACACCTCCAGGGATGGGGCAGACGCAGCTGCGCTGGGCAACCTGGGCGAGGGGCTCACCACTTTCACAGTAAAGAATTTCTTCCTAATATCTCATCTCAATCTCCCCTCTTTCAGATTAAAACCGTTCCCCCTCATCCTACAGCTCCACTCCCTGATCAAGAGTCACTCTCCAGCTTTCCTGGAGCCCCTTGAGGCACTGGAAGGGGCTCTAATGTCTCCCTGGAACCTTTTCTTCTCCGGGCTGAACACCCCCAACTCTCTCAGCCTGCCCTCCCAGCAGAGGGGCTCCAGCCCTCGCAGCATCTCCGGGACCTCCTCTGGCCCCGCTCCAACAGCTCCATATCCTTCTGATGTTGGTCCCCGAGCTGGAGGCAGCACTGCAGGGGGTTCTCCCCAGAGCGCAGCAGAGAGGCACAATCCCCTCCCTCTCCCCGCTGGCCACACTGCTGGGGATGCAGTCCAGGATGGGGGTGGCTTTCTGGGCTGCCAATGTGCATTGCCAGCTCATGGCCAGCTTTTCACCCCCCAACACCCCCAAGTCCTTCTCCTCAGGGTTTCTGTCAATCCATTCCTTGCCCAGCCTGTATTTGTGCTTGGGATTGCCCCGAGCCAGGTACAGGACCTGTCACTTGGCCTTGTTGAACTTCATGAGGTTGGCATGGGCCCACTTCTCCAGCCTGTCCGGGTCTCTCTGGATGGCATCCCTTCCCTCCAGCGTGTCAAACTCGCAAAACAGCTTGGTGTCATTGGCAAACTTCTTTTGCCTGCATAGATTAAAATTTCCAGTGTTTTGTGTAAGAAAATTACTGTATTTCTGATTATTTTTTTTTTAAACACTGAAGCTCTGAAATATTTTACAATGAGTTCTTTTATTTTTCCATAGATAGCATAGAGGCAAATGTGGAAAGTGCAGAAGTCCATGTGGAAAGAGCCAGTGAGCAGTTACAGAGAGCTGCCTATTATCAGGTAATATTATCTGTATGCTTGCATTATGGTCAATGCAGTTGAGCAATAACGGAACAGGCATAGCAAGACATACACTGAGGACTGGAGCACACCAAACAAGTTATTAAAAACAGCTTGTGCAAGTTGGCACTCACTCAGAATTGTGCTGCAAGAAATAGATAAAGCACTTGAGTCAAAAACACGGTATTGAAATTACCCTTCTTCAGAGGATATGTAGTCAGTCTGTTCCTTCATGTAGGTGTGCTCAGCAAGTTTAAGTGTGTAGCTGTCTCTGCTGTTTTCAGGAGTTAGCAGAACAGTTAAACAAGAACAAATCCTCATGTTGTATCCATCTTGTAAACACATCAGCCAAGACACTGATGTGCAGAAATCCTTGCCCAGACTCGAGAAACTTCTGGTGACCGGGATTAGCAGCACCCTTCTTCTGCTGAGTTTCTGTATCCTGTAGACTGTCTTCCCTGTCCCATCAAATATCTTGCAGTGGTTCTCACTGCTGTTTAAGTCTCCTTTGTGTATGACATTCAATGTTTTCTGTAGGTTCCTTTTATCATTATGGTCCCTGTAGGTGCAGGTTCTGTGAAGGAACAAGGGTTCTGCTTGTCAGTCCCATACAGGTTTTCACTGCTAGGACTTCAGGCTTCTACATAAGATAAACATTGGACTCTTTCAAGCTGTTAAGTGGGGAGGTACTAGAAGGCATTAAAACTCTAGTGCTGTTGAACGCAAGGGAGAGGAAGGAGCTTGTACCATCTGGCAGCATATAGTAGTATTCTCTATCTCCCTGGCTTCCTATATAAAGTTTTGAGCTATTTCATAAATGTAAGTTTGAGAGCTATTGGACATGTATTGAAAGTGCTTTTCTGGATGGAGAAGGAAGTGGTTATATATAACTATCCTCAAATCCTTAGATACTAAGTTAAAAATATTTGGTGTATATGGGCAGACTGTAGTTTCCTATGATGAATAAAGTGACCAAAGCTGTAAAATCCAAGTACAGTAACTGTATATTAAATAATTTAAACGGTAAATGCAATACTATTTCCACATGAACTCCAAGTGGTGATTGTATCAGAGAACTGCTTAGCAGTTTTATTAGTCTTACCTGGAAAAGCCGAATGGTTAGAGATGTTTGGCTTTTCTTTGAAGCCATGGTGCTGTCTGTTAGGATGAAAAGCATGTGGTAGATCTTGTCAAGTTGAAGTAAAGCTTGCATTTTCCTTTAGAGAAACAAAACTTGTCACATTTTGATTTAACAGCAACTCTTAGACTACTGTGGTCCTAAAACTAAAAAAGTTTATCTGTAGGATTATGCAGTTTAAGGAATATGTGAAAGTGTTCAGACTACACTGGTTACTTCTCCTGAATAAGCATGGATATCGAGTGCTCTAGTTCACCAAAGTTAGTAACATTAACCGGTAGACTTGCTGTTTCCTCTTACCATCTGTTCCTGGTGTCAGTGGCTTTTTTTTTTTTCTTCTTTCATTAGAAGAAATCGCGTAAGAAGATCTGTATCCTGATTCTTGGTCTTGCTGTGGCTTCTATAATCATAGGATTAATTATCTGGGGAACAAAAAAATGAAATCTTCACATGGAACCTAGTCTCATTACTGAGATTTTTTTTCCTTGGGAGCGAACAGGCTGACTAGTCTCGGGAATGAATTGACCACCCTGAGAAAGCACAAGCTGGAACTACTTCTAGTAATAGATATTAGCAACTAATGTGCAGATAACTAGTATTTGGAATTAGTGAACCATGGAGACAGTATTTATCAGTTTATATGCAAATTATATTGTTTTATGTAACAAAAATATTGTGGTTTTGCTTTCTGTAATGTATTATTCCCTGTCCCAACTGTATGCTGAAGTGTGATCAATAATTGGAGATGTCTTGTTTTTGACAAGTGGCACAACTTTAACATTTTATATGTATAGGTAACTTTGGACTGGAATAAGAATGACATTCAAAGAGGGCACAACACAGATTCACTTTATCTTAATCCAGCAGTTTCTAAAGTCTCCATTACCTGCCCCATGGTTTTATTAGTCTCCAAGTGGCTGTGGTTCTAGATTCTCTTGAAGAGAAAGATGTTACAGATTGGAAAAGCAAGGAGGGAGAAGTATCTGTGGATAATAGTTGAAACCACTGCGTGCTGGTCAGTTTAGCCTTGAGACTTGTAAGTGTGGTGTTTATTTTTTTTGAGTGTGGTTGGAGTTGTTTGTTTTGATTGGTTTTGGGTTTTTTGTTGTTCGGGTTTTTTTTTTTCTTTTCAAAAATGCATCATTTGAGGACAGGATGTTCTTTGACTTATAACATAACAATGCAACTTCCTTAGAGAAACTAGCTGGTGGTTTATTATTGGACAGATAAATCTCTTCCAATGCTCACTGTCAAGCACTAGAAATACAAAGTTTAGCTCTCGCTCCTAATTGTTTTGAGAAGGTTCCAGGGAGAAAATTGCACAAAGGTGAGGAAGTGGGCACCTAAGTTTACAGGCTAGCAAGATAGATGAGTATTAGCTGAAATCTTGCTTCTAAAGAAGTACTCTCGAAGCTCACTTGTACTGTAGTAGTAAATACTGTGTGGCTTGTGAACATCTGATGTTTTCCATTTTTTTATGAAACAGAAAGTGCAGAAACTGGCTGAATGAAGTGCTAGGTTTTTCAGACCGAGGATGTGTGTGCAAATGAAGATCAGTGGTTCCAACTGTCTTGCTAGTAGAGCTGGACAGAATGTAGCAGCCACTCCCTGCTTTAATATATCTCTGAACTGACATGCACTGAGGGAACAGTAATCTGTCCAAAGCCCAATGGAGTGTGGTAAATGCAGCATACTGACCCATTTTGTATTTAATCCTTATTCCATGTCTCCTGTATAATAAAGTAAATGTGAAAGCTGGGAAGGGAGTGTGTTCTCCCAATTGCACAGTGGTTTGCACTATTGCGCCATCATTCCATCTAATAACCATCAATAAACACTTTTAAAAGCCTATGTCAGAGCTTCTTTCTCTTGCAGTTTAGACAGTGGTATGGGTATGTTTGCAGTTGCCTCTGCAGTAAGCAGGGTAGAAGACTATATCAGTTACAGCAGTTTCCTCCAGCTTTAGTTCTCTGGTCCCTGATTCTTAAGAATGGAAGCTAGCTGACAACACCGAATGACTTTCACGTGGATGTACACAAAACTCCTCTTGAGAGAACTTCAAGTCTTTGCTGAGCATGTACGGTAAAATCTGGGAAGGGGAATGCTCCTTATTTAAAATAGTTCTCCTAAATGGTAGAGCCAGCTGCTTTGTGCAGTGCCAGCTGCAGGGATGTCATATCTCCATATGAAAATGAAAGCGCTTGCCTTCTCCCCATGCTGAGATGAGAGCCTGGGTGCATATTGGTAGGATCCATCCTCACTCTAGCCTGTTTTAGTCCTCTGGAAGCTGGAATTGAGAACACCAGTCCAGCTCGCTGGACTCAGGATTGCCTGTAATTGCTTGTCTCCTTTCTCCACTTTACATCATTGAACTTGCAGTGGAACTGCTGCGGTCTTGATGTTTCTGAGCGTGAAAAATCGCCATTGGAAGCTCTCGGTTCCGGCACGAGGCGTTCCTGTCTCTGGGCTGTGTGTTCCACCGCTCTGGGAGATGCTGGAAACTCTCTCGGGGCAGGCTGGCGCCGGCCGAGGGCTGAGCCTGCTCCCCGCCGCTTCTCCCGGCGGCTGTCCCCGCACCGCTCGGGTGCGAGGCCGCTGAGCCACGGCTGCCCTGGGACGATACTGGAGAAATGCGATTTTTTTTCCCTCGTATCAGCCCAATTATCAGTTCTTGTAACGAAGCACGTGACTCGGTTACCCGCCACCTAATCGGTTTTCTGTCCGCTGGTCAGTGGAAAGGGGCGATGCCGAAGCACCGGCTCAACGCGGGTTTGAAGCTCTGTGACGGGCGGGTTTGAGGCGGTCGTTCCGCTGCTGGTCCGCTTTGCACCCGCCCTCCTTCCCCCGCCGCAGCGGGGGGCGCCCGCCCGCGGCGACCGCGGAGGCGCGGGGCTGGACGGGGCGGGCGGTGCCCGCCGAGGGCCGGCCCCGGGGTCCCCACAGCCCGCCCCGGGCCCGCCCCGCCCCGCCCCGCCGGCGCCGCGCGGGGCAGGCTGGGATCGCCTCCCGCGCCGGTCCGCCACCTTCCCATCCTGCCCTCCGCCCGCCTGAATGGGGCAGATGCAAGATGGCGGCGAACGCCAACTCCGCCGGCGGCGGCGGCCTCTCGCTCTTCGAGTGCCCCAGCTGGTGAGCGGGCCGGGGCCGCGGCCTCTCCGCCGCGCCTCTCGCCGCTGGGTGTGCCGCGGGCCTCCTGCGGGCTGCGGCGGAGCGCGGGTGCCCGCCGGGCCGGGCCGGGCCGGGGGAGTGGCGGCGGGCCGCGGGGCCGGGCGGGGGCTGACCGGGCGGGCGTGGGGAGCACGGGGCGGGTAGGGCCGTGGGACTGAGGCGTCCGCCCGGGGCTGCGCTCCCGCCCCCCGCAGAGGCGGTGGCTGCCCGCTGCGGCGGCGCGGGGCCGGCGGGGGTCCGGGCTGGGGCTGCAGCCCCGCGGGCTGCCTGGGCGCAAGGCCCCGGGTGAGGGTGGGAGCGCTCCCCGGAGGTGCTGTGACCCTTCCCAAGAGCTTAAACAGAGCGTGCGATGTCGCGCACATCATATTTTCTGCTCGAGTTATGTTTTTGGTACGAGACATCCATCAGCTTGAAACTAGCCTGGGTTTTTTTTTTTATTGTCCTGAGTTAAGAAGTCAGGGCGAAGTGATGCACAGGAGAAGCAGTATCGGGACTGAGGATTTGGCTGGTTTTAGAATCGTAGAAAAGTCCGCGTTGGAAGGGATCTCTGGAAATCATCTGGGCCAAGCTTCTGTCGAAAGCACGGCCTTAGATTAGGTTACCTGCGGCCCTGTTTCATTTGCTTTGAATTTTTTGATACGTTACATCTTCTTTGGGTGCCGGAGCATTGATTATTTGGGGGATGTGTGCGCTTATATTTTAAATGGTGTAGACAATGACACAGTGTTACAGCTGAAAAGTCAAGCACTTGTATGTTTGTATGAGCTGGCTATGTATGTGCATGCATGATTGCAGTCTTTAATTGCATAGTCATCTGGTTTTTACTCCAGGTCCCCTACCTTTCAGTGCTTTGATAATACTGCTCAGTGAATGGATGCTTAGTGAATATACTTTTTAATCTTGACCTGTTTTATAAGTGCCTGCTTTAGTTGGTAAAACCATTTAACCCTCTCATGGAAAAGAATTGCTCTCATATTTTAATATTTTATTTGTGCTGAACATACACAATAACAAGCATCTGTATGAGACAAGATGGTGCTCCATAAAATGATGACATGTTACAGTAGATAAAGCCAAAAATTATTTAGTGTTAGTACTTTCTGGATGTTCAACTTGAAATTTGAAAAATCTTTACATTTTTTTCTGAGTTTTTTCATATGAAAGTGTTCATAACTTGCATTATATTCAGTGGTAAATTGGAATGGCTTCTGCCTTTGAAAGCTATTGGTTGAACAGCTGGAGAAGTACAACTCGTGAAATGCTTCGTTTCAGTAACTTGCATGCTACTGCAGAAGAATCCTAAATAAATACCATCTGGAGGGGAGGACTGTAACAACTATAACCATGAGGGCCTCTGTAGCTATATGCTTTCTGGCTTCTGCTGCAAACAGGGCAGGGCCAGACAGACAGACAGCTTTCTTCACTGTGCTGGTGCTGACCTGATTTGGTTTTGAAGCACAACCCGTTGCACTGAATGATGGAGAAATGAGGTGGAAGGGGTGTCAGGGAGATGATCTAAGCCAGGGTCTCACACCCAGGAGTTAGGGGGTCGTGTTTGGGTGCCAGGACCTGCTTCATTCTGACATTTCTAAGATTTTTTTGATAATATGCATTTTGCAACCTGTATGTCCTTTTACTATAATCCTTCTCGGGTAAAGCAAAGCCTGCATATGGACTCTCTCCTTACGCATTCTGTGGAAGCTCTTTATCTTCCTTTGTACCTCTATTGTACATGTGCACATTGTAATATTTTAGAGACCAAGTTTGGGCAAGCTGTGTGTTTATACCAGTGTAGCAAAAGGCATACCTGATTCAGGTTGATATTAGGCAAATTGTCATGCATAGATGTGGCATGGTGAAAGATATGGTTTTGTGTGGAAAAACTTAACATTTTTCCTTAATGCTTCTTTTGAAACAGGTAAGCTGTTGTTTCATAAATGTAAAAAAAAATAAATAAATAAAGTGTAGCAGGAAGCTAACATGGATAGCTTCCAATTTCAGTGTTTATATTCTGCTGAATAGGCAACCAAAAATGGGAAGTATTAGGTGGTTATGGCTGATGGTATTCCACTGCCTCATCCAGTGGATGAGGATAAATCCACCTACCAGGTGGGTTTATTTACTTTTGGGTTACTTTTGTAGTCTGCAAAAAAAAATAGGACTTACTTCATGTTAAAACTTTGTATGATTTCTGCTTACAGATTCTAGCTCACAGTTTTAAAGTGTATATTTCTTCCAGAGCAAACCAAAGAGCACACAGTTATGATATTGAATAAGTGACAGATCTTCCACAGGTAGGATTCTCCAGAGTGAAAATGGTTTGCAGTAGCAGGCTTGCTAACATACAATAGTATTGTTATTTGAAGCTCTGATTTCCAGAAAGTCTCAGTGTAAATGTATCCTGCAGCATCCTTGATGTCTTACACAAGCACTGAAAAGTCTTCTGTATCGATAGCACTGTAGATCTTCACAGGGAGAGCTTTGGGTGACCAGAAAACATGGAGTCGCAGAGTGTCTTCATGGTCAGTAGCAGCTTGTTCTGTGCTGAATTATCTTCAGTCACATCCACCTATGTTAACATCAAAATCGTGGTCTTTACCTATCTATTTATTTTTCTGCCTCTAAGTAGAGCTGCCTTGGGGACTGCAAACACGAGTCATATGAGAAATACATCTTAAATATAATCAAGAGAAATAGGGATTTTCTTCATGTCTTTAAGTTGCAGCCCAGGCTTTTGAGTTTTGCCTCCGTCATTGTATCTGTTCTTTCCTAACGTGGATGCTGTTCTGGTATCCATTTTCCAGAAAAGATCTCCCTACTGAAGTTTAATGTTTTCATCGGTTTTAAGTTCTGGTTTTGATTTAGTTTTTATGATGTGATAGGTTACTTCTTCATAGTCCATAAAATATTTATTCTTTCTTTTCTTGTGTTTCCAACAGTTAAACTAGCTCAAGATAGATGAAAAATAATGAATGCTGTCTTCGTAGTACTTGTCTGTGCCAGTACTTGTTTATGCATGTACTGTAGTTCTTCCATACTTGTTAGCAAAGACATGGGCTATGCATTTAAAATTGGAATAAAGTTGGAATAGAGATGTTGCCAATACTTTCTATGGATTAAAATTTAGCCATACCATGAGATTAGAAAATGATAGATAACAATTACATATGCTAGTTTTATTAGAACTTTTTTAGGACCACCTTCTGAAGTGGTTTTAGCGAGTAAAAGTAATTTCTTTGGGGCTTAAATGATCTGCAATGTAGTTTTGAGGTGAACCTCAGATACTGCCTGTCTCTCCTTTTGTCCTGTTATACCCTGAATTTCGGCTCGTGAATCTTTCTTTGCTCTCTATCTTGACACACCATTAGTTGGGATATCAAGCTTGTCCTGGAATGTATGTAAATTTGAAATAGTATGTTTTAAAAGCAACAATTGCTCATCAGTTTCTCTGAGCCAAAACCAAGCTGTTCCTGGCAATGATTGTATACAAATTTCTGGAGAAGACGAGCTCTTGAGTTCTGGAAATTCCATCTTGTCCTTGAGGTTGGGCATGAAGGTATGTACAATAGTCACGTACGCCAAGATTTTTAGGAAGTGGCTAAATTTAGGCTTCTGAGTCCACATTTGGAAACCTAAATTATTGACCTACTTTTAAACTAATACAATAGAATTAAAGTTCTCCTGTCTGTGCCCTTAATAGCTACAACTCATAATTTCTCTTTAGACTGGGTAGGACTTACTTCAGAGAGGCTGCTGACTTTCAGCTGGACGTAGCTGTTGTAACCCAGTTGGCATGTCAACGTTGAATCTTAGCCTTGTCAAAGAGATACTGTCAGCTAATTCGTAAAACTTCAGTTCTATTATTCATACTTCCAGCTAGCATCACATCCTAAAGCACTAATGGCTTTGTCCTCTTTTTCTGAATTTTTTTTGTTGTTGTTTGTTTTTTTTTTTTTTTACTCAGTATGCTCCTTCCAAGGTTAAGCTTAGCTTGGGCTTTTCTTTTCTTCATTGACTGTCATCTTCTTGACTGTCTGTCCCTGTTGGTGTTTATTTATTTTTTTTCCATTAATCTGTAGTTCTGCAGTAGAGGGTTTGCCATCAATGGCAGAAACTATCTATACAGAATCATCCTGTTGCATTGCACAGAGCAGTGGACTGGCCTGTACAGCACAAGGTGAAGAAACTGAAGAAACACATTTTTCTGTTTCTAATACAGAAGAAAGAGTTGTCGGTCATAGGTGGTTTAATCTTTTAAAAACCTACGCTGAAACTTAAGCCCAACAAATCCATACATAAACTGTTATGGGAAAATCTGAACTTCACCATGTCCAGCTGCTGGACTATATTGTGAAGGAACGAATTATTCAAGGCGGGGAAGGAGATGTACTATATCTGCCCAAGGCTGACTTGGGCAGATATAGTACATCCAACCAGCTTTCTTCAAGACTTTCTTTCAGAACACATGGGAGATGATCATTTTAGGAAGCAATAGAGGGGTTCACAGAAGGACTGTGAGTTTATAAGGAATTGGCTCTGAGGAGGCAATAGCAGTTGAATAGACTCTGTGGGCTGACCTTTATAGTGTTGGGGAGGTTTTTTATGAATTACGCTGACAAAAGAGACCGCAATACTCATTAGTGACACAGGCATGGTCAACATAGAGGCCAGAGTATTATCCAGTCCTTTTGGTATAATTTGAAGACCAGAACAGTAGAAAATAGATAAAATGCAGAAATGTAAGATGGAAAATAGGGGCTAAGAACAAGAACTTCTTCTTAAAGCCAGAAACTCGCTATTCAGAAGTAAAAGGGCTCGAGTTCATATTCAGCAGTAAAAGGGACGTACACACAAGTACATAGGCTAATCACGGAATGACCATCAGTCACAAGTAACACACAGCTGTTCAAAAATAAATGAAAAGACTAACACTCTACATGATGAGTAATAATAGATACCTACTTGTAAGGTAGGGAAGTGCCGGTGCTGTTGTAGAAGCCACTGATGAAAATGCATAGTCTGTACTTAATAAAGCTCAATTCAAACTGAAACAGATGCATGGGCAAATTCATTGGTGGGGAAACTGCAGTCTTACTTTGACACAACCAGATCTTGAGTTGTCTAGTAAAATAACGACAACACTGGTTTTCAATGGCTAAAGTATTTTTAAAGAGGGATAGTATTGGGGATTTTTTTTTTTATAGCTGAAGGGACAGAACAAAAAATTTGGGATGGAAATGAAAGGATTCAATCAAAAATTTAGAATGGTCATCAAACTGTCAGAATAACAAGGCTTTGGAATAGCTTCATGGTAGGCATAAAGGTTACAGCAAGGTGACCTGCAACAGCAGTGGCTGGACTTGCAAATTCTAGAGGTCCTGTCTTTCCTTCCTCCTCTGACTTCTACAGGTAAAGTAACATTTCCAACATACCTGTTCTCACTCTGAAAATGTCGGAATAATCTTATCATATAATCATTGCATCGTTGCTCCCTTCTTCGTATTCATTTTCCTGTTTAATTCAGTGTCATTTGAATTCATTCTTTTGGTGCTGTAAAACTTGTAGTTCTCTCTAATAGAATATTTATGGCCCTGCTCTCAGGAATTAAATTTTGTATACAATTTCCAAATTTCACTGTATTCCATGGAGATTTTGTTTCTAAGTAACCAAGGGAACCAGAGTGAACCAGTAAAATCTAGTTCTGTGCGGAACTGCATTGTAACAAGAAAACATAAATAGTGCCAAGGTGCAATTGGGCAAATGCTTTAGTACAAATGGAATGTGTTGTTCAGTTGAAGCAGCCACATTTCTCATCGGAAATCTTCCATAAAATACTCCTAAAACACAGTGCAATTTTTTGTGTTCAGGTTCAGGAAAAGTCTGTAATCGTCAAGTTCGAACCACAAGCTTTTTTAACTGTACTTCTTACAACTGGAAGTTTGGTGAGAATTATTTTAATGCTTCTAAGAGTAGAGGAAGTCCTAAATGCCTCCTATCAACCTGCATTTTATTTAAAGTTCGAATGCCCTGATTATCTTATTTCCTCCAGACATAACAAGGTTGGATCAGAATTATTGGTCAGCTCTTTATCCAGCCCGCTTCTTCTACATGGGAAGAAACTATTCTGCATGAGCAAAAATAATTACCCAAAGGATTTTGGCCTTAACTTTGTTATAATGCCTCCTTGTATCATCAAAATTAAGTCACCTAAACAAATTTCACTGCTAGCGTGGTCTCAATTTCTGTGGTGTGTATGCTGTGCTTTGAGAAAGGCGTATGACTCATTTCCATCACTGATGCACAAGATCAGCAACAACTTTGTATTCAACCAACATCTTGGTGAGAGGAGGATTTTTCTTTATTCTGATTTCTTTCTGTAGAAAAGAGCATAAAACAGCCGCGCTAATTGAAGACATCAGCCCAGATGGTTTCCTATCACATTGTGATAGTGACCAATAACTTAGTGTAAGCTTTGTGTTCTGTCCTCTTGCATGCGCTATAGTCTTTTTGGCCATCAGAATCAAAGGGATTTTGTGAGCTGAGGACTCTTTCTGGGTGGTCATCTTTAACAAGTAACAGCACACCTAATCTCCAGAAATTTTCTATTTTTTTTTTGTTGACTTACAGTTAAATTCCATAGCGCTGAATGGCAGTGCTTTCCACAAATTATGCAAATGTTGAAAAAGGCACTCCCCTTGTTTTCAGACCCAGGGCTCCTTGTTTCTTGTGTTTCAAGAAATAATGAATACACTAGTTTTGTAGCATTCATTAAGAGGACAAAGGGAATGGATGCTTGCCTGTTTTTTTTCAAAGCTTCTGAAGCGATGTACTCTATTATTATTATTTTTTTCCTTGCATGAAGCCATCTGTACTGGTTATCATCCTTGTGCCCTTCTCAACAAGAGAACTAGAACTAGTACAGCATTCAAGATACGAAAGCATTGTATTTTTATAGTTTCATCTTTATGGTGTCTTTACTTTGTCAACTGTTGATGAGTGTTCCTCTGATTCTTTCTGAACATAGTTGTGATGGCTTTACATCTTTCCTGCATGGCAGTAAGGAGCCTGTGGCTTGTGGTTGTGTTTGTGTGGTTGAGGTGGTCTTTCTCTGGCATGTACTAGCACTCAAGAGTGATGATTTTTATTTTATTTTTTATTTTATTTTTTTCCCCAGGGTGTTTTCTCAAGCAGTAGTGTAATATCGTGACGCTCATTTACAGCATTGTAGTCTGTTTTGAGTTGCCTGCATAACTGTTGTCAGAAGTCATTTTTTTCATTTGTTGTTGGCTTCTTTTTTCCAGACTGCATATAAACATCACAGAGCCTTTGCAGAACCCTGCTCCTTCCTGACTCTTAATCATTTACATTCCATCATGGATTAGCATTTCTTTTCCCCGTCACACCTTAATTTCCATAAGACTATTTGATAATTTTGTCAAAAGCTTTTTTAAAAATCCCAGTCTGATAGCCTTGTTTAGATCTTCTTGGTTGTCTCTAGTAATTCTGGTAGATGGTGAGATGCTATTTGCCTCCTCAAAACCCATATGAATTATTTCGAAGTATTATTTTCAAGTATTAACTCAGTCAAAGATATAGGAAGCTGTACTACAGCCTAGGCTTCTCTTCAGTCTGGAAAAGGAACAACTGCGGGAGATGTTGGGTGTCTTGAATAGCAAACAGAAAGTCTGTAGGAGACAAGTGTTTGCTCTCCTTTTGAGGAGAAGCACTGGAGTTTGTGAAATGAAATTAATAGCAAGCAGGTTTGTGGCCAAATAGTGGAGAGGGTGCTTCAGCTATATGTAGGTGATCTGTGAAATTGTTTGTGTAAGATTCTGTGACTGCATTAAGTTTACACGGGTTCTTAGAGCAATTTGTGTAGTTAGCCATTTAACTGGATAGCAGCTATGACTCAGGAAGTCCTTGAGTTGGTAACTGTTAGAAACTGGGAGAGTATTCCTGTGAGAGGCACCTGATACTGGTTACTTGAGTTACTTTTTATTTTGCAAAATGTTCCTTGCTCTGGGTTTGTCAGTTTGATCTGACTGATACAATTCCACAGGAATGTGAAAGATAAGTAGAGTTCTTAAAGTCATACAGAAGCAGCACTGCTGTCTTGATTAAATAGTGCTCTCATTTTACAAGAGAAATGGTCTAAAGGAACATGAATACAGTATTTTTTGACCACCGTGTAAATAGTATGCATCCTGTGTGCATGTTTTGAAGAGTATGGTTTCAAGGAAAGTTGACTTTGCAATAAAAAAACCCCAAAATGAAACACACACACACACACAAAAAAAAAAAAAAAAAAAAAAACCCAAGCCAAAAAGCCAACATCCCATAAGGAGCATTTTGAGTATTAAAACAGCCCATTTTGTAACTCCCCCCATCCATTCTACAGGTAGTGAGCAAACACTTCTGGAGGAGAGTGCCAGTGTCAATTCCCTACTCCTTTCTCATCATCCATGAATATGCCCACTTTCTCTTGCAAGAAGTCAACTAATTAGGCTAATAAATATCAGTTTTATCCAGATACCACATTAACTCCTTTCCCAGGACATTCAGCTTATCTTAAGTAGAATACAAATTATTACTGTGCTTGGTTGTATTCTGTTCTTTCAGCATGGTTGTTGTCATCTTTAGATTCTTACAAAGGCCGAAAGGAGCAGATTATGTGTAATTCAAATCAAGGTTTATCCTTCTTTAATCCAAGAAGAATGTTTCCTTGGCATTGGAAGAACTGTCATGCCCTGCATATCGTCACGTTACTTAAGGACAAATACTGTTGAGTATTGAAGTGTGGATTAGATGACTCTGGTCTGGCTATTATTCAATTCCTATCTGTCGTCTTGTTCTGCTCAGTGATACAATTTCTACAGCTCTGCTCTCTCCAGCTTCCTGAGGAGGGGAAATGGAGAGGGAGGTGCTGAGCTCTTCTCCCTGGTATCCAGTGGTAGGACCCGTGGGAATGGTTCAAAGCTGCACCAGAGGAGGTTCAGACTTGACATTAGGAAGCATTTCTTCACCGAGAGGATGGTCACACACTGGAACAGGCTTCCTAGAGAGATGGGTGATGCCCCAAGCCTGTCAGGGCTTAAGAAACATTTGGATAATGCCTTTAATAACATGGCTTAACTTTTGGTCAGCCCTGAAGTGGTCAGGCAGTTGGACTAGATGATCGTTGTAGGTCCCTTCCAACTGAAATATTCTAGTCTACCAGTTTCCCAATCAGAACTTGACTTTACTGTAGGTGGCCCTGCTCTGGCAGGGGGGTTGGACTAGATGATCTCCAGAGGTCCCTTCCAACCCTATGATTCTATCACTCCTGAAATATGCTTTAAATTAGCATCATCATTTGATGCTTTCATTTCTCTGACAGTGAGGATAGTTTAAGCAATAGATTGGTAGACTGTTAAGTGTAGAAAACTGATACTTGATATCTCTTAGGATGCTTGGCAAATACCACCTGGGTTTTGCAGTTTATTACTACTTTTTATCAATTCTGATAAACTTTCTCATACTTGAGTTCCTTGAATTCATTCTTAGTGAAGAAAAGCTCTAGTGTGGGATGTCCTCACCTCTTCTCTGATCGAGAGAATTCATTTAATGATGCTGTTATGATCGTGTTCTCCTTGCCAGCCAGCCTCGTTAATTCTCTGGAAGGCTTTTCCCAGGTAAGCCTTTGGCAATTCAGTAGGCAGCCTAAGCATGCTTTGTCTCAGTTAAACTTACTGAACTAGTGGTCAGTAACAATTAGACTACTCGCAGATCTTCTTTTAAGGTCTCTTGGAGAATGCTGATCTGTAGAGAGCAGAAGATGTTCAGGCAGTGAGGACTGTGATACACAATCTGGAAGGTACAGGCTCCTGTGCTGGAGCCAGGTTCTAATGCGAGCTCATTTGTCTTGGAGCAGTGCTAAGCCTGGCTGTCTGTGTTCTACGGAGAGGAGGGTCTGTTGACCTCAAGTAATTCTCCATCCTTCAGAACAGAGTAGGAAAATTAGTTTAGTGGATATTTTAGCACGTTAGTTAATGGGAGAGGAGTTTTTTTTTAAATATTGGAAATAAGAGGGAGAAAAAATGCTTTCTAACAGCACAGTACCAACTTTCTAACAGACTTCCTTCTAGTAGATTTTTGCAAGGGATGTTCCTTTCAGTGTCCTCATCCTTCCTTGATGCATGAGGTGAGGGGTCTGATAGGGCAGACCATGTGAGGGGTTGTTGATATTTCCAAATACAGCTATTACTGCTCATGTTTGGTGATGCTGGAACTAATTAGTTTTGAATATAAAACTGGAAAATGTTTCTACTTTTTTCATTAAAAGGGTTTTCAGGTATCTAACTTCAGCAGCCTAAGCTGTGACATTGATTTAATCTGTTCCAAATGATTCTTCTACCAGAAATTATTTCTGTGAGTTTGTTTTGATAGTATCATAATCAGTATTTACAGCCCTTACTGTGTTCAGTGTTTTGCAGGCATAGGTAGACAGGGGAAATACTGTCTACAAAGGAGTCTCAGTCCAAAAGAAGCCAGAGAATAGATAAATTTTTCAAGCACCTTGATTCATAGCCAAAGCACTATCTTGTGCTGCATCTGGGCTTTTTTTCTGTGTTTGAAATAAAGTTGACTGTAAAAGCAGAGCAGGTAGTGCTAGAACACTTGGGAGCTTTCCCATGACCTAACAGGTACGTTGAGGATGTTACTAAAATGTTTTTAGGGCAGACTGACTGTCAGGTATCCAGGAAGAGGTCACTCAGAAGAAAAGCAGAGGCCAGACTGAGTAAGTAGACTTGCTTGTAGAGTTAGTTTTTTGAAAGGTTTACCTATTTGGAAGAAAGAAAAAAAAAGATGGGGAAGCAGCTGTTGTTGGATCAAAGTAAGGCAGGCTTTGTGAAAATTGTCAAAATTGTGTTGCAGAGTAACTAGAATTTGGCAATTTCAGTGGAATGGAGAAAAACAAGTATACCAGTGCTAAGGGGCAGAAAGAGGAAACACTGAGAAGTGGACATGAATCCATGAATGAAACCTGTCTCCCAACGAAAACTGAGCACTGAGATCTGAGGGGCGCACGGGAAGAGGCAGCAGTACTTGGGCGTAGCCTGGCGGGTGATCCTGGACCAGTGCTTGGGAGGAGGCAGTCCCCAGGCTGGACCGGAGGTACTGGAAGAGTCCTTGTAGAACTCCTCAAATGGACTGTGTATCTTCATTGGGAGCATTTTTACTTGCTGGTCTTTCCCTCACACCACCATAATCCCGTTTCTAGGAGGCATTCACCATTTTGGCAGATTGCCCTGGAGCAAAAGAATAAGAATCAGTATCAGCCATACCCATCTCACTTGTTAGGATGGTACTGTCCACAGTCTTAGAGAAGGGCTTGGTAAGAAAACTTGTGAAAGTCCCAACTGGCATACTCAAGAAGGGCCAGAGGGAGATCTGAGCAGGCTTGTGTAGTGGATTTGGAGCAAGAACGGAAAATGCTTGCGCAATACGTGAGAAAGAGTTGAAGTAGAAAAAGTAGAGGACTGTGTTCTTGGATGAAGTTATCTAGGAGAGCACGTGTATAGTAACCAGCTGACCTGGAGACGCAGAAGAAACCTTCAAATTGTAAGGCACATGCCAGAAACGTGAACATCTATATTTAACCCCCTCAAACAACTTCAATTACTAGTGACCTTTCTTCCTTCTCCAGCCACGCTGAGAATGTCGCTACCCACTGTCGCAGTTCTCTTGGCTTGCTCTGTGCAGTGAGCAAAGCAGTAAATGGGGATGTGATCTCCTCTGCGATTGTTCTTCAGAAGGGCAGCAGTGTAGCTGAGAACTGGGTCACTGCTATTGCCTAGAAAGTTGGTCCAGCCATTGAGACAAGCAGCAGTGCAATTATTGGTGAAGAAGTACTAGAGATGCAGATTTTGAGAGATCTGAGCAGAAAGAGACCATTTGCTGTCAACAGCCAGAGATCCTATGCAGTGAAGGGCAGTGTATGAGTACCACAGTGGTGTAAATACCAAATATGTTTTTGATGCTGTTAGTCCTCATGGGTCCTTCTGCATATTAGCGTTGTTTTGCTGTGCATTGCCGAGTCCCACGTGCCTCTGCTCCCTTTGCCCAAGTGGGAATAATGCAGTCTGGTGAATCGGCTTCGCAGGAGGTGAGCAGGGATGGAGCTGTAGGGCTGGGGGAGCTGAGCTGCTGCTCGTGTGAGAATTTGGTGGAGGAGGATTGTACTGTCCCTCTGCCATCTAATACTGTACTCTCTTCCACGTTACCTCTGTTGGTAGGAAAGTTTGATTATAGGGTGAGTGTGGAGAAATGCTGGCGGCTGGCCAAAACACTTATAATATTACAGGTGTGTGTGGAGCCCCTTTCGGGTTTTTGGCCATTAGCAGTCCTTGAGGGGAAGGATGGTAGACGTTTCAGTTCCTCTCAGCAGCTAAGGGTAGAGAACTACTGTTCTGAAGATAACGTGAGAAAACAGAGCCCTTCAGCAGGCTCTTAGGCAAACAGTCCCAGCCTATCCCCTTCTCTAGTTGTTAGCCTCTTCCTGGCCTCATATCATATTCTCCTAGGAACTGTTCATTGTGTAAATTAGCTGGTTTTCGCCTGAAGAAGTAAGGCTTGAAATGTCTCATGTCCTGTTAGCTTAACTCTTATTGTAAAAAAAGTCGTGTTTTAGGTGTTGTCAGAAGGAATCTGTAGGGAGGAAAAGAAAATGATGGTATTTTCGTATTTTCCCCAAAATAACTCTGCTTGGATTTGTGTCCGTTTGGTCTGTAGCTCTATTAGAGTATTAGGCTAACACTAATAAACTTTTTATTAAATATTTTGATACTATATTTTCCTTTCTTTATTTTCCAGGGCAGGGAAACCACCACCTGGCTTACATCTGGATGTAGTCAAAGGAGACAAACTCATTGAGGTATGAAAATAGGTTTTGTATATATTTGGTGTATCATACACATATGCACCAGCAGTAGAAAATTTCCCACCATTTTCCACCCTTACTCATAAGTATTTCCTTTCTCTGTCATATTCATTATTTTCAAAACAGTTTGGTTTACTTTGAAACTTCAGAATGAAGTGAATTTTCCCTTGAAGCGCTTCCGTCAGTTACCGTCCAGTTAGATGCACTGTTTGAAGGGATACAAAGCTGCAGTGCTCAGCTAGCAAGCAATGACACTTTGATTCCTGAACGTTAAACCTGTCCTAGTAAGAGAGAGAAAAAATAAAATGTTTATAAGGGAAACTTGATACTTTGCAGAGCCTTATTTCTTCCAAACTGGATTTTGGACCAGGGTTGACATTTTGCTTCCTACAAGATACTTATATAGGAGGTATCAGACTGCAGCCAGAAGGCACCTGGTCTTAGGAACTTCAGGAGCAGAAAGTCAAATAACACGGGGAAAGAATTCTCAAATACAGAAGAGTAAGAGTAAAAACTCCTCACTTCGTACTGCTTGTTTGGGATACTTGTCTGCTCAAGTGTTTTTTTGTTTGTTTTGAGGTTTGTTTTATTTTCGTTTTACAGTAAGGTTGACTAGGCATCCTGTATTTTATAGGATCGGTGCCCTGTTCTGTAGTATGAAAGGTCCATGTATGCCCATGTTCTGGATCTGTGAACAGTGCTGTGATTAGCACAGATACAATGAGTTATTTTTGTTGCAGCAAAGGAATTTTTCTGATACACACCACCTCATTCTCTATTTCATATTTTGTCTTATATTTATAATTTGTCACTGTTGATAACTAGATGTCATATTATTATTATACTGATCGACATTCAGTTTTTTCAAAAGGACAAATCAAAAGTACTATTAAATAAAATAAAGCAGCCTTTGTCAACATGTTTGACAGCGAGGACCCAAGCCAGTGAATGTATTTTAGCTGTGGAGAGTTTCCTAACTTGCAATTGACTGAAATAGAGAAATGTTTCTGGGCAGCAAAATTTTGCAAATTTGAGCCAACTTTTCTGAACAGAGACTTGGAAAATTAAGAACTCAGTGTTAGATCATGGAAGACTTAGGTAGCTTAAAATCTTGGCTGGTTTGTAATGTATGCCAGCATCAGACAGTATTGAGTGTTCCTTCAGGAGAGATTTACTGTTTACAATTTGGGTAAATTACCAGAATATGCCTTGCGTAGGAAAGACGATAGAGATGCCACAAGTAGGTATCTCACAAATAAACTTGTGTTTTCCCAGGCCAGAAACCAGTAAAATGAGGTCTGTCTTTATAGTCCTTTACTGTTGGTTTTACAGACTGTTTTGATAGAGTACTCTTACTCTGGATTTAAAGACATAGAAAATTGGCAGAAAAGAGACCTTTGCTCAGCCTTAATTTGAAAGGAATTGGATATTAACACACATTTACTGCATCTTCAAAGTAGCTCATTAGTTCATACAAGACACGGCTGGTTAGTTCATATGCACTACTCGGACTACGTTGGAGCTGTCCTTCACGGGCTCTCTCTAGGCGCTATAGCTTTCAAATCCTTTGCATTGTGTTTTTCTTCAAACCATGGATCATGTATTCTGCTTCTTGTGGTACGGTTACATGTTCAGAATCATTTTCAGAGATTCAGAGCTGGAGTAGGACTGCTTCTCAGCTCAGCCTTCTCACTGACATCCTGGCAAGGGTAAGGATGGGGTAAGGACTGTAATTGGCACTGAGTTTTCTGTGTAATGAGATTCAGTGAGCAAAGCCAAATGGCAATGACTTCAGGTTTTTTGGTATGTGGCAGGTGGCCAACCATAATGCAACCTTCCCACCTGGGAGATTTATTCTATGAGAGAAGGGGTTTTTTTCTTGTCATGTTTCTCGTGGATTTTTGAGTGTGGAGAGAGAGCTTTAGGATGAAAGAGTTTACATGGTGCTCTCTGCTGAATTAATCCTCAGGTGCTATCACAGGAGCCCAGGTCAGGACTGAAAAAAAGAAAGAGCAAAATACCGTATGGAAGCTGAGGATGCACAATTGGTTTTGGCAATGGATGATCAAATTTGGTGTTGATAAATTGACAGGCAGGAATTTATCCTTGTGGTGTCAGGCTCTGAGGCTGCTCTGCCAAAAGCTTTTGGACCTACAGGAGGCCCAGGTTGGCTTTGTAAGCCTGGCGTCTCTGTCCAGGTTGGGAAAATGGGTGGTACGAACATCCTGGTTCCCTCTTCCTACCATCAACTCTCTTGATAACCTAAAAGAGGTGGTTCTTGCTGTCGTGCAGAGCACTGTTAACAGCCATTGCTAGTCTGCTATCCAAGTACTCTGGGGTTCAGGAGAGGATGCGATCACACAGAGGTTACTTGCAGAATGACTGTAGAGTTTGTGTTTTACCCCCTGACTACCTGATGTTGGCTATCAGTATTACTGAGATCAGGCAGGTACAGCTTGTGCGAGGTGTGTGCGGAATGCTGCGGCATGCAGTGACCAGGCGCAGGCACTTCAGTGTGTAGCACAGAGGTCTGGCTTGCTGCGGTACTTCTGTCTGCTGGAGTGAGACTCAGAAGAGCGGGCTTGGAGGGCAAGTCCTAGCGGGCTGTTCCACCTAGCGTGTGTGCCTGCCTGTATGGTTGCTTTGGGTCCTTGCACGCTGTATGTATGCAGGTGGTGAACTAACTCCTCTAGACTCTGATGGTTAGATGGGACCATGTGCTGTGTGTATGTATGGGAACTGTGCAACAAATTAACAGCATTTCAATGTGATCCATCTGTTTCCCTTTTTGGAATATGTGGCAAATAATTTTTCAGTTCTGTGTCTTACAGTAGACAGCAGTAACCAAGAAAGAACATTCTTTAATCTCGTGGATTACTGAGCACTTGATACTAACCGAGCCATCTGTATCCCAGGTCTTCTGCAAGAGGTCTGAGGTACACCTTGTGATTGCTGGGTCTGAAAAGTGCAACATTAAAACAAGCCATGAAGTGTTTAAGCTCAGTGTATGAAGGATAACACTGGGTTATAACTCAGGGGCACAGAAAATTTTGGAAACATAATCATGAAGTAAAGGCAATACAATTATTTTCTCTGTTGATGATTTGTTGCAATATTTCCAATATATGAATTTGTTTGTGTCTTTGCAAAATCTCTTTAAATGGTGTCAAGTGAGAATGGTATTGTTTTGTGCATAATAAGTGCAAATGAAAACCTACAGGATACTTAGTTCTTTTAGTTTCAGTTGTGGACAAGAATGATAAATTGTTGGACCAATTTTTATGGTACTTGAACTCGTGAGATAACTGCTTGCAGAGCTGAGCACTGTAACATGGAGTAATGAATCAGCTTCTTAAGATCCACTTGTTTGTATCAGAGTTGTGTTTACACAAGATTCTTTTTTCAAATACACAAGAAAAAAAGGAAAAGTTGGAGCTCGTCTTCCTCACGAAGTGGAATCATAGAATTCATTAGTACAAAGGTATTGAATTTGGGAAGACTCAGAGCACTGACCTGAATGAGTAAGCCTGATATTGGACATAAATTTATTGCTATGAAGTTGAATCCCAGAAAACCTAAGCAGCATTTTTCAAAAGATGTATTGTGACAAACACTATGGTATTCACAGAATAGGTGGATGAAACAACTGTAATCTTATGGGAAGATATCAGTGAGGCTAATGGAATGATAGGTGTTGATTAAAGCTTGCAGGGAAAAGTGTAAAAAAAGAATGTACAGGGAGGAGATTGATCTATTTACAGAATAGATTTAAAGAATTTAAAAAAAAAAAAAGGGGGGGGGGGGGGGGGGAATAATATTCAACCAGAAAGGACTGATGAAAACATGTACTAGTTTAAGCTCTTTATCAGTGGCTTATACTTTCTGGTTGATTCTGAGGGTAGGCTCTTGTAAAAACCAGTGTCTGTAAAGAGACAGAAAATGATAATAAAGTAGCCAGGTGAGAGCAGAATCAAGCAGATTGTTTCAGTATATTGATTTCTTGGGTTTTTTATCTGAATTATACTAAGGCTTTGAGGTACACTATTCCCCGCCAGACACAAATAGATTCAGAGGAGACACCCGCATGTTTTAAATGTCCCAATGGGAGGAAAATCACTTGCAGTTTGCATATGCACTTCATTTGTCACCAGATAATGTGCTTGAAGGTGAATCGCTAGTTAAGCTGTGATTCCTGTCTTATCAAATGAGATGTGGACTCTCAAAGAAAAATTTTTTTTTTTAGTTAAAGCCTAAGTTTTGGCACTCGTGTGGATTTTCTGCCAGCCTATGTATCACTGAGGGTACTGATGAAGTTGTCATTCCGACTAGCTGTTTGTTTTCATGGAACTTCTTGAAATTTGCTGTCTTGTAGTGCTGGTTAAAATCAGCCAGTTGTTTGAGAAGTTATTTGGTTTAGTAGTGGATGTCAAGAGACGATAGATACGCACACAGCTTGATCACCTGAATCTGGTTATTTTAAGAAAGCAGGCCAATATACATAAGTTAGTAGATTCACAGAGCATTTACTTTCATGAAATTGTGCTTAAAATGTATACTTTGAGTTAGTTGGGAATAAGACTTTAGCAGATTATTACCTAAGGGACCAATTAATTGTAAGTCGTCATGATGTATACTAGTATGGAGCTGAGTTGTTCAATTCATTCATCTAGTGACCTAAAAGAGAGAATAAAAATAGAGAAAGAAATTAAACTTATTACTGAATACCAGATTATGAGAGCTTGCAGCGGGGAGGGCTGACAAATGTTCAGCAGAAAAATGAGAAATCCAACCTAGAAAATGTAGAACCCAATTTGGGAAGGGGGGGCAGAATCTGAAAAACATCAGTGGGGAAGGTACATCTGAATGCAGTAGTACTAAAAAGCCTTGAAGATCATAATTGGTGGGCAGGTAAATTGTGCCTTTGCAAGGTGATTTGTAGAAAATTAGGTCCATTTGACTTTTATGCTTGAAGATCAGGCAGAGGAATCACAGAATCCCAGACTGGCAGGGGTTGGAAGGGGCCTTCGGAGATCATCTAGTCCAACCGCCCCGCCAGAGCAGGGTCACCTACAGCAGTTGCACAGGATCCCATCCAGGTGGGTTTTTAATCTCTCTGGAGAAGGAGACTCCACAGCTTTTCTGGGCAGCCTGTGCCAGGGCTCTGCCACCCTCAAAGGAAAGACACTTTTTCTTTATATTTAGACAGAATTTCCTGTGTTCCCATTTGTGCCCATTGCCTCTTGTCCTGTCGCTGGGCACCACTGAGAAGAGTCTGGCCCCATCCTCTTGCCGCCCACTCTTTGATAAGCATTGATGAGATCCCCTCTCATTCTTCTCCAGGCTAAACAGACCCAGGTCTCAGCCTTTCCTCAGAGAGATGCTCCAGTCCCTGACCATCTTCATAGCCCTCTGCTGGACTCTCTTCAGTAGTTCCTTGTCTTTCCTGAACTGGGGAGCCCAGAACTGGACACACCGGGGCGGAGTAGATGGGGAGGATGACCTTCCTCAACCTGCTGGCCACACTCTTTTTAATGCATTCCAGGATAGCATTGGCCTTCTTGGCCAATTGTTGGCTCACGGTCAACTAACTTGTTGTCCACCAGGACTCCCAGGTCCCTCTCTGCTGAGCTGCTTTCCAGCAGGTGAGCCTGTACTGGTGCGTGGGGTTCTTCCTCCCCAGATGCAGGACCCTACGCTTGCCCTTGTTGAACTTCATTGGGCTCCTCTCCGCCCAACTCTCCAGCCTGTACAGGTCTTGCTGTATGGCAGCACAGCCTTCTGGTGTGTCAGCCACCCCTCCCAGTTTTGTGTCATCAGCAAACTTGCTGAGGGTGCACTCTGTCCCCTCATCCAGGTTGTTGATGAATATGTTGAACAAGAACAGACCCAGTACTGACCCCTGGGGAACACCGCTAGGTACAGGCCTCTAACTAGACTCTGCACTGTTGATCACAACCCTCCGAGTTTTGTCATTCAACCAGTTCTCAATGCACCTTGTTATCCACTCATCTCACCCACACTTCCTAAGTTTACCTATGAGAATGTTATGGGAGACTGTCAGAAGCCTTGCTGAAGTCGAGGTAGACGGTATCCACTGCTCTCCCCTCGTCCACCCAGCCAGTCATGCTGTCATAGAAGGCTATCAGATTGGTCTGGTGAATTCATGTTGACCACTCCCAATAACCTTCTTTTCCTCCTCATGCTTAGAGATGACATCCAGAATGAGCTGTTCCAACACCCTGCAGGGATGGAGGTGAGACTGACCTGACTGGTCTGTAGTTTCCCGGGTTCTCCTTCTTCTTTTTGAAGACTAGAGTGACATAGGCTTTCCTCTAGTCCTCAGGCACCTCTCCTGTTCCCATAACTTTTCAAAGATACTGGAGAGTGGCTTAAGAGTAACATCTGCTAGCTCCCTCAGCACTCGTGGGTGCAGCCCTTCGGGGCCCGTGGATTTGTGGGTGTCAAGTTTGCGTAAATGATCTCTAACCCAATCGTCCTCAATCAAGAGAAAGTCTTCCATTCTCCAGACTTTTTCTCTTGCCTCCAGGGTCTGGGATTCCTAGGGGCCAGCCTTAGCAATAAAAGCTGATGCAAGGAAAGCATTCAGTAACCACCTTCTCTGTATCCTCCATCACCAGGGCACCCACTTCATTCAGCAGCAGGACCACATTTTCCATAGTCTTCCTTTTGCTACTGATGTACTTGAAGAAGCCCTTCTTATTGTCCTTGACATCCCTTGCCAGATTGAATTCCAAATGGGCCTTAGCCTTCCTTGTTGCATTCCTCCGTGCAACAATACTCCTCCCAAGTTGCCAGCCCCTTTTTCCACATTCTGTAAACTTCCTTCTTCCATTTGAGGTTTTTCCAGAAGCTCCTTGCTCATCCATGCAGGTCTCCTGCCTCCTTTGCTTGATTTCTTACTCATAGGGATGCACCGATCTTGAGCTTGGAGGAAGTGATACTTGAATATTAACCAGCTCTCTTAGACCCCCTTACTTTCTAGAGTCCTAACCCATGCGATTCCTCCAAGTAGGTCTTTGAAGAGGCCAAAGTTAGCTCTCCCCAAGTCCAGGGTTGTAATCCTACTTATTACCCTGCTGCTTCTACACAGGTTCCTGAACTCACCATCGCATGACCACTGCAGCCAAGGCTTCCCCCAGCCCTTACATCCCCAACCAGTCCTTTTGTTTGTTAGCACAAGGTCCAGCAGTGCACCCCTCCTCTTTGGTTCCTCCACCACCTGTGTCAAAAAGTTATCATCAACACTCTGCAGACACCTCCTGGACTGCCTGGCTGTGTTGCCTTTCCATCAAATATCAGGGTGGTTGAAGTCCCCCATGAGAAACAGGGCCTGTGATCGTGAGGTTACTTTCAGCTGTCTGTAGAAGGCCTCATCAACTTCCTCTTCCTAATCCGGTGGTCTAAGCAGCCTCAAGTATCACCCATATTAACCTGCCCTTTAATTCTTACCCATAAGCTCTTAACTCTTTCTTCATCCACCTCTAGGCAGAGCTCGATACATGCCAGTTGCTGTCTCACATAAAGAGCAACTCCACCACCTCACCTTGCTGGCCTGTCTTTCCTAAAACGTATGTAGCATTCCAGTCATGTGAGCTATCCCACTCTGTCTCTGTAATTGCAACAAGATCATGGCCCTGCGACCACACACAGATCTCTAGTTCTTCCTGCTTATTCCCCGTACTGCGTGCATTCGTGTATAGGCATTTCAGAGAGGAAATCGAGCGTGCAGGTTTTCTTGGAGGGGTGTGAGAGGATCCACCACAGCCATACACACCCCTGAGGTGGCTGGCCACCTGATTCTTGTCTTGGGAGGCAGCTGAGGAACATTTGTCACTGCTCTGGTTGGCCTGGATTATTCCACAGTTGGATAAGTTGGCCAGCCTGCTGCCAAAGATTCCCTTGACTCTTCTAGACAGGTGGATTCCATCCCTCCCTAACAGGTTATAGTCATCAAAGAATGTCCCTTTGTCATAAAAGCCAAAATCCTTGTGACGGCACCAGCTACAGAGCCAGAAGTTGATATGTATTATATGTCTATTTCTTGCTGCCCCCTTTCCTCCAACTGGTAAAATGGAGGAAAAGATAACTTAGGCACCAATATTTTTCACTTGCACCCCCAGGGCTTTACAGTCTTCCTTAATTCTGCCCAGGTTCTGGCTTTCCGTGTCATTCATGCTCCCATGAAAGTCTAAATAGAATCATAGAATGGTTTGGGTTGGAAGGGACCTGAAAGACCATCTAGTCCCACCCCCCTGCCATGGGCAGGGACACCTCCCACCAGCCCAGGTTGCTCCAAGCCCCGTCCAACCTGGCCTTGAACACCTCCAGGGATGGGGCAGACACAGCTTCTCTGGGCAACCTGCGCCAGGGACTCACCGCCCTCATATTGAAAAATTTCTTCCTAATATCTAATCTAAATCTCTTCCAGTTTGAAGCCATTCCCCCTTGTCCTATCACCACATGCCCTTGTGAAAAGTTCCTCTCCAGCTTTCTTGTAGGCCCCTTTCAGATACTGGAAGGCTACTATAAGGTGTCCCTTGAGCCTTCTCTTCTCCAGGCTGAACCACCCCAACTGTCTCAGCCTGTCCTCACAGCAGAGGGGCTCCAGCCCTCGCAGCATCTTCGTGGCCTCCTCTGGACCTGCTCCAGCAGGTCCATGTCCTCCTTATGTTGAGGGCTTCAGAACTGGATGCAATATTCCAGGTGTGGTGTCCCCGGAGCAGAGCAGAGGGGCAGAATCCCCTCCCTCACCCTGCTGGGCACACTTCTTTTGATGCAGCCCAGAATGCTGGTGGCCTTCTGGGCTGTGAGCGCACGTTGCCGGTTCATGTTGAGCTGCTTCTCATCAACCAACACCCCCAAGTCCTTCTCCTCGGGGCTGCTCTCAATCCATTCATACAAAGACTATGTCTTATTCCATGCTGTCTCCTTATTTTCTGTATGAGTTGGTAGTGCCACAGAATAACTGTCTAGGTGATCATTGTGTCAGTCTTTCTGATAGCTCAAAAAAAAAAAAAAAAAACAAAACCAAACCAACTACTTGTAACTAGTCTGATACATTGGCTCTTTCTAGCTGAGCATGTGATTTATACAGCTGGCAAAACTGAGGAGCACACAACTGATTGACATGAATGCTGCTGCCAGGAAGGGAGGTCCTTCCTCATCACACCGTCCTGGTGCGTATAATCCATTGCTTCACTAGAGCCAGCTGGGGTACACATCTGATTGAAGGCAAACTGATTCAGTGCACTAAAACATTAGAAGACTAACGCAGCAAAAAAGTGCTTTGCAAGCTGAAAACTTTGCTCAGATGAGTGGCAATGCCATTGAGGAGAGGATTGTATAGCTGGGAATGGAAGGAGGGAGAGGGGAGAAATCCTGGTGCTCTAGCAAGCAAAATGTTAATTCAGCTCAGACCATCTCATGAAAGTAGTTTTTTCCTGAACTAAGATCTGTTTTTTTTTCTGATGGAAAATGCATCATCAGCATTCCCTTGATCATGCTATTGAGACGTTGTGTGGGCTTTGGTAAATGTTTCAAAAATCAGGGGAATCCGTCTGTTACCAAATCTGTATTGCCAGCTTTTGCCTTGTGCAACTGGAAGCAAGAAAACGCAGGTTGGATTAAGGTCTTGGGATGCAGTGAGAAAGAAGGCTGCACTGCTTAGGTACTTCAGCATGTAGGTGCAAGGAGTTCCTTTCAACAACATTGTTAATAGAAATATGCTGTGTACCCTGCAGGACTGCGTCAACGTGTACCTTTGCTTTTCAGAGATGGTTTACGTAACTGATATTACAGTATGTATTATCTTGTTTGAAGAAGAGATTAGAACTAGGATGAATTAAGAAGGAATGCCTAAAGTTAATGGTATACTTGAACAGACTAGTATGGATTCACATCACAGTACATATTCACTAGAGTTTTACATCTTTATTATAAAGGTCTGAAATTTTCTGTATGTCCATTTCTATACAGAAATGTATTTTTGCTGTTCTGTATCAGACTGGAGTTCATTTAGCGTAGATTCCTGGCTTAGACAAGGCCTGAGGTTATCTGCCTTGAGGAATATGTAAAAATCATTGGGAGCAGATGTGAGAGAGAATCTCTTGTATGAGACAGTCTCATGCTTTGAAGAGTCATTGTCCTTCCCAGGCTGTCTCGTATTGACTGTTAAAGAAGGGAATAGCTGGGAGTCTTCCATATTCAGCTGTTCTGATTTTACAAAGAGAATATTTGGGTTTCTGTATTGAACAGTGTCAGACAAAACAGAAATATTGATTACATGTTAATGCTTTGTTTTGAATTTGCTGTTTATTCATGTTCTTGAATTTTTTCAGGAAGATCCAAAAGTTTATAGGAGTCTAATATGCTTCTCTGTTTGATATTCTACCTCAGAAACTCATCATTGATGAGAAGAAATACTATCTCTTTGGGAGAAATCCTGATCTGTGCGATTTTACCATTGACCACCAGTCTTGCTCTCGGGTCCATGCTGCCTTGGTCTATCACAAACATCTCAAGAGGGTTTTCCTCATAGATCTAAACAGCAGTAAGTAGTGTGACGTTTAATCAGATAGAAGTACAGTATTTCAGTGCTTAAACACTTATGAATCTGAAACACTTTTTCCTTTTCATTGTTGTTTGCACTGGGTGGATAGGTAAGTATGATCTGAATTAGCATCCTAGTGAAAGATTGACAAGGGTTAGGAGCAAAGGAGTGTTTGCTCCAGCCAGCTTACATCTGCTTCACTTGGTGTTTAAAACAGAGGCTAAGGGAGAGGAGGAAAGTGACTTGGCCTTCCCTTTACAACTTTAATGAAGCTTTCTCTTCTGAGGGTGGTTTCACAAGATCTAAAACCTGACATACTGTTTTTTCCACTGAGGGAATAATTCCAGACATGGTACATTGGGATCTACAAGTATCTAGAAAGTAAATGGTGTTTGTCATTTATTTCCATGACTTTTTGAGCACTTATGATGTGACTTATCTAAGTTTGTGAGATGGTAGGTAAAATGTACATAGCTAATGTTTTCAGCAGTACCTCACTGACTTATATCTCATTGCAGCCATGTACAGTTTCTGAACTTCTCAGGACTTGAATACTGTGAGCCCAAGCTGTTGACTAACTGACTATTTTGCATTTTGATGTTCTCAGCACATGGCACATTCTTGGGTCATATCCGTTTGGAACCTCACAAACCCCAACAGATACCCATTGACTCCACAGTTTCATTTGGCGCTTCTACACGGGCATATACTCTGCGAGAGAAGCCCCAGACACTGCCATCAGCAGTTAAAGGAGATGAGAAAATGGGTGGTGAAGATGAAGAGCTGAAGGGCTTGCTGGGCCTGCCAGAGGAAGAGACAGAACTTGATGTGAGTATGATGGCACATTGTACCTAGATGGCATGTCCAGCTAAACAGCTGTTCCCCTCTGGTTCGCTTAAGTTCAGGTTCTTAATTTCATGGCCTGGAAGATAGTCTGAGGTGTCTTCTGCTGGCAGATGTGCACAGACCATCTCGTTCTGCCATGATAACCCTGTGATCATGCTGCTTCCCAGAATCTGTGACCTAATAATCCTCCCGTTCCAATGGTCTTCTCACAAAGGCTCGCCAGGGAGTACGCGCTCTCCAGCTATCATTACCCCAGGTCAGGGGCGATTTCCCATATGTTCCCCGTTGCCAGATAACAGAGAATGCTACCCTGTCTTCTACAGTTAGCTACTCAAGAGGGAGACAGCAGTGTGTGGCATTCACAGGACTGTTGTGGCTGGAAGGAACTTCTCAAGATCATCTAGTCCAGCCCCCCTGCTCAAGCAGGGCCAGCCAGAGCAGCTTGCCCAGGACTGTGCGCAGTCAAGTTCTGAATATCTCTGCAGAGACTCCACAACCTCTCTGGGCAACCTGTTGCAGCACTGGAGCACTTTCTTCCTGGGCACCTAAAGTTGAAGCTAAACAGTGTTCTGTGGTCTTTTGATATGCACAATCACATGATTAAATCAGAATTCATACACTGTTTGCCTAAAGTATTTCATCTCCAAATTTGTCATTAGAACCTGACGGAGTTTAATACAGCCCACAACAAAAGAATTTCCACACTAACCATTGAGGAAGGGAACTTGGATATTCAGAGACCAAAGAGAAAACGGAAGAACTCCAGAGTGACATTCAGTGATGATGATGAAATCATCAATCCAGGTAAGTAGTTGGCTTTAATCTTTAGTTGATGCCCTTAAGGCCCTCCTTCCAGTATTCTCATAGGGATTCCTCATGGCTGCATATGAATAAGGATAACAGAAATTTGGCAATCAGTATTTGTGATGTGCTATTTCAGAGAAGCTGCCGCATGTCTGACTTAAGTCTTTGGCCTCTCTCTGTTTCTTCTCTTCTACCTGTAAAATGATTTGTACAGTTCAGGGATATCACACTCAGCTTCGTTGTTCAAAATTCTTTCAGATGTTGGAAAAATCTCATGGCTCCAAAAGGAGGAAAGTGTTTTAAATTTTCGCCTTCTTTAGAATCTAAATGGGAACTGAACTTGTTTTTCATCTGTCCCTTAATGCTTCCCTTACCTGTTGCCTAATAGATATTTGTCTCAGGCTCAGAGGTGTTTTGCTACTTGTCTGCATATCTGAAACAAGTCATTCTCAGTCAAAACAATGCTTCTGAAGATGTATGCAATTCCAAATTGGTCATTTTTCTCCCTTAGCTGTTTTACATTAATGGCATTCCTATTAATGATATTTTGTATGGATAATATTCCTGTTAATAAGAGTAGCTTTTCAATGAGTGTGCGTTTTAAAATATCGTCTGGGCTAGTTTCATTTGTCAGTGTATGCCACCCAGAATAACCTTTTAAATTTATAAAGTTATGCAATTTAGTGCTCAGAACATCCTAATGTAAACAGTGGCCATGCATGTTACAAAAAAGGTGATTTTTTTCAGGCTTTTGGAGACTTTACATTGAATTCTTCTGACTCCTCATTCAAGGTCCCCCAAGGACTTCTGGGGCTCGCTGTTGAGCCTTTGAGCACGTGCAGTGCCTTGTCAGCAGCAGCTTTCAGCCCAGAACTCCAGTCTGTCTGATCAGTGCAAACTGGGCATCCATCTGTCCCCTTTCGCCATTCTCCATTTGAGTGGAAGCCTTTCTTACCAGAATTTCTGATGAGCCCACCTTGAGACAAAGCCACTAGGTGTCCCCTTAGCTCCTCTCTTTATTTGGGCATGCTTGTACTTACTGAGAGATACTAGAGCACTGGCTTTGAGAAAGTCCATGTACCAATTCTTCATTGTTCCTTTACCTGACAGATGTTCTATCTTTTTCTGTATTCTTACTGAAAGCTTCGCTGTTCTTGTCTTTACAGAGGATGTGGACCCTTCTGTTGGGCGTTTCAGGAACATGGTACAGACAGCAGTAGTCCCTGTTAAGGTATAGAGTGACTTCCAACTTTCTAATTAATATATTACATTGGTGAACTCACTTTATGAATTACACTTTAGAAACATAATGTTCTACAGTGGAAAGTGTTTTATTGTTAAGCAAAAGTCGTGTTCATGTTTCACAATTGTCTTTTTTAGCAGACTTGACCATGTCCCTTCAAGTCTAGCTTCAGCTCTTTTCCGTATGACACATGGAATCAATGGCAATTTTTTTTCCTCCCAAAAAGAAACGCTTCCCAGAAGTTCAGTATGGTAGTTCTAGGCATCAGTTAAAATTGTGGGAAGTGTAGAAAATAGAAAGTAAAAATAAGAGTTTGTTTGCTTGAATACTGGAAGTGCTAAAGATTTCATAAGGTTGTCTACTAGAACTAGCAGGGTTTAGACTTTGCTCCAAGATGAGTGTGTTGCCAGTGCTATATTTAATTTGAACGTGCTAGGAGTAGGGAAGACTTGCAAAACTTCAGGGTAGCTAAGCAACAGTGTAATAGCAATTTTACTTGTTGCTGTTATACACTAAATAATGTATGTAGAATGTATATAAACTGCAGACTGCAGGAGAAGATTCAAATGATCAAGAGCTAGACAAAAATCACCCGAGTAATCTAGCGGTTGCAGTTTCTTATTGTAGGGGGAAGGAGGATCTGCGTTACTGACTAAAGACCTACTTGGTCTTGCATTCAGGACAAGCTCAAGACTGGCAAGCATGTACAGGAGGTAAAGAGATGTTTAGGCCTGATCTAAGTTAAACCTGAGCATCAACTTCTGTCGTGCCTTCCTGCATTGTGCACCTTTAGGAGTTTATCATTAAGTGGTTTTCAAGGAAACCCAGAAGAAATCTTCTGGGACAGAGATTGGGACATGGTCTGTAGCCACTTTATATGTGGCTGGCCTAGGTGCCTTCTGCGGGAAAATTACATTGGCTTCCAATTTAAATAACTTGCTTGTTTCGTGTATTTTGAGTAATTCTTTAAATACTTGCATCTACAGAAAAAACGGTTGGAGAATCCGGGCGCGTTGACCACAGATGATTCTGCATCACGACGTATGCAAAACTTTCCCTACAGTGGAGGATTATATGGTGGTTTACCTCCAACTCACAATGAGGCAGGTTCCCAATCGCATGGCGTCCATGGGACAGCACTCATTGGTGGTCTGCCAATGCCCTACCCCAATCTTGCCCCAGATGTGGACTTGACTCCTGTTGTGCCCTCGACAGTTAACATGAACCCAGCTCCAAACCCTGCTGTCTTTAATCCTGAAGCTGTGAATGAACCCAAGAAGAAGAAGTACGCAAAGGAGGCATGGCCGGGCAAGAAGCCAACCCCTTCCCTACTGATCTGAGTTGGGTTTTGTTGAGGGAGGGTGGGAGCTACGAACTCCAGAAACTGTTTATGTGCAGTATCGTCTTTTTAAAATTTCAGTGTCCTAACCAGATGTAATACCAAGATTGGAGAAGTGAAATATCCTTTAAAGATCTGTCTTCAAGCGTTTTTATATGTCTGTTTAAAAGAAAAAAAAAAATACAGCTCCCATCTCCTTATATATCTATGGCAGCCTTTTTTTAGCCATTACTCTTCCTAGAGGTCTTTACTCTGAATTTTGGTCCATAGGTTGAATGGGCAGAGTCATACAGTTTAATTATGGCATGACCCTGCAAATTCATGCATTTAGGTGTCGTGCTTACTAGGAGTAATGGACTTGCTGATAGCACGTCAGCTGTATCAGAAGTAAATGTTTGTGGGGCCAAGCCTTTAAGAAGTCCCATTGGTATGAGTTCTAAAACTTGCAAAATGCAGGTCAGCTTTTATTTTTCATATTTTCAAAGCCCCACCAACGTGGGGCATTATCTTTTTGTTTTGTTTTATTTGGCTACAGCTTGTTTTAACTTCCACCTAAAACACTACAGCATCCCGTTAGATCATGTGAACGTGGAGTTGAGATGGACAAGAAACGGGTGGACTTCCTTAGCTGTGGTCTGGTATTGTACGATGGAGAGCTGTGTGGATGGATAAAGGCGTACATGTGGATGGATCTGAGCTTGTGTTGGTGCTGATGGCAGCAAGCAAGCCTGGCAAGCCTAGGAGCGTTTGACTGTGGTGGATAGGCACTATCTACACTCTACAAACAATGAACAACAAAGTAGTGTTGACTCTTTCCCCTGTGATAACTTAAGGTGGGGTTAAGACAGAGGAGAACAGTTGCTTTTAAACACGGTGGCCCTTTTAACTTAAATAGTTTCATTTTTATCTGCAAATAGAACTTGTGAGCTCAGAGTATATGTGAGATGTAACAATACGCGCATAAAAATGAGCTGCCATCAGCAGTGTCACAGGATTGGCGTGTTTAACAACTAAAACCACAATCTGCACACTGTTCTGGCTGCTAGTAACAGTGGGTGAGAATGGAGTGCTACTTACAGCTAAAGTATGAATTCTCAGTAGAGAATCTGCCTCGCTTTGAATAAAGCAGTGCATGAGTTGGTTTCATAATGCTACGTTTTTGTCTACTTCATCGTTCTCTCCCATTGAATAAAATGAGAAGCTCAATTTGGATTGTTGCTCTAGCCCTTCAAATCCTTGGCTTTAGATTTCAAAATCTGATTCACATGTATTCAGACACTGTGTCTTTATACAAGGTAAGGCCAGAGCCCTGTTTTTCTTCAGTGTACTCTGGATATTTTTTTACGTTCTATAACGCAGTTCAGCTACGCAGTCACATTCCTTTGTTGTTTGGGGAATTTCTCCAGGAAATGTGCACTAAAATGACAGTAGTGTACCTAGCTGTTCGTTGTGTACAGTACTGTAGCTACCTAGCTGAATAGTGTTGTGAAAATCTGATGGTTGCTGGAGCAGTGCTGTGTTACAGTGCATCTGGTACGCTGTATGCACTAGACCTGTTTTGGACAGATGCTCCAAAATCAGTGTGACTTCTGCATCTGCAGAGTGATTGCTTCTATCATGTTATTGAGATAAAAAAGAGCTAGTAGCTACTCCATTTACAAGAGCGATGGCTTTAGAGACCGGTTTGTTCCCCTCCCTGCACCATCATATCTAGCTCAGACTATTATGTGGATAAATACAGTACCTTCTCCATGATATAGTTGTGCCGCTCTGCGTTTAGTTGTCATATTACTGAATATGATTCAGTCCTCAGACATTCTGCTTCCAAACACTCCATGCTGACTCTTAAAATCTTTTTCCCTTTATTTTTAGTTTTGCTTCTTCCTAGTATGTCGAATTTTCTTTTTCCAGCCAGTCTGCTTTATGAAGGCAAACTCTTTAGGGTAAGACTAGTTAGGGCAAGTAAAAGTTGAACAGGTTTTCTTCTTTTTTTTTTTTTTTTTTTTTTTCTGTTTTGGGGTGGGTTTTTTTGGGGGGGGGGTGATTTTTTTTGTTTGATTTTTTTTTTTTTTTTGCAAGTGTCTCTTTGCAAGATTTTTCTTGAAAAGGGAAGCTTTACTGCTCATTGGTTTTTAAAGCTCTTCTCCTCCCTGGGTTTGAACAAGCTCTCATTATTTTAGAGCTTAGGGGCCATAGCTGGCCAGTACAGGAGGGGACAGTATAACATCTAGGGGCTTTGTACAGAAGTTTGTACACTTGTGTAATATGTAATAGGCCTTTTCACACTTTCTGTTGAGCTTTTTACCTGTAACCTTTACTATGTTGTAAATTAAATGCAGATTTTGCCAGTTTGGAGAGTGTAGTGTGTTCGTTCCCAATCTACACTTCTGCAGTTGGGACTGTACATTGGTTTGTGGCTTATTGAAGGATTTCTGCCATGGCAAAGTGCAGCTATCGCTGCAGGTCTTGTTCTTAGCAGCTGGCTCAGGCTGCTGCTCATAAAGCTGCTCCAGCTTCTTTGCTCGTAACCTGCTTAGCTGCCTTGTGCTGCAGCGCACTGCGCTTTTGCGCAGAAGAGTAACACTTCATAGTGGATTTTAAACAGCAGTCACCTTTGCTTTCTGAGTGAAGTTTTATCTGGTTCTGGCATAATCGTCTCTCTGCAAAAGTTATACTTCAGAGCCCAACTTTGCTTTTCTTATTGCCCAGCTTGCTCCCTCTGAGCTATAGAGTGGCCTTGGGCATTTGCACCATCCTGTGTCACACTGTGTCTCTGCAGCTTGTCCTAGGCTCACTGGGGAGAGCTGTAGTGAAAAAACAGTAAAATGGGACCTGGTTAAAGATAACTGTGGTGCCTGCAGTGTAGGGCTGAGAGGGATTCCCAAGCTTTGCTGAATTTAGTTATATTTAGGCTGTAGCTTAGTATTTCTTCTCAATCCAGCAATATCCTTTAAGCAGCTCGGGCAGTTACATTTTCATTATTGTGTCAGCAGAAGGCTGAATCTTCACAATTCATGTGTAAGCTGCTGGTCTGCCATAGGTAGAAATTTTTGGTACAGGTTAAGTAGTTAACTTTGCGGTCTGACATTGTAAGTGTTGGTGTGGTTAGCAGTTAATTTCCTGTATTAAAGGAAATAGTAAAAACGAGTCAACTTCCATGATAATCTAAAACACTCTCTGCAATGTGGAATGCAGAGATGGGAACAAAGAAGTGGAGAAGAGTTTGCAGCTGAATAAACGATTGAGCTAAAGAATAATAGCGTTTTCCAGGAACATCCGTCCTTGCAGTGCTCACCGGATTGTCATTGTAATGCCTCTTCTCTCTTCTGGTTTTGAAATTCAAGAGTGCAGCGCCCAGCAGGAATTCCAAGAGCTGGTAACAAGCTGACAAAAGTTGTTCTGTTCCCAGTGTGCTGTGCAATAAGATACCAATGTGTTAGACTCTGTGACGACATGCCTGAAAGAATGACTTCTTGGAGAGGAGGTGACTTCTTGCTGGGGCCTTTTAGGAGAGCAGGAATAGCTTCCACCACAGAACAGGTGAGTGTGCCAGCTGAAGTGTGCGCTCGTGCAATTACTTTGAAACACTCAATGGCATGGGGAAAGACCACAGTAGAGGGTTGGACTGGAAGACATGGATGGCTTTAGGATGAGCCAAAGAACTGCGCTGTGTAAAAGCTATTACAGGGCTCAGAGATCAGATGCTGTTTAAGAGCATTTTTTCAAAAGCAGTCTAATACAGCCAGGTAATTTGTAGGCTCTTTCATCTCAAAACTCTTAATCTAGCAGTGTTAGGTAAAGAGGGAAAAAAAGTTTCGGCTTTCACTTCTGCTCAACACCAGAAACATCTCCTCATTCATACCAGCTTTGTGGCGTACCTGGGACCTACCTGCTTGGTGTAGGTAGGACAATCGGACAGGATTGCTAGCGCAAGACAGACAGCATGAAGTAAGGTCGTGGCAAGTTCAGGGTAGACAGACGTGTTTTGGGTTGCAGTCTTCTAAATTATCCTTCCCTGAAGGTCCCATAACCAGTAAAGCAGTAAGAGGGACCTCACACCCCAGCATCACGTTAGTGCCTGAAACTAACTGTGATGCTTCCCCTGCCTCCACAAAAGCAGTAGCTTCCCAGCAGCATTGATGGTTGCTTCAGTGTTGTCTTTTGCTTCTTATGAATTTCCCAGAACATATGTCCTCTTCAGAGAAGCTTTAAGGGAGGAGCAGCTAAAGAGCCTGAATCTTTGCTGTCTGTCTTGTCATATGTTCTGACATACATCTGTGAAAGGTTTCAATCACATTTGCAGAATGGTAGAGGAGGAGGAAGTCTGAAATACTAGATGTGCTCTGGTCACTCTGACACATCTTGCCATGGCCCGGGTTGTTTACTGTCATCTTGCAAAGACAGACAGATGGGGAGCTGCCTGCGTATGCACTGGTCTTTGAGGAACTGGCCAGTAATACCGGACTAATCTAGGAATTCCAGTCATGGCTGATCACAGAGGCTTTTCTTATATCTTGGCTGTGATGGGTCATTTCCTGCCTGAGGTTCCCCACCTACTTCTAGATATATCAGAGGCCCTCCTGTACTTGAGCCTGGAGGAAATGGAATCGTAGAATCATAGGATGGTTTAGGTTGGAAGGGCCGTTAAAGATCATCCAGTTCCAAGCCCCCTGCCCTGGGCAGGGACACCTTCCACTAGACCAGCAGCATTTCTCCTGGTCAGCAAGCAATGGTGACCATTGCTTGCTTGGGGTGATATGGCCATACCACCCCAGGGCAAGACCTTTCTCAAAGGAGGCACAACCAGTTTTCTCCAGTGTCTTTGTAAAAATACTGGTTTTGTAACTTGAAGAGCTAGCAGGAGCTTGTTCTCCATTAAACCTCTCCCATATAGGCATACTAGAGTGGTCAGTTACATTGATAACAGTTTTAGGGTTCAGCAAAGATGAGGAAGAGCCTGGAAATGGGCTGTTTAGGTAGTGGTTCCACTGCTTGCTTCAACTTGGGTACCTCAAGTAGCCCTGATAATTCTTGCTTGTTGACAGGTCAGAGAAGGTTTGTGCTCTACTGCAGGGAGCGTTACAAACCTTTGAGGTGAGGATGATTCAGGCTGAGAGACCAGTTTTGCTTGGATCCTAGCAGCTGATGCGATCCCCTGACCACACGTCTTCTGTGCTTGTCTGGGGCCCTGCTTGTGGGATCACAGTTCCTGCTTCTGTTTGAGGAGCTCTGACATCCTGCGTGTTGTAACTTCAGGCCCCCAGCTGCAGCCAAACCACAGCAAAGTTTAGGACTTTGACAAGCTGTGAGGACGACTTGGGGACTGCCTAAAATCTGTGGAAACTCCAGCTGTCTGTCTGATGTCCTGCAAGACAATTTCTTGATGCAATTTTTATATTTCCCCAGTTGAATTTGGAAACCAGAAGAGCGGGTAGACAACTTTGTTCCCTGTAGCTGCTCATGACTGGTGTGATTTTTCATCCCCATGACCTGAAGTTGGCCTGTTCAAGGCTTATTCCTGACTTCTCCATGGGAGCTTTTCTCTGTCCTACAGCACAGAGATCATCTGCCTGTCCCTGAGTGCCTCTGCTTCTGTGTCTCTGCTTCACTAAACATCTCACTTCTCTCAACCTGGGAATGTTGTCCAGAGGCTGAGGGAATGGCTAAAATGGGCAGAGTAAGCAAATGAGTGGCATAAGCCCAGGTGAGAAGTTTGAAGACTAGGAATAAAATCTGTGATGTCATGTGGGATGGAATGGTATCATGTGGGTGAGAGTAGGAAAACAGTGGTGCGTTTTCCACTATCTGTTACCTGAGCAGTAGGGACATGACAGACCATCATTGTGTCTCCCTGAGCATCTATGGCAGGAACTGAGGGAGCAGCAGGGCAGCTAACAGCCCACAGCGTAGGGTGTCCCATGCTCACAGGGACTGTCCATGAAGGCAGAGAGCATGGCTGTCAGATGCTGAAATGTTGTTTTGGGCACAGCACAGCAGGGAGATTTTGCCCAGGGCTCAGTCAGGGTTTCAGTAGCACCGAGAAGTGTCACGTCCATCTGATACTGAGTATGACCCATGGCAAGCAGCAAGGAGTGTGCTTTGAATGTTTTCAAGAGAAATGCAGGACTCTGGATATGATCAGCCAGTCCTAACTGGAGAAGACATAACTACTGTTTTGGTGACCATTATCATGCTGTAAAGCTTCTCTGTCTCCTGCCGGCACCAGCTGCCGGAAAGCTCTCTGCACTGCACTGACCGGCTGTAAATGCTCCTATGAGATGCTGCACACAAGATCTGCCGGCAAGCTCGATGAAGGCTGAAATGGTGCACAGGCACATCTCTAGCGAGCTCCTCTCTGCCAGGAGACAGCACTGCGTGAATGCTTCAGACAAGCTATTACGCTATAGAAAGAGCTCCGCTTTACATGCGGTACTCGTTTGCTTTTCCCTCGTTATGCCTAGTCATCAGGCTAGAGCACAGAAACTTTGCGTGTCTTAGGTGACTCATTTGCTGTGTGCTCATTGCTTCCTCTTGGGTTATGTATGGAGGGTATTTTTTGGGGGGGGGGGGGGAGATTATTCAGTTCCATGAATAACCAGTCTCTAGTAAAAGGGCTATTTCTGCCCAGCCTGTCTTTTGCAAAAGGCAACTGTGTGAAAATGACAATCGCCCTCTGACTAGTGGCAGTTGCTAGCCAGCAGTTTTTACTCATTTCATATCACTGGGGCCATCTGTTAGAGAGGTTTAGTTTTTCTTGTTATCTCTTAAAAATTCTATCTCAGTTACTCAGTATGCAGAACACAACTAGTTGTACTGGGACATAGGCTTTACAGCTGCTTGCTGCTGGTCAAGACCATTACTCTTACCTAGTTCAGCATTTGAATTTCTTCAAACCACAGATTCTTCACCTATATTTGTCCATGATGTTAACAGTGGGTGTGTTCTGCTCTGCTCAGGCAAATGCACAACTGGAGAGGAAAAAAAACAATTGCATTGTTTCCTGGCTCGTTGCCCAAGGCAGAAAGTGGCAACTTCCTTTGATGCAAGTCAGGTAACACCCATCTACAAGAAGGGCTGGAAGGAGGATGAGGGAAACTACAGGCCTGTCAGTCTGACCTTGGTGCTGGGGAAGGTTATGGAGCAGATCATCTCGAGTGCCATCACGTGGGACATATAGGACAGCCAGGCGATCAGGCCCAGTCAGCATAAGTTTAGGGAAGGCAGGTCCTCCTCGACTAACCTGATCTCCTTCAGTGACAAGGTGACCTGCTTACTGGACGAGGGAAAGGCTGTGGATGTTGTTTACCCGGACTTTACTAAAGACTTTGACACCGTTTCCCACAGCATTCTCCTGGAGAAACTGCTCATGGCTTGGATGGGTGTACTCTTTGCTGGGTGAAAAACTGGCTGCATGGCTGGGCCCAAAGAGTGGTGGTGAATGGAGTTAAATCCAGTTGACAGCCGGTCACAAGTGGTGTTCCCCAGGGCTCGGTACTGGTAATATCTTTTTCAGTGACCTAGATGAGGGGATCAGTAAGTTCGCAGACACCAAGTTGGGCAGGAGTGTTGATCTGCTGGAGGGCAGGATGGCCCTGCAGAGGGATCCGGACAGGCTGGATCAATGGGCCGAGGCCAATGGTGTGAGGTTCAATCAGGCCAAGTGCCGGGTCCTGCACTTGGGTCACAACAACCTCATGCAGCGCTACAGACTTGGGGCGGAGTGGCTGGAAAGCTGCCGGGTGGAGAAGGACCTGGGGGTGTTGGTTGACAGTGGCTGAATATGAGCCAGCAGTGTGCCCAGGTGGCCAAGAAGGCCAAAGGCATCCTGGCCTGTATCAGGAACAGTGTGGCCAGCAGGACTGGGGCAGTGATTGTCCCCCTGTACTCGGCACTGATAAGGTTCTACCTCGAGTCCTGTGTTCAGTTTTGGGCCCCTCACTACAAGACAGACATTGAGGTGCTGGAGGGTGTCCAGAGAAGAGCAACGGAGCTGGTGAGGGGTGTGGAGGACAAGTCTGATGAGGAGCAGCTGAGGGACCCGGGGGTGTTCAGCCTGCAGAAAAGGCGGCTGAGAGGAGACCTTATCACGCTCTACCACTACCTGACAGGAGGGTGTAGTGAGGGGTGGTCAGTCTCTGCTCCCAGGTAACGGGCAGCAGGACAAGAGGGCAACAGGACAAGAGGAAACAGCCCCAAGTTACACCAGGGGAGGTTTAGATTGGAAATTAGGAAAAATTTCTTCACTGAAAGCATTGGAACAGGCTGCCCAGGGGAGTGGTGGAGTCGCCATCCCTGGAGGTATTTAAAAGACGGGCAGAACGTGATGTTGAGGGACATGGTTTAGTGGTGGACTTGGCAGTGTTAGGTTGATGGTTAGACTTGATCTTAAAGGTCCTTTCCAACCTAAACTATTCCATGATTCAAAGTCCCCTGTTCCTACGACTGTCCATCTTCATCACCCTTTTTAGACCCTCAGCAGGGTAAGAAACAAAACTACTCATGGGTCCTGGCTCACCCACCACTCTCTGCTGTGCTCCATGGTGGTGCCTGATTGCTTGAAGTAGGAGAGGATCCCTTTGCAGGGAGACGTCATCTCAGTTGGGTCCTGTATCAGACACTGACCTTGGAGAGCATAAGGACATATCTCGTGTAGTGAGAGACGATGCTGGGTTAGCCTTAGCACAGGGCTGGGTAGCAGATGGCATGGAAGCACCTGTGGGCTTTGACAGGTGAGCATGGACAGTATCAAGGCACTGCACATGATGCTGCAGTGCCATGAGGGCCCTCTGCTATTGATATTCCCTCTTCTTGGCCTTCCTGCTGCACAGCTTCTCTGACCTTGGCAATGAGCTTCTTCCTGGGATGAGCAGTTTTATCACTTGGTGCTCCAGTTTCTTCTGCGGCACATGCTACTGAGTCAGAGCATCTCTACATGCTGCCCTGCTGTCACAGGGGACCCCTGTGAAGGGAGCATCTGCCGGGCAGGATCACTTCTGAATTTGAACTCCGAGAGGTGGAGACGGTGCTCACAGAGGACTCTCAGTGGAGGGACTGTGTGTCCAGCCCGAGCCTAAGCCATCCTGACATCAGGCTGATGTGGAAATGTCTGTTATGGGGAAAGAATGGTCTTTCCTCAGTGCCTGCAGAGTGTTTGCTTGCTGTGGGGAAGTGAGGGCTCTTTGTGAGAAAGGGGATGAGCTGGTTTCGATTAGCGTGTGAAATAAAGTAGCAGTTCCCAGGGCC
The DNA here is from genome assembly GCF_965231255.1 of Vanellus vanellus. Taxonomy (NCBI): domain Eukaryota; kingdom Metazoa; phylum Chordata; class Aves; order Charadriiformes; family Charadriidae; genus Vanellus; species Vanellus vanellus. The sequence goes on along the minus strand of NC_138927.1, from coordinate 661,657 downwards.
CCGCCATGGCTGCCCTGTCCCTCCCCTCGTGGGCAGAGCGGGCAGATGTGCACCAGCCTGCTGGTGAGCAGGAGGCAGTGAAAACGTTCCACCCATTTATTCAGCTCAGTGCTTTGGCTGTGTTTGGGATGACAGAGCCCTGATGGTTTTGTAGGAGGAAAAGACAGCAACTGCTCTGTTGTTCCCAGAGGTATCACAAACCTCATGGGTCTGCTACACGCGCTTCTGGGTAGCTACAAAGCAACAGCCTCCTTCACCCATCCCCTGATGAAATCAGGCTCAAGGCTAAGCTACCAGGAGAGGACAGCAGGTGTTGTTGGCCCTAGAGCTGCTCAGCCCCTTGGCCCGTAGTGAGCTCTCTTAAACATGTCTCTGCCTCTCCTCACTCTCCTTTCCTTGCAGCTCTTCCCCAGCCCTGAAGAAGTGATGCTGCTTCGTCCTTGGCTCTGATTCACAATGGCCAAGTCCTGGTTCTTTGCTGCTGGTGCTCGGCAGCCTGGAGACCTGCTCCTAGGAGCCTCTTTTAGGCAAGAGCCAGTGGGCTTTTCAGCTGACCTTGATTGCTCTCCATGGCCATGCTCATTGTATCTGTGTACAAAGGGCTTGGACACCTCTATGACCCCTTTTATTTTTCCATACTTCCCATGGAGATTTGCACGCTGGGTCCTCAGCTGCCCTTTCACAGCCATGCTCTGCAGTGGGGGTATCGGCATCTCCCTTGAGCATGTCTCCTTATGTCGTTCACCTGGGATACTGGGGGCCCTGGGAAGTGGGGGCTGCTGGACCAGCAGTGCCCAGCAGCGTCCCCAAAATGTGTCATTGAGCAGAGCTCTGTGGAGCTGCAGAAGCGCTGGGTCTCTCGTCTGTGCTGGCTCTGCTCGGTGTTAGGTTATCACATGTCCCTGGGAGGAAACCTCAGCAAAGAACAGGCAGTCTTTGGTATCTTCTCCAACCACAATGGGTTTGTTACGTGCTGAACGATGGGCTGCTGAGCTGTCCAGTTTAGGTCACTGTATATTTCTGGTTCCTGAAGTGACCTGTTATTTTCAGACATATTTTTCTATGGCTGATTTTCAAACTAATTCCTTCTGTTCCCTGTCCCACTCCCATTTTCCCCAGACGGGTAGCAGAGCACAGGTATGCAGGGGTGGCTGTGGCCAGGCTCTTCTGTTTTGAACTAGACCAGCACATCCTCACTCTCTTCCTGCAGCTGCAAACATAGGTCTCAGTTGTACCAAAATCCATACCCTGGCTTGCCAGGGATACCCACCACTACCACCATCACCTGTTCCCTGCAGAGAGGCCCTGGAGTCAGCCTTGCCACCGGGGTTTTGGACTGTCTAGGCACATGGCTGGTTCTTTAGGGTCTGTTTGGGAATGGAGGAATAGATGCTTAGTGTCCAGAGAACTTTGCTGTTGGCTGTTCAACTTACCCTGTGATTTCCAGAGCAGTACATCTGTTCAGCTCCTCCCTGGACTCTACCTTAGAGCAGTAAAACACCCCCAGAAGGACAAGCTCTGCAATTTGAGGACTTCTCTGTAGTATGTTGAGAGCTTCCTGACCTCCCATGGTTAGTCTGGTCCTGCCCTTCAGGGATTCTTCACATTGTTTGATACAACAAAATACACTTTCTTCCCAGATACTGGTACAAAGGATATTTCTTCCAGGCACTCTCATTCCCATTTCATGATGATAAAGCTGAAGGCATCTAAGCTTCTGTTGCCTGGGCTCTTCCACCCACTGTAACTTCATTCCTCTTGTTCCACACAGGCTTGCATGCTGCTGCCCAGCTGTAAATCTTGCAATGTCCCATCAGCACAGGCTCAGCATCTGTGTACCTTTTGCAGTGCCTAGGACAGACGGTCCTGCTGGGGCACGGAGACAGCGTCTTGCTGACTCTCCAAAGGGGGGTGGTACATGGCAGTTCCTTTATCTTTTTCCCCATATCCTCAGTCTTAAATGTGCAACACCACACCCGTGCTTCTGCTGTGAACAGGGCAAACCATGTGCAGGACTAAGACCAGATCACGGCTGACAGATCAAGGGAAGCTATCTCTGGGTCCTGCCTGCGCTGGCAATAGCGGACCCAGTGTTGAACCCTGAGTTCAAGAAGAGGGATGTGGGAGGAGGACCAAAGGGCAACCAAGATGGTCATGGGGCTGGGCAGATGATGTGCAAGGAGTGTTTATGGGAGCTGGGCTGGTTTTGCCTGGCAAAGAGGAGGAGAAGGGCATTCTAATAGCAGCCTGCAACTGCTTGAAGGACAGTTTTGCTGATAATGGAGCCAAATCCTTCCCAGCAATGGCAGACATGATGCTGAGGGCCAATGGCCACACCTACAGCTTGGAAGATGTTGGCTGGGCATCTTCTCTGGGAGGGTGGTGCAGCCCTTCAGCAGATCATCAGAGAGGTGGAAGGTTTCCATCCTTGGAGGTTGTCAAGACCTTGACACATCCGACTTGCTCTGGTGCCAAGGATACTCCAGCGCCAAGTGTCAGTTTGGCCTGAAGTCCTCTAGACATCCCTGCTGCTGTGACACCCTGCGTGGCATACTGAAATTGCCTTGTGCAGGGGGAATCTTGATGCACCTGCACTCTGTCCCTCAGATTGCTTCATCCTGTACTGAGTAACAGGAAACACAAACTCCCATTCAGTGCAGCTGACTTGTGTAGCTGACTTCTGCAGCTGGAGTCAAAGCAGAAAGACCTTTTTTTCTGCATCACATACTTAAAAGTACCTTTCTCCAAGTTTTGTTTCTGTATTAAGTCTCATCCGGCTCCTGTTCTTAGCCTGCAGCTTCAGTTTTATTTGTAGGGCAAGTTAAAGGAAAACCACTACGAAGATGAAGCTCATCAGGAGCAGCAGGTCTCGGAACTGCCACTTCCACCTCGGCAGCCTGCGGGGCTGGCAGCCACGGGGACTGTGCTTGGCTGCTTTTGCAAAGGACGGCGCCCATCTCTGTGGGAGAGTGCGACGGGTGCTGCTGCCTGTCTGGAGGCATGGGAATTTGGCTCTACCTTTCCCAAGGCTGATGCCACCGCAGTGACACACTGTCCAGACCCCCTGACTCCCCTCTCCTCCGCACGCTGAACACAGCCAGAGTGTGATGCACAGGATGTTTGTGCTGGGGACAAGCCAAGTCTAAAAACCCAGAGGTGAACGGGATGGAGGTGCCTGTGTGTTTTTAAGGGGTGAGGGCTGTCTGGACACAGCCCTTCACTTTCTCTGGCGTGGTCTGCCTGGACCTGCCCTCTTCTCCATGGCACCATCGCTCTGTCTGGCCCAGCCGCAGAGAAGCAAGGCAGGCTGGTACACGGGAGATGTGTGATGGGGACAAGCTGGAGCATTGGTCCAGCCAGGACAACACCACAGCAGAACTGGGGCAGGGTCTATGCCTTCACTCACCCTCAGCACCAAGAGCACCACCAGGACCAGGACTAGGGGACACCAAGCTGCGTGATGAGGGCCAGGAAGAGGGCTGTCCCAGCTGCACGTTGCTCAGTCAGTGCAGGCTGGAGACTTGCCAGCAGTGGTGAGTCTATCACCAGAGAGGGAACTTATCACTGCCAGAAGCAGAACTGAAAGGCAGGCAGAAGTGAAATCAGAACCCGGAGCTGCTTCCCATGCGGTTCCCCTCTCTGCAGAGTGCCCCAAAGCACCCGGCAGAATGGCCATGGAGCCCCTCTCCTTCCAGGAATACATCTGCTCCCTGGACCCCACCACCCTGCCCCGCATCCTCAGGATTTGTGCCGGTGTCTACTTCCAAGGTGAGTGCTGTCTGCCTACTGCTTACAAAGGGTGCCCCAAAGTGCCCCACCTCCCCCTGCCATGCCGCTGCAGCCTGGGCTCCCCGCTCCTGCCTTCAAGGGGCTGGCATCCCTGCCACCAGGGTGCCCATGCCCAGGGAGAGGCACAAGTCCTCGCGCCACCACCAGACACTGGTGTCTAAGGCACAGCTGCTTACAAAAAACATTCTCTTCTACACCCAGTGCCCACCCAGCTGAGTGCCCCAGTGCATTCAGTCATGCTGCTGGGAAAGGGGTGGGGCACCAAAAACCATCTAAGCTGATCCTCCACTTCATGCTCAGCTCTCATCCCAGGTAGTGAATCACTCGCTAGTAGTGGATCTGGCAGGGATGGAGCCGCATCCCTCCAGTGGCGGGAGGAAGGTGGGATGGCATTGCCACTGGCCTCAGCGTAAGGAGTCCAGCAAGGGTGCAGAGACCAGCATGGTCTGAGCTCTCTGCTTCCTCCTGGGCCATAACCCTAGAGACATCTTATGTTGAAGAGAAGCCTTGACCAACCTCAGCTGGTGGCAATGGCGGTGGTGAAATGAAGTCAGAAATTAGCAAATGCTTTTGTTGGATTTCTGGAGCTCCCAAAAAAGCTGGGAATGCACAGCAGGATCCTGGCCACAACAATGTGGCAATCACCATCAGGACTTGTAGGATTTGTAGCATCTGTTTAGGTTACGCTGACTTTTAGAGTAGAAGCGGTTGAGGTGGTCTCACTCTGCTTCTCTGTAGCTCAGTTACGATGGATGTTTAGCTTTCACAAAGACTTCTGGTGGCCTTGATAACATCTTAACATTGCTAAACAAGTAAAAATGCCACTGTTTAAACAGCAGCAGTCAAATTGTTTAGCAGTTTGTGGTAGTCAAGGCAAGGTAGATGGTGCTTTCTGCTTTGCATAGCAAGGGGTTGTGAAGGGAGGGGAGAAGTTCAGGGCTGCACAGAAGGTTTGGTAGCAGCTTAATGAGTGGAGAGATTTAAGAGCAGAGGAGGGCGTTGCTTGTGTTGGAGGGTATGGTGATGTGGTAGTGTAGCCTGAGGAGCTCCAGGAAAGGCACATCTACCCCCGTCCCTTTGCAGCGTGATCAACCGCTGAATTTTCCCTGCTGCTTTTCTCATCTGAGTTACATCAGTTCAGCCTCCAGCCATCCCCTCTGTGCTCTTCTGCACTGTTTTTCTCTTCTGTTATGACCCCTGCACAGTTACCAGCACTGGACTCTTTCCAGGACATAGGCTGTACAAGCTTCCAGCCGTTCCTGATTCCTTAGAAATAAGCATCAGCCCAACAAAGACCCCTCAGCCAACCTTCTGGTTGTGTATTGCCTTGGCTGCTGGCGAATGGTGCTGGACCTTGCAGGCAGATTAGAGTGCACTGGGGATCGATCAGTGTTGCACCCTGCAGATGTGCCATCCTGCACTGGTGGTGTTTCTTGAACACCTCTGGATTTCCTGCTACTACTGATGATCTTACTACTTCTTGGATTTTGTTAGCAAAAATTTGGGTGAGTCCTCAAGATGCTAAACAACTGCTGCTCATCTCAGACCCTTCTCGGGTGCCTCTCCCAGCCACACACTCCTCACCTCCTCTGTGTTCTTGATCCTGTTTTATGTTGCAAAACCACTCTGGCTTGGTGCTGCAGTGGAGCTGAAGAGCGCTTTGGGGTCCTGCGCAGCCATGTGTGTCTGTGTGGCTTGCTGCCAGCCAAGGGGATGAGCCATGCCACATGTTAACCGGGTCTCTGCACCCAGGGTGTGAGGCATCTCTGCAGCAGTGAGACGGTGCAGCCCGGCTCTGTGTTTCCTCCCTTTTCAGGCTGTACCCTTGATGCTGTCACAGCATGACAGGGCACAGGAGGGCTGGAGGAGGGAGACTGGGGCTTACACAACATGCAATACTTTCTGAAACTTCCTGGCTTTCATCCACCTCTTCCTGTGGTATATTTTTTCACATTTTTTTTCCACTTCAAGGTTCCCCCCACTCCTGGAGGGCAGATGCTCTCCTGGCCAGTCCCACTTACACTCCACTGGTTAGCAGTGGTCAGTGGTGCAGCAGTCTCCATCCCCCCGCGCTTGGGCACCGATACCCAGCACAGGCACACCAGCCCATCTGCGGCAGCATGTCCAGCCTTGGCTCTGTCTGTCCTGCCCAGATCTGCCAGGGCGGCTGTGTGTGCCGGGGCCCTAAACCAACATGTTCCCACCAGCACCAAAGGCACCAGCTCGCCCCGCTCAACAGGTGAATCTGTGCCAGCCCCACTTCTGCCCACCACTGAGCCCATGGACCAGCTCTGCCCTCCTTCCCCAGCACCCTCCACCCCCTTCCCATGGCCCCCTTCTGCAGTGCCAGGGGTCAGGGATCCCCTTGGCCCCACCACAGCCACAGGCACTGGGGCTCCCTCAGGGATGTCCATGCACCTGTGAGTGCCGGGACGCCAGGGCTTAGCTCATGTCCCAGCAGGACAAAGCCTGCGGCCAGGGCCAAGCCATGGGTCAGCTGTCTCCCCACTGCCCCAGGGACCTCATCACAGCTGGCCAGGTAGAAGGGCCCCCATGATGTAACTGACATTTGTTAATGGCACACACCATGAATACCTGTGAGGGGACTCACTAAATCACTGAGGTTGGCAGGGACCTCTAGAGACCATCCAGGCCAACCCCCAACTCAAGCAGGGTCAGCAGGAGCTGGTTGCTCAGGACTTTGTCGGGCTGGGTTTTGAACATCTCCAGTGATGGAGATTCAACAACCTCTTTGGGCAACCTGTTCTAGTGCTTGACCACCATCACAGTAAAAAAATGTTTTCTTACATTCAGAGGAAGTTTCATGTTTTCCAGTTTGTGCCCATGGCCTCCAGTCACAGCACTGGGCACCGCTGAGAAGAGCCTGGCTTTGGATCCTCCTTTCAGATATTTGTATATGTTGATGAGATTCCCCCTGAGCCTTGTCTTCTCCCAGCTGAACAGTCCCAGCTCTCTTGGCCTTTCCTCACAGGAGACATGCTGCAGTCCCTTCATCATCCTTGTGGCCCTTTGTTGGATTGTCTCCAGTATGTCCATGTCTCTCTCATACTGGGGAGCCCAGCACTGGGCACAGCACTCCAGGGGTGACCTCATCAGCGCTGAGCAGAGGGGAGGATCACCACCCTCGACCTGCTGGCCATACTTTGCCTAATGCAGCCCAGAACACCATTTGTCACCTTTGCGGCAAGGGCATGTTGCTGGCTCGTGTTCAACCTGGTGTCCACCAGGACCCCCAGGTTCTTTTCTCCCAAGCTACTTTCCAGCCGGGTGTCCCCCAGCATGCGCTGGTGCCAGGGGTTGTTCCTTCCCAGGGGCAGGACTTTGCACTTCTCCTTGTTGAACTGCATGAGATTCCTGTCAGGCCATTCCTCCAGCCCATTGAGGTCCCTCTGGCTTGGCAGCACAACCCCCTGGCCTGTTGGCTTCTCCTCCCAGTTTTGTGTCATCTGCAGACTTGCCGTGGGTGCACTCTGCCCCATCATCCAGATCATTAATGAAGAAATTAAACAGGACTGGACCCAGTATTGATTCCTGGGGCACACCACTAGTGACTGGTCTCCAAGTAGTTTTGGTACTACTGATCACCACCCTCTGGGCCCACCAGTTCAGCCAGGTTTCAGTCCACCCCAGTGTCTGCTCATCCAGCCCATTCTTCATCAGCTTCTCTAGGAGGATGTGACAGGAGATAGTGCCAAAAGCCTTACTGAGGTCAAGGTAAACAATACCCACTGCTCTTCTCTCGTCCACCAAGCCAGTCACCTCATTGTAGAAAGTGATCAGGTTGGATAAGCATGATTTCCCCATACTAAGCCAAATCACCTTTTCATCCTTCATGTGTCTGGTAATTGTTTCCAGAATTAACTGCTCCATCACCTTCCCAGGGTTTAAGCGGGGCGTGACTGGTCTGTAGGTCCCTCTCTTGCCTGACATTTGCTTTTTTTCCCAGTCTTCAGGAGCCTCTCTTGATTGCCTATGATGTCTCAAAGATAACAGAGAGAGGCCTCACAAAGTCAGTGCTCGTGGGTGCATCCCAACAGGCCCCACGGGATTACATATGTCTGCTTAGGGCTCCCTTACCTGGCCCTCCCCCACCAAGGGCAGGTTTTCCTTGCTCCAACTTTCCCCCTGGTCTCAGGGGGATTCCTGAAGGCTGGTCATACTTGTGAAGACTGAGGTTAAGAAGGCAGTGAGTACACCTTCACTGTGTCCTTTGTCACTAGGTCCCCTGCCCCATTCAAGCAGCAGACCTGCATTTTCCCCAGTCTTCCTTTTGCTGTTGTACTTGTAGAAGCCTTTTCTGTTGCCCTTCACATCACTCAACAGATTCATCTCCGTGCAAGCTTTGGCTTTCCTAATCCCATACCTGCGTGCTAGACCGTGTCTCTGTGCTCCTCCTGGTCCACCTGTCCGCTACCACCATTCGTGTACCTCCTTCGTATGTGAGTTCAGTCAGGAGCTCCCAAGTGTTGAACAGGAGCACCAACTATCTGCAGGTATTCTGAGGAAGCAGTAACGGACAGCTTACAGAGGATGGTGAGACACTGGAACAGGTTGCCCAGGGAAGCTGTGGATGACCCATCATTGGAAAAGTTCAAGGTCAGGTTGGATGGGGCTTTGAGCAACCTTATCTAGTGGAAGGTGTCCCTGCAGGGGACATGTCCAGGGCAGGAAGTTTGGACCAGATGATCTGCAAAGGTCCTTTCCAACCGAAACCATTCTGTGATTCTATGAAATGCTGGTAGAGGCATCTTCTTTGAGGAAATCTCTCTCCTCACCCTGCAGGGTCCGTGTATGAGATATCAGGCAATGAATGCTGCTTGTCAACTGGTGACCTGCTGAAAATCATGGCTGTGGCACTGCAGAAGGTCATTTGTGAGGACATGGAGACAAGGCAGACAACAGAGCTGCCACTAACATTTAAGGGTGAGCAAGGCTGTCCTGTCCCAGCCCAAACCAAACAGGTATCCTTGTCCCAGGGGAGACCTTTGCAGACCCTGTGGGCTCAGCTTCATTGTCCCACAGGTCTTTTCCAGCCTGCCCCAGCCCCGGGACCATACCCAACACCACAGAGACCGTCCCTGGAGGGCAGCAGGCAGCGGGGCCTGACGCTGCACCAGGTGCTGGAGCAGTGGGACAGGCGGCCACAGCCCCTGCTGTGCCCTGCCATCAGCCCACACATACTGCTTCTTCACCCCGTCTATGAGGTGCACGCCACCATGCATCGTGAGTCCGGACGGGGCCGGTGGGGTGCTGGGGATTCGGGGCAAGGGGCTGTGTGGTCAGGGCAGGGATGCTGCAGGGTCCGGGTAAAGATGCTGTGGGGTCAGAGTTGGGGCACTGAGGGGTTGGGGAGAGAGGCTGTGGGGTTGTGGTGGGGATGCTGTGGGGCTGGGATGGGGGTGCTGCAGAGTCAGGGCCCTACACCGTTTTGGTGCTGGGACGCCAATGCACAGGGCGTGGGTGGCTGCTGGTGAGGGGGTTGCGGTGGAGGTTCTCTCCCACTTGGGGCCAAGGAGAAGCCGAACGCAGGGTCAGGGCAGCTCTGCCCCCCACAGTGCGTCGGGACGTGGTGAAGATCCCCTCCACGCTGGAGGTGGATGTGGAGGACGTCACGGAGGAGGCGCAGCATGTCCACTTCGCCCGGCCGCTGCTGCTGAGCGAGGTGCTGGGGATGGAGGAGGTACTGCCGGCCCAGGCTGAGATCCTGGAGGGTCCAGCCGGCCCCACCATCTTCGAGAGTGCCTGGGCGTCACAGCTGCAGCGGGGGCAGTGGCTGCAGCTCCATGGCTGCTCCCGTGCCTGGCGAGTCCTGGCCACGGCCCCCAGCAGTGGCCGCCATTTCCTCCTCTCCAGCGCCTACCAGGGCCGGTTCCGCCGGCGGCCACGGCAGTTCGCAGGGGTGCAGGAGCTGGCGGCCGGCCTGCGGCCTGGCCGGCGGCTGCGTGTGGTGGTGACACAGGACTGTGAGGGCCGGGGGGACGGCGTGCCCCCGCTTGGCGTGGGTGACCGGCTGGAGGCCCGGGGGCTGCAGGGGAACGGCCCCAGCACTCGGCTGCTCTGCCACCGCCATAGTGGGGAGGAGGAGGAGGAAGGTGAGGAGCTGCTGCTGCCACTGGACCTGGGGGGCAGCTTCGTGGAGGAGACATGCGACAGCAAGAAGTACGGGCTGGCGGAGCTGCTGGAGCGGCAGCCGCTGCCCTGCGAGGTGCGGGTGGTGGCCCCCGACCCAGGGCTGGAGCGGGACGCGCTGGGCGCCCTGCCCGCCCTGAGGCTGGAGGCCCGCCTGGACCAGGCCTTCCTGGTGGGCAGCTTCTGCCAGGAGCCGGAGGAGGGCTTCGAGATCCCGCCACGGTGGCTGGACTTCTCCCTCCTGCTGAGCGAGGCGCCCGTCCGCCCCTTGGCCCCCTGCACCCGCCGATCCCGGGTGGAGGAGCTGACCGAGGCCTTCTACTACCGGCTGCTGGCCCAGCTGCCCGGCAGCCCAACCTCGCCACCCCCACGACCCCCTAAGCGGGCGCAGGTGGGGATTAGGCCTGGAGGAAGGCACCCATCGGCCCCCGGCTCCCCACCAGTGAGCACCAGCCCAGCTTCTTCGCTGCCACCGCTCCCGGCCCTGCCCCGGCCGAGCACCCCCAAGCTGTATGGCCGGCGGAGAGCCCCCAGGGACGCAGGTGAGGCCCCTGGCACCTCCCAGGCCCCGGTCCTTTGGCAGGGCTCGGGCCACAGACGTGCTGCCATGGTGGGAGGACAGGACCTCCACAGCAGCGTCAGCGGGTCGTGCTGCTGGCCACCACCTCCCTGGGGTTGTCCTCATGGGGACCTGGGGCAGGGATGCTGAGCTGGGGGTGTCTGCACCCCCACCAGCTGGGCCCCCATGGGGGCTGCACCTCCCCATGCCCTTGTCCCAGGTGCAGGGGAGGACCCATGAATGGCTGACCCACCCCTGTGTCCCACAGGTTGGGGGTACCCTCAGGGTCTGCCCCATCCCCTTGTCCCACAAACAGAGGGACCTATGGGGAGGCCGTCCTTGTCCCCACGGGGACCATGGCACGAGGGGAAGCAAGGCTTCACCTCAACAGCCAATGTCACACTGAACACCACCAACAAGCCCTTTTCCTCTATCTGTTATTGAAGATTATCCCCAGATTGCAGGGGACGTGGCCCCAGGGGCTGGTGTCTATGGTGGCAGAGCAGCTGCCACCACACCACAAGAGGCCCTTCTTCCCCCTCCCCGGGTCCCGCCGTGTCAGTGGGAGGGCAGGTCGGGGCCTCCCCCGCGGTGCGTGGCGGTGCGTGTCTGCAGGCTGTGCTCTCTCTTCCCTTCCAGGCAGAGAGACCGATGATGCTGAACACGATTACGAAACTGTTGATGATGACATTCAAAAGACAATTGGCAAAATGCAGGCAGTTTTTCCTTTCTAGTCCTCTAGTTTCTGGAAGCCACCCAGCCTCCAAATACTGTGAAGCCCTACATGACTTTGGTTACTTGCAGAAGCTGAATACAGCCTTTGGGATCCACAGCACAACCTCCAACTGCCTCGATCCTGCAAAAAGGTGCCCAATTTCCTCAAAGGCAAGCTGCCCGTACGTCACCAGGACAGCTCCAGGCACAGAATAAATCCTTCTGTTGTGCTGCGGGCTGTGTCCTCAGCTGTCACCCGTGGGACTCTCTGACAGCACCAGACCAGCACACTGGGTGGCCACCGAGATGCCACCAAGATGCCAGCCCAGGCCCTGGGACATGGATCTCACTCTGCTCTGCTGCATTACCACGGCGGCTGGGCTGGGATTATGGATGCTTCCAGATGGACATGCTTTGGGACCAGCACATCCAGACACTGTTTGGCACGTGGGGTGGGATGGGGTTAGGAGGACACATGACAAGTTACTTCACACAACGCAAATGGTGCCCCAGCTGGGGCTCAAACCGCCGAGTGATACCATTATACAACTGCACATCAGAAACACACTTTCATAAGGCAGAAGCTGCATTTTTCTCAAGTAGGGCTTCTCCCTTTGGCCTAATTTCTCACCGAGGCGGTAGACACATTGTAAAAACATTGTGGCTTTAGGTTTTGCTACCTTTTTCATCCGTTTTTAATTGCACTTGCAACTGGAAGCAATGTTTGTCCTAGACCTCCGCAGCTCGCTCTTGCTTGTGAGCATGCTTATCACACTCTGGCAGATTGTGGGCACCTACAAAGGCCCTTGGTGCACTCACGGCATTGGATGCAAAAAAAAAAGACTTGAAAACCAAATAAGGACCAAATTTCAGTTCTTCTTTTCCTGAAAATTTGGCAAAAGCCTGGAAAAGTGGCAGAGACAAGGCCCTCGTAGTCCTGATGTGCATTAAGGGACACGAGCTGATGAGGGGAGAGCTTTACACCAAAAGCAAGTAGGAGTTTCATTCCTGCATCACACACTGCACTCCTTTCAAATCAGAGCAGGAAAATAAATTTTAAATTACATTTAAGATCAAATTGTTGTGGGTTTTTTTTTTTTCCCTCTCCCAGTGAAGAATAGCTTTGGGTTCAGTTTTCAGTTCATGTCATTCTCACTCAGCTCCTCAGGCAGAGTCCCAAAGCTGCAGAGAGGATCTCATTCATTTCTGCTTGGCTTGAGTCCTAGCTTGGATTTGGGCTGGTTTCCTTCACTGGGTCTGGTTCTGCCCTGGGATTTACACTCGGTATCAGCACTCCCTTCTCAACTCAGCATTGTTGGAGGGACACTGACCATTGTTGGTGAGGTCCTTTCATGGAATACTCACCTAAGGAGGGAGAACCCAATTCTCACCTGCAAACAAGTGTTAGCCATTCATTAACAGTGCCTAAATCATAGGATCAAAGAATCACAGGATGGTTTGGGTTGGAAGAGACCTTAAGGATCATCTGGTCTGATAGCTCCCCCCAGCCCAGGTTGCTCCAAGCCCCGTCCAACATGGCCTTGAACACCTCCAGGGATGGGGCAGACACAGCTTCTCTGGGCAACCTGCGCCAGGGGCTCACCACCCTCACAGTAAAGAATTTCTTCCTGATATCTCATGCAAATCTCCCCTCTTTCAGTTTAAAACTGTTCCCCCTCATCCCATCGCTCCCCTCCCTGATCCAGAGTCCCTCCCCAGCTCTCCTGGAGCCCCTTTAGGCACTGGAAGGGGCTCCAACATCTCCCCGGAGCCTCCTCTTCTCCAGGCTGAAACAACCCCAACTCTGTCTTCATGGCTATATACGACGTACAAAGATTCAGCCAAGAGACCCAACACAGCGGCAGGGGCCAACAGGTGTTTAAGTCATCCCAGAGTCCATTTTTTCTTTCTCTTGGGAGAAAAACTAATGCCTGGCCTATGGCTGGGGAAAAGATGGGCTCCAGGGAGGAGGGGAGCATAGAGAAAACCAGAACAACTGAAAATGCCACTGTGAATGAAAAACTGTGTTTTTTCTTGTCTCTTTTATTTAAACAAAAAGCATTTCGAGTTTGGATTTCACTGTTAGTTCACAGGTAGTTTTAAATGCAAACTTTTTGTGAAGCAGCCAAAGCTTCTGTCCCCCAAGACCTATTCCAAATCATCCCGCTAGCCAGACAACAGCAGATATTCCTGGATGCTTTGAAGATCAAACAGCAAATGGAGACCAGGCAAAGACTTAAACTCCCTCTGCAGCTGATGAGTTTTTCCTCTCCAGTCACAACACAAGTGCTTTGTCCAATCACACAACTACCTCTTTATTGCACGCAATTCCATTCATCTTCACTTCCAAAAATCATCAGGGATTTTCTTCCTAATCTGCACACCCCCGGCAAAAGGGAAATGACAGTACTTTTGGCTTCTAGATCTGCTGGACTCCATAGCCTCGAAGTTCACCTGTTACACATCTACAGCACAATTCTGCCCCAGAAGTGCACCACAGCTGCACCACTCTCCGAACCCAAGCAGGACTTTTTTTTGCCCCAGCACTAACACCAGAAGCAGATGCCCCACATCCACCCGCCAGCCCCACAGATGTGCATACAGAGAAAGAACCGCTTTTTCAAAGACAGGTCACTACACCAGTCCCAGGTAACAAAACCCTCAAGACTTGCAGCTCCCATAGCACCTGGAGTCGAGCAGCCCATGAATCTGCCGGCATCAGCCCTGGCTGCATGTGCTGGTTTTCCAGCAGGCAGCAACCAAAGGAGAGGTCAGTGCAGCGCAGCAAACCAGGCTCCCATCTGGTGGGCAGCCAATGCATTTCGGTGTCTCAGCATTCAGCTTGAAAAATCCCGGGTTCTGCTTTTCAGGAAGCTGTGGTTCCTCCTGGGGGGAACAGCTACATGCCTTATGGGGTCAGGGTGAAAAACGCTCACGAATATTTGTGAACTCCTGAAGTGCTCACATTAACAAATGCAAAAACAATTCCCAGAAGGTAGTTTTCAGCTTAGTGTTTTATGTAACAGGAAGCATACCATAACTAAGAGGACAGAAATAGGCTGAAGCAGCTGCCCGCAGCACGCTGCCTCCCTGAACAAGGCAGGACTGTGCAGAGAAACAGGAGATGCAAATCTGTTATCTCCACCCTGATACATCACCAGTACCAGTGTGTTTTTTCCTGTTATTCTTTAAAAATAGCTTAAAGAAAAAAAACTTGTTCCACATGACATAATTCATTTGAGCTTCAGCTAAAGTACTTTTGGTGGCAGAAGTGATCCTGGCTATATTTGGAACATGGATACAAGGCAGAGATTTCTTCAGTAGTACAATTAGTAAGTGTCTAGACATTCACTTCAGTTTGATCTTTTAAAGAAATTTACTTCAAAAGTAAGGTAAGTATAGTTAAAGAAACTCTGAAAGCAGGGGCTGTGTTTTTACCCACATGGCTAGGTTTTGTCAACAGAGATGGTTTGGGGTTGGTTTGCTTTTTTTTTTAGGGAAGGAAAGCCTGGAGAGCCGCACACATGCAAGACTACTTATGTTAAAGTTTTATTGGAAACATTCAAAAGCTCTAGTAACAAGATTACATCATAGTACAAATATAGATTTAAATGCATAAACTAAACCAATTAAAAATATATTCATGATTACTGTACATTAGTGGAATATTACTCTTGGCTACCCACTTTGTGAATGAAATGGAATGAAAGCTGAGTTAGGAGAAACAGCTCTAGAAACTGAAGACAATCTGCCCAGGACAAGATTAGAAAAGGTTCTTCTTTCAAACACAGGCACCCTCTAAGGAAACAAAACCAAACTGAAAGCTCTGAAGCTTTGAGGGTTTTAGTTTTCCCATGTCCATTTACACTTTCAGTCACATGGTCACAGTGTATAATCAAGTCCAGTTAACAGAATCCTATATGTTCTGCTTGTCCTTGAATTCCAAGGAGGCACTCACAGAGTAACTGGGACTTTCACACACTAGAAAGAGCAAGGATCACCTTCCACATCGCAAAGGTCGGCAGGATAACTTGATACATGGACAAGCATTTGCTTACAACTAAATCCAGCTGGAAGTAACTTCACTCAGCATCCGTCGACTTATAGTGATCATCATCCACAGTGGAGTAGATGTGTCCCTCACTGCTAAGGAATTCAACTGCTTGCCTTTGAAGAAAAAAAAAAAAAAAAGCAAGAAATTGCTAACTAGCTCATATTCACATCTTTCTCTCAGGGATTTCCCATTTACAGATCCCACCCCTACCATTCCCTTCTGGCAGCTGCCAAGGGAAGCTCTCAGTGGCTCTATCCTGTGAGCAGTTTGAGCGCCAGTTAGTAGGTACAGAAACTTTCTCCAAAGCTGTGGCCGTGAGGTCCCCTAGCAGCTCTTCGACTCTGCCTGCCACAGAGGGGAAGGCAGCACTCTCAGTGCTTCCCAGGTAACAGCAGTACCCACAACTCTGCTTCGAAGGGGACCGAACACAGAAAGATAATGGACGTGAATTACTGTCTATAGGCTTCACTGTTTCTCTAAGTCTCAGGGAGAAGTTATAAGAGACAGCAAAAGAGAAGAGAACATTCTATTCCCAAGTTTTGATTGGTGTGCAGAGAGCAAGGTAGTCCTTGAACAGGAGAAAATACTGCTGAGGCACTGCAGCACTGCCAGGCACCTGCTACGTTGCTACTGAACCGTTAGACAGCTTGTTTTGAAAATAGGGAGCGAAGCGTTTTATCATCCCTTCAACTGACAACGGCTCAATTCTAAGCTGTTGGAAGATTGCAAAAACTCTGGCTCACTACTGCATCCTACTGGGAACATCTGAAATTACTAGCCAGGATCTGGGCTTGCCCACTATTTTCCTCTCTGCCTCCTTTTATCAGACTCCAGGAAGGACTGCCTGGATTTCCAGGACATCCTTCATTTCCACACACTTACTTGATTGTTGACATGCTCATATTGTGGAGCTGAAGTTTCAACTCTTGAAGACTCATACCTTCTGGGACAGGGCAGTTTTTAATCAAGTTCAGCACCTGGAAAAGCGAGAACCACACAGATAGGCTTGTCTATCATCGACGGACACCAAGGTTGAGGAAGAACCATCTGTCTTCAAAGAGTAATTAAACTTGCATTTATTTGCCCTACAGCATGGCACAGCAGCCTCCGCTGCGACTGCTGTGTTCCTGGAGAAGCTGCTTGCACCCACCTGGCTCTGATGTGCTGTGAGTCCATTCACTGGTAGGCTGCCACCTCCTCCATAGCCCCCCATGTCACCGATCCCAGCGGAGGAAAACGACTGAGGCATTCTTGATGCTGACTACAATTATGAGAGTAAAATTGCTGTGGTTACACAAGCTGTCACAATCCCACAGCATTAAAAGCTGTGTTATTTCACAGAAACAGTACTTAAAAATAGATTCCCCAAAGAAACCACTGGAAATGGACTACAACACAATCTCTCTCCAAGGAAACCAGGACTCCTGTTACACCTTCACTCTAGCCCTCCAATAGCTTCAAGCTTTCCAGCCCCACAACTTGTGTACAATCTCCCAAAGCCCCTCCCTTTGGGAGATAACCAGTAACCCAGTTAAAGGCGAAGATAGAACCAGGATCTTCAAGTACATACCATAAGATTTTTTCTGAGGATCATATGCGCATTGACAATCTCTAGTAGGTGTGTGGTGAACTCATTCATATTTTCCAGAGGCATGATCTTAAATGCCACCAAGCTTTTCTTATTCTTTCAGAGGAAAAAATAAATAAATAAATAAATAAAATTAACATCACAACAACAGGAACACGCTTAAGAGCCAATCCCACCATTCTCTCTAGGAACAGGGATGATGGCAGATAGGGAGCTTGCCTGCATGGAAATAGTCCAAAATGTTCCGACTTACATTTTCATATGTGATTTTGCAAGACAACACAGGGTAACTTCTTCTTCTAACTAGCTGGTAATTAATTGCACTTTTCTTTAATGCATGCACTATTATTTGAATGTTTATTCATATATTTATTTATAGTATTTAGTTATGAGGCAATCACATCACATAATATGCTACAAGAAGCATCCTCATTAACCAGAATCTGGTCTAAGCTCTACAGTACAAACACCCAAGAACCCAGTGGCCAGTACTCTGTTCTGCTGAAAACAACATACTGATGAGGAGCAGCATTTTAAATGGGTCCTCTGTCCTTTGTATTTAGCAACAATTAGTGTTATTAAATACAGCCCTGGCAAAAACATTCAAGGATCTCTTCACAGGAAAGGATGAGTACCTGTAGACGTGGTGCCAAGGGACATGGTTTAGCGGTAACTTGGCAGCAGCAGGTTAATGCTTGGACCTGATGATCTTAAAAGTCTCTTCCAATCAAAACAATTCTATGATTTTATAAAGACCACGATTAAGTGGATATTCTAAAGGAAACCCACTAACACTGTGCCAGTCACCAATCCTTCACGCCTCTACTCCAGCCTCGTGACTTGGAGTCAGACACTGGTAACATAATCTTACCTGGAAAGACCGAAGATGACCAGCTACTTTTACATAAGTTCCTGGAGGTACCACAACATTCTCACCACCTGCCTCCTAACAGAGAGAAAAAGGAGAAAGGAAGGTTTCGCTGATTCACATTTCCATTTCCCAATTATCACCATAAATGACTTAGGAAAAGAGGCTTATTGCAAGCAAACACAAACGGCATGCAGTCCTACCTCCAGTAAAAGCAGTCAGGTAAACATAATTGTAAATGAAAAATAAAATATAAAAAAAGATATTTGCGCATTTGAATACACTGTATACCTGACAGCAAAGTCACTTGTCTGCTCTGCTGTCTCTGTCCACTCCTCAGGGATTTTCATGGAGCAACAAGAGGAAAGAACCCTCAAATAGTAAAAAAGCAGGTGTTCAACTATGTAACTTGGCCAGGGGAACAGAAGCAGACCAGAAACATTTCTCGAGTTATGCTAAACTTGCAGTTAAGCCAACTGGATGTCTACCTAATTACTCTCCCAAAGTTGTTCAACTGAACTCAGGTGTTTGCCTTCAAATACATGTTACAATAACATGGGACAGCTTTAAAGGCCTACTAGACCTGCAGTGACAGTTATCAGCACTTCAGGAGGCATGCATCAGAAAACAAAGCATATTCATCAGTACATGTCTCTCCCCCAATCACTGAGCCACATAGAAAAATCTCTGTTCACTCCCTCTCCTCGTATTTCTATACGGAGATACTGAGCATGCACCTCTCCGCTCAGCTATGAAGTAACAGTTGAGCTTCAGCAGCTTAACTCTAAAAAAATTATTCAAAGCGATTCAATGTGGAACCGCATATGAATTACAAAACAGGAGAAGAGTCATGTACAGCACCGGTGATCGCTGCCACAGCAGCGCCTCCCTCGGCTTTCAGAGGCATGTTATTCCTAAAAGACTTTCCAGAACAGCCACATCTTTCCGATAGCTTTTCTCCCTTCACGGCTCCGAAAGCCTTTACAAACACATTCATAAGGAATCTGGTGCTTACGTCAGTATCGACCCACTGCCTGACATCCATCGGGGCTGCCGTCATGTCGTCCACTTTGTAGAGGATGTTCGTCGGTGCTTTCTCAGCGTGCCGAACGATCCCCATGATGGTGACCTGGGCGGGGAGAGGGCAGAGCTCACCCGGAGGCGGGGGGAGGACGGGGACCCGCCGCCACCCCCCCGCCTGCCTCCCCCCGCGCCCACCTGGGAGATCTCCACGTCGCGGATCCGGAAGGTCTCGTCGACCTGCTCGGCTGCCAGCAGCTGCGACACGGTGCAGGGCACGATGTTCTGGGAGCGGATCCTCTGCAAGGGGCGGCGGGACCGCCAGCGGGGCCGTCAGCGCCGCCGGGCCGGGCCGGGCCGCGCCCGCCCCCCTCCGCGCTCCCCCGCCCGCCGCGGCCCGAGGCCCCGCTCCCGGCCTACCTGCTTCTTCTCCGCCTGGGTGCCGGTGGGGGAACCGAAGCCGCCCGGGGACTGCATGTAGCCGCCCGGGGGCCCCGAGACGCCCACGCTGCCGTACCCGCTGTCGAAGGTACCTGAGGGGAGAGAGAGAGAGAGAGAGAGAGAGAGAGAGAGAGAGAGAGCCCGTAAGGCGCTGGCGGTGACGCGCCCTCCGTCCCTGCCGCCACCATCACCGCCGCCGTCGCCACCGCCATCACGGGCGGCGGCGGCCACGGTCTCGGTCCCCGCGTCTCCGGCGGCCCCGGGCGCCCTACGCCTACGCCTACGCCTACGCCTACGCCTACGCCGGCCCCGGCCCCGGCCCGCTCCGCACCTTGCCCGCTCCACATGGCGGCTAACCGAACATCGAGCGCCCGCCGGACCGCGCGCACCACCCCCCCTCGCGCCGCTGCCTCCTGCGCAATTCGTGAGCGCCGCTCCGCCGACGGACAGCCAATCGTGGCCCTCCGTCTTCCGTCTCCCTCCAATGGGGGCAGGCTGCGGGGAAGCGGCCGGCGCCATTTTGAGTGTGGGCGCTGCCCAGCGGCGCTGAGGTAAGCGAGGCTGTAGGGGAGGCGGGGCGGGCAGCCTAGTCCAGCCCCGCCCCACCTCACCTCACATGCAGCTCGACGCACAGCCGGTCATGCAGCCCGTCGCGCTTCTGCTGCTGTGCCCGCTGGCTGCGGCTCTGTCAGGTAAGGGGGGCAGCCCGCTCCGCTCCCCGGCCGGGCGGGTGGGGGGCCCCGAGCAGGGCCCGGCGGCAGCTCCGCTGCTCCGCTGAGCCTCGGCGTCTCCCGGCGGGCATAGGGCGCTTCTGGCACATCACCGACCTCCACTGGGACCCCGACTACGAGGCGGCGGTGGGCGCCGGGCAGGCGTGCCCCTCGGGCGGCTCTCGGCCCGGCCCCGCCGCCGGGCCCTGGGGCAGCTACCTCTGCGACGCGCCCTGGCGCCTGCTCGCCTCTGCAGCCCGCGCCATGAAGAACCGCCTGCAGCGGCCGGACTTCGTCCTCTGGACCGGGTGAGGACGGGCCGGGGGTCGGGACGGGCCGGGGTCCCGCTGGGAGGGGATCCGCTGCCCGGCCGCCCCCTGCAGCGGCGGTCGGACGGGGCCTGAACCCGCTCGCCGCCGGGGCTCTCCTCAGCTCACTGTCTGCGTCCTCCCCGCTGCAGTCCTGGGGGCTGAGGGATGGTATCTGCCTCTTCAGAGAGCTGCTTCTCCAAGAGGAGAAACACCCACTGTTCCACGCGTGGGCAGTGGGGTTTCTGGGGTTGTGTGGTGCTCGCGGGCTGTGGTGCCATCCTGTCTGCTCTGAGGGTTGCCAGGGTTTGGAGCAGAGAAGGGGCAGCCAGAGGGCCAGGGCATGTAAGGAGCTTGTGGGGGATACAGGGTTCTTTACTTGGTAGCTATTTTGGAGATGTGCATTATAATGCAAAATGGAGGCTGGGGGGAGAGTATAACCTTGACGAGGCCTCTCGACACCAGCAAGAGGCTACCAACAAGCCCCAGCAGTGAGAAACAGTAAGGTAAGGATCACAGCTCGCAACTCACTATCCTTCCTTTCTTCAATTGTTGCCAGCCCTGTCTGACCGCATACAAACTGAGTACCTGAAATGCTCGGGGGAACGGGTTGTGCTCTTTCTGTTGGTACACCAAGTCCTGCCGGTTAGAGGCAGTGGGAGGAGAGCATTGCAAAACAAACTTGCAGCGTTTCTTTGGAAGCACCTGGGAGACTTGTCTCAAAAAGGGGCTGTTTTGCTTTAGAAGTGTGAGGAACCTCCCCAAACAGAGCATGTTTTCTTCTAGTATGGCTCCAGAAATGGGTACTTTGTTCCACAGGAGGCCTCAATAGCACTTACAGGCAGTAAAAGCTTTATTTTGCATTAATATATGTTCTCTTGTAATGTTTGCTTTGTTTCTAACAGTGCAACACCAGCCTTTAATCTGCTGTAACCTCTAGAAGCCTGCCACACTTTTGGAGGCAGGTGTCAATGATCACTGCCTTACTGGAGGCATTCTGTTGTTTCATTTTAATGAGTTGTTATCGTGCTGTTCAAACAGCTGTGCAAACAGCTTTGCTTTCACTATTGCTGATCAGATGTTGACCTGAGATTGCAAAATGCTGTTCCTTGCAATATTTCCAATCAGCTTTAGTGTCTATTAAATGCACTGAGGCAGGGTGAGCCTCTGCTTCATACGCTTGTGTATAGATTTTTCAAAGTAGAATAAAGTGGAGCCCGTTTTCTCTTTGAGCAATTACTTGAAACTCCTTCAGTGCCTTGGCCAGCCAACATGGTGCTGGCTCCTGCCTCCAAAAGCTTCATCTTTATTTTCTAGGAGGCACAAAGAAAAATAAGGAAGTTTCTCTGCCTTGCATACCTCTGTAGGTATATGCCCTGTTAGTCACAGACAGTGACTGTGATGCTTTTATTTTTCTAGAGATGATACTCCTCACGTCCCCAATGAGAAGCTTGGAGAAGAAAAAGTTCTGCACATAATCGAAAATCTGACTTCTCTGATAAAAGAGACATTTCCAGGTAGGATTTGAGGGGATGAGAAGGGGAGAGGGACACAGAGTCTCATGGGAAGAGCTTACCAATGTGGAGAAATGACAGAATTGGGAAGGGGAAAGGCACAGGAGGGCTGTGGTCGTTGGGACTTGTTTGTCCTCTTCCTAGTTGCTGTATGGCATTAGGTGTGTCTGAATTGAGGCGTCTGATGCGCACTTCAGGTTAACTCACTCAGAAGAGAGGAAAAGAAACGTTTCTGTAATTAGTCATTAAAACAGTAAAGGCTGCAAGATTTCCTCACGCTTAATCCATGTCAGCAGTGGGGGAAGGACTGTTTTGATGGTGAAAGCTCACTGATTCATCCGTAAAGCCGTGGCTCTGAGGTGGCTTGTCCCAAGGAGGGATCGTCTGTGCAGTGTTGTACCCCCAGTCAATGTAACCACATGGCTGGGGTGTGGATGATTTGCTTTTGCAAAGCTCTCAAGCCACGCTGTTCTTTCCAAGCCTGTGAGTGCCTGTTATGATTTGAGAAACTGACAACGATTTATTGTCGCTTAGACAATTATTCTATCGCCTGATGATCCCTCTCCAACTGGGAAAGGGAATTGGGGAAAACCATGGAAACGTGAGGGTTGAAATATAAATAGATTTAATAGGATAAGACTAAATTAACATTAATAACACTAAAGAACCAATATTGATCCCAATACCAATATAAAATATACAAGGATTATACTCAGCCCATTCTAGCTGGAGGAACCTGTGTACCCCCAGCAGGGGACAGCAAGTGGCAGACACTGCGAGCGCTGCGGCTTTGGGAGGAAGGGAAGGGCTCAAGGGTCTGGCACTGGGGCAAGGAGTTCTTGGGCTGGGAGCCACCAGGGGAGAGAGAGAACTCCTCAGCAAACTTTCTCCTTTATATTGAATGTGACATTCATGGTATGAACTAACTCTGTTGGCCAGCTTGGGTCAAGTGCCTGGGTCTCGTTCCTCCTCATCCATGCACCTGGCGAGCTCAGAAACACTGAGACCTTGGAACCCACACACCATAGTTGGCTATAAAGTAAATATTTTCACTAACTCAGATGCTAGAGTCTTCTAAAAGTGCAATTTTCCTGGGCATTAGGGTCTTCTGTCTTTCAAACCAGGACAGTGCCTCAGGGAGCTGTGGTGCTGGGGAACTCTGATGTAAGCATGGATTCCTCTTTGCCTCCTTTTCTCTGTCTCTAGATACTAAAGTCTACGCAGCGATGGGCAATCATGACTTCCACCCCAAGAATCAGTTTCCAGGGAAGGAACATAGGATCTATAATCGAACAGCTGAACTGTGGCGTCCCTGGCTGAATGATGCTTCTGTTCCCCTTTTCAGAGCAGGTATGGCACCACTGGCTCATGTTGGCAGCACTCCAGGGAGATGGGGTGATTAGAAGAATACTACAAATAGTTTTCCCTGTTTCTATGCTCAGAGCAACAGTATTTGTAGAGTATTTGCAGGGAAAGGGTCCAATTTAATACTGATTTCTGGCGCTGAGTTCTTCTGTGTGTGAGAAAAGAAGTTTCTTTATGCTTTAGTCTCTCCTGCTTTCCTAGAGTTACTGGAAAGTATCCTTCCAGGGAATGCAGAGTGGTGAGCTCAGTGGAAGAAAAAAGATCTTTTAAGAAAGCTGCTGGCGCAGGCCAGCGCTGTAGCTCTCGGGCTGCCCAGCTCCTGGTGCTGGCACGCTGTCCCCATGCAGGGTTTCCCTTCATCCAGAGAGGCATAAGCATGACAGGAGGTACAGAGGCGGAAGCATCAATCTAAATCCCCATGCTGGAGTGGTTAGAGTGCTGCTGGGACCTTGTCCAGACAGTGACTCTGCCATGGTTATTGCCAAGGAGAGCTGAGAGGGATGGAAACAGAGGGATCTCAGGTCACAGCAACCAGCGTGACCAGACCTCCAGCTCTTGCCTGGCTGGTTGCATTTTTCAGGAGCTTTCTACAGTGAGAAGCTGCCCAGCCCAAGGACAAGGGGGCGAATGGTCGTCCTCAATACCAATCTGTACTATGACCAGAATGATGAGACAGCTGGTGAGGAAGATCCTGGAGGGCAGTTCCAGTGGCTGGAAGAAACACTGACGAATGCCTCTAGAGCAGATGAAGTGGTATTGAAATAAATTAATAAACAAACTTAGTAGAGGGCTTCTCCCAGCCTGGAAGCTCTTCTGGCTCCTGCTTTCCACATTGTGGGGAGCCAAAGTTCTGTGGGAAGCGTGGGCTTTGTGTTCATTGCAACTCTTTGCATTTGTAGGTCTACATCATAGGGCATGTCCCTCCTGGCTTTTTTGAGAAGAAACGAGGCAAGCCATGGTTCCGGAGTGGCTTTAATGAACGATACCTGAAAATTGTGCAGAAGCACCACAGAGTGATTGCTGCCCAGTTTTTTGGGCACCATCACACAGACAGCTTTCGGATGTTTTACAGTGATACAGGTACTGGTTTTGTCCACCCAAGCATTTGCATGATAGCTCTGCCAACGCCCAGAAAATCAGTGTTGATGAGAGTTTTCAGTGGCTGTTAGCTGAATGCAGCTGAGAAGCCAGAGAAGGCTTGTGAAATGTCAAGAGACAACAGTGGTTCGGATCTCCACCCCCAGCCTGTAGTTCCAGCCCTCCTTCCTGTTTACCCTCAAAATTTGTCATTTCCCCTCAATGCCTTACAAATTCTTGCCTGCTCCCTGTTGATGGGTTTTGGACATCAGCTGAGACATAAGGGAGCAGTTATGAATCTTTGCATTGGGGTCATGGGTAGTGCTCTGGGTCTCCTTTGCATTGTTCTCTTGCACGCCCTCACTGCGAGTTTTTAACGGCAGTGGAAAGCCTGTTCTCAGCTGCAGCAGTCCTGTGTTCAATCCCTGATGCTGTTCAATGTGCTGATTTATGTGTGTCCTGTTGTGACAAAGCTGCTATTTGCAGTGTCATTGGTTCCTGGGGTGCTCACTGCGATATTGACAGGGTGTGATACAAGCCAGGGTCTCCGATTCATGGGTTATTTTGCCTTTCTGTTAAGGTTCTCCAGTCAATGTCATGTTCTTGGCCCCTGGAGTGACTCCCTGGAAAACAACATTACCTGGAGTGAACAATGGAGCCAACAACCCTGGGATCCGAGTGATCAGCTATGATACAGACACCCTTCAAGTGTTGGTAGGGGATCCCTATGTGCTGCGCACTGCAGTTCTGGGAGAGTACTTTAATTCCTCCATGTGGTTTTAACAGGCAGGACTACAGGAGCCAAGCGGCTATGTAGGAGAGGAGCTCAACCAAGGTATTTCAGCCTCATGGCTAGCACAGAGATTTAGTAAGAGTGTCAGCGAGTAAAGGCAAATTGACTGCAGTCAGCTGGCCCAGGCCTTCTGCTGGGATGAGTTCCCCAGGGCAGTGCAGGACAGGCTTTGTCAAGTTCTTCATGTCTTTAGCTAGTCTCCTTTGATGCTTGCTTTACTACCCAAGTAACACGGATTGCAGAACTTCTCTTTGGGTACTGACAGACTTGTCAAATCCCCTCCAAAACCTTTTAACTCTCTCCCTCCTACTTGTGATATTGATTCATTTGTAATGGATTTGAATTTAGGTGAATTAGATGGACAGCGTCTTTTTCCTCTGTCTCTTACTTGCAAAGAGGTAGAGAATGGGGTGTTTGTGCCTTTCTTTGCAATGGATTTTGCAGCTCTGTAGGTACTCTGTTTACATGTTTATAGCCTGAGAAATTAATGCTACAATACACTGTGGAAGGCTGGGGAACTGGTGACGCAGAGAGGAAAAATGGCAAGAGACTGAGAACAGAAGTTGTGAAAAACTTTCTTCTTTAGTTTGTTCACAGTTGAGAAAATAACTTCACTCAGTAAGTAGTGAAGTCAGTGTTGGTAGTAAATAATGTGATTCTGGAACAAGCTTGAAATTCCTGATGTTTGGAGATAAAAGTCAAGCAGAGAAAAGCCATCCCTTCATCCCTTACCAAACAGGATGCTTTGGTGGTGAACTCTGGAGGCTCTCACCAGAGGTGTCTGTGTTCACATCTCAGTAGGAAGCACCTGCTGGGGGGCAGCTCCCCTGTCACTGGGCAAGGAGATATGCTGCATGTGGTGAATATGTGTCTGTGGTGCTGCACACCAGCATCTGGGAGAAGGGGCTGATCGCATCCTAGCCAAACATTTTGCTCAAAGCTTGGTCCTTTCCTGATTTGTCCTTGTTCTGTTTTTCTCTCCCTGCAGGATATGGTGACTTACTACTTGAACCTAACTCGTGCGAACATGATGCCAACATGGGAGGAAGAGTTCCCAATATGGGAGGAAGAGTATAGGTTGACAGAAGCCTTCCAAGTCCCTGATGGCTCTGCACGCTCCATGCAAACAGTGCTGGAGAGGATATCAAAGGATCCACACTATCTGCAGCAGTACTATGAGTTTAACTCTGTCAGATATGACCTCACCCCATGCGAGGAGGCCTGCCGCATTGATCATGTTTGTGCCATCAGGGAAGTTGATTTTACAAAGTACAATGAGTGTGTTAAAACCAGCAGCCCTGCCTCTGCCATCATCAGTGTTTGGCTTTTATTATTCTCCTTGCTTGTAGGACTTCTGAGTCCTACATGAGCATGTGCTGTAATGACTGAGATCAAGAGGAAATGAAGAGAGCACAACTTCACGGTGGACATGAATCAGCAATTGTGAATGCTTTTGACATTGAGAACTTACTCAGAAACCAAGACAAAATTCGTGGTTTTTACTAAAAGCTCTATGATGTTGATTTGAAATCTTCTAGAAAAGCTTGATTGCTACAAGGTCTTTTTGTGCCAGACTGACCTGCATCAGGGAGTCTGTCTCCCTTTTGCTGACACTGTCCTGCACAACATCCTGGTCTCTAAATCGGAGAAACACAGGTTTGAGAGATGGCCCACTCGGTGGATAAGGAATTGGCTGGGTGGCCACACTCAAAGAGTTGCAGTCAATGGCTTGATGTCTAAGTGGGGATGAATGGCGTTCCTCAGGGGTCAGTACTGGAACTGGTGCTGGTTAACATCTTTGTTGGCGACATGGACAGTGGGATTGAGGGCACCCTCAGCAAGTTTGTCGTCAACACCAAGCTGTGTTGTGAGTTTGACATGCTGGAGGGAAGGGTCTGGAGAGAGGCCCGGGTCTCTCTCCGGAGGGAAGGGTCTGGAGAGAGGCCTGGACAGGCTGGAGAGGTGGGCCCATGCCAACCTCATGAAGTTCAACAGGGCCAAGTGCAAGGTCCTGCACCTGGCTCAGGGCAATCCCAAGCACAAATACAGGCTGGGCAAGGAATCACAGAATGGTCAGGGTTGGAAGGGACCTCCAGAGATCATCTAGTTGTACACACACACACACACCCCCCGCCCCCGAGCAGGGTCACCTAGAGCAAGTTGCACAGGACGGTGTCTAGGCGGGTTTTGAATGTATCCAGAGTGGGAGACTCCACAACCTTTCTGGGCAGCCTGTTCCAGTGCTCTGCCACCCTCAAAGTAAAGATGTTCCTCCTCATGTTAAGATGGAACTTCCTATGTTCAGGTTTGTGCCCTCTTGTCCTATCACTGGGCACCACGGAAAAAAGACTGTTCCCATCCCCCTGGCACCCTCCCTTTAAGTATTTGTAAGCATTAATAAGATCCCCCCTCAATCTTATCTTCTCTAGACTAAAAAGACCCAAGTTCCTCAGCCTTTCCTCATAGGAGAGATGTTCTAATCCCCTCATCATCTTTGTAGCCCTTTGCTGGACCCTCTCCAGCAGATCCCTGTCTTTCTTGACCTGGGGAGCCCAGAACTGGAAACAGTACTCCAGATGTGGCCTCACCAGGGCAGAGTAGAGGGGTAGGATGACCTACCTCGACCTGCTGGCCACACTCTTCTTGATGCACCGCAGGATGCCATTTGCCACCTTGGCCTTCAGGGCACATCACTGGCTCATGGTCATCCTGTTGTCTAGCAGGACTCTCAGGTCCGTATCCACAGAGCTGCTCTCCAGGAGGTCAGCCCCCAACCTGCACTGATGCATGGGGTTATTCCTCCCCTGGTGCAGGACCCTACAGTGACATTGGCTTTCCTCCAGTCCTCAGGCACCTCACCTGTTCTCCAGGACCTTTCAAAGATGATGGAGAGCGGCCCAGCAATGACTTCCCTCAGCACTCAAAGGTGCATCCCATCAGGCCCCATGGACTTGTGGATATCCAGTTTATCTAACTGATCTCTAACTTGTTCCTCATCAACCAAGGGAAAGTCTTGGTTCCTCCAGACTTTCTCTGTTACCCACAAACTCTGGGTCTCCCGAGGACTGGCCCGAGCAGTGAAGATAGAAGAAAAGAAGGCATTCAGCAACTCCGCCTTCTCTGCATCATCTGTCACCACGGCACCTGTCTCATTCAACAGTGGACCCACATTTTCCCTAGTTTTCCTCTTGTCTCCTATATACTTAAAGAAACCCTTCCTTTGAAGGAAGCCTTGACATCCCTCACCATGTTCAATTCCAAAGCTGCCTTGGCTTTCCTTGTTTCCTCCCTGCATGTCCTGACAGCATTCTTATACTCTTCCCAAGCAGTCAGCCCCTTCTTCCACCTGAGCTTTTTCAGAAGGTCCCTACTCAGCCATGCAGGTCTCCTTCTTCCTTTGCCTGATTTCTTGCTCTTCGGGATGCACTGATCCTGAGCTTGGAGGAAGTGATGCTTAAATATCAGCCAGCTCTCCTGAGCCCCCTTACCCTCTAGAGCCCTCTCCCATGGGATTTGTCCAAGCAATTCCTTGAAGTGATCAAAGTTAGCCCTCCTGAAGTTTAAGGTTTCAACCCTACTTGTCATTTTGTGTATACTGCACTTAATCCTGAACTAAATCTTCTCATGATCGCTGCAGCCCAGTCTGCCCCCAACCTTAACATCCTCCACCAGTCCTTTGTTAGTCAGTACTAGGTCCAGTAGTACATCCAACCTTAACATCCTCCACCAGTCCTTTGTTAGTACTAGGTCCAGTAGTACATCTCTCCTGGTGGGCTCCACCACCTGAGTCAAAAAGTAATCATCAATGTACTGGAGGAACCTCCTGGACTGTACGTGCCCAGCTGTGTGGCCTTGCCAGCAGATGTCAGGGTAGTTGAAGTCCCCCATGAGAACCAAGGTCTGTGATTGTGAGGCAATTCTCACCTGTCTGTAGAAGGCCTCATCAACTTCCCCATCCTGATCAGGTGGCCTGTAATAGACACCCACAACAGTGTCTCTCATATTACCCTGCCCCTTGATCCTTACCTGCAAGCTCTCAACTTGCTCTTCATCTGTCCCCAGGGAGAGCTCGATACATTCCAGTTGCTCTCTTACATAAAGAGTGACTCCGCCACCTCGCCTCGCTGGCCTGTCTTTCCTAAAGAGAACATAGCCCTCCATGACAGCGTTGCACTCGTGTGAGCTATCCCACCACACCTCAGTAATTGCAATGAGATCATGGTCCCGTGACTGCACGCAGATCTCTAACTGCTTTTGTTTATTCCCAGTGCTGTGTGCATTGGTGTATAGGCGTTTCAGAAAAGCCAATGAGTGTATAGTTTTTGCCCTTGAGGGGTGGGTGGATTGACAGAAGCCTTGAGGAGAAGGACTGGGGGGTGAAAAGCTGGCTGTGAGCCAGCAATGCACACTGGCAGACCAGAAGGCCACCCCCATCCCAGGCTGCATCCCCAGCAGCGTGGCCAGCGGGGAGAGGGAGGGGATTGTGCCCCTCTGCTGCGCTCTGGGGAGACCCCCCTGCAGTGCTGCCTCCAGCTCGGGGGGTCCCAACATCAGAAGGACATGGAGCTGTTGGAGCGGGGCCAGAGGAGGCTGCGGAGATGCTGGGAGGGCTGGAGCCCCTCTGCTGTGAGGACAGGCTGGGAGAGGTGGGGGGGTTCAGCCTGGAGAAGAGAAGGCTCCGGGGAGACCTTATAGTGACCTTCCAGTGGCTAAAGGGGCTCCAGGAGAGCTGGGGAGGGGCTCTGGATCAGGGAGGGGAGCCATGGGCCAAAAGGGAATGGTTTTACACTGAAAGAGGGGAGATTGAGATGACATATCAAGAAGAAATTCTTTGCTGTGAGCGTGGCGAGACACCTATTTATTTAAGGTCCCTTCCAACCCAAACCATTATTTTTTAAATTTTGATTTATTTTTTCCCCCAATTACTGAGCATAAACAACTCTTCCCTTCTGTGTTCTCTTAACTCACATCCACTTAGTTTCTTCCTTCAGCTGGGGATGGCAAACTGACCGTGACTGCTTCCCCATTAAGAAACACTGAATGGTTTGGTGATTTACCTGCCTTGGGCTTTGCTAGAGTCTCCATGAACCTTGAGGGAGCCAACGCGCAGTGTTAGAAGGGGGGTTGGAACTAGATGGTCTTTAAAGTCCCTTCCAACTCTAACTATTCAATGATTCTGTGGTGTTGGACCCTTTAGGGGCGGGCGAATGAGACACACAAGGAACATTTGTGTTGCCGGGCTCCCAGGGGTCTGGCAGTGGGGTGTCGTGCTCAGAACCCACAGCCTGAGCAGGCCCTGGGTGGGCAGCAGCCCTGGCAGCTCCCGCAGCTCATCTGCACCTTCTGCCAGAAGGGCCCGGACAGGGTCGGAGAGTGGGAAGGGCTGCAGGGGCGAGGACCCAGCCTGGGAGCAGAGCAGCATGGCCTGGGCACACCAAGGTGGTGGTGCCCCCAGCAGAGCAGCAGCGGTGGAATGGAAGCCTTATGTCAGAAGAGGAGTGAGGGTGAAGGAGGAATCCACAGCCATGGTTGGTGTTTGACCCATGGTACCACTTCAGAGCATGTGCTGGAGCCGTGCTGCTGGTGCCCCAGAGCTGGTGCTGGTGTCAGGGTGTGTCACGGATGGAAATATTTGATGCGGTTATGATTTAGTAGCAATTTAAAATTTATTAATGATTTGAGGTAGATCAAGAGTTAAGTTTTGGCAGCCCTTAATCATTAACTGATTAAGGATTTAGAAGATGATTTCATAAAATAATTGAACAGCGACTTAATTACAGAATCGAAGATGGCAAGATTCACGCTTACTGCAAGGTGTCCTAAATCAGTAGATACACATGGAAGCACAAACACACAACAGTTAAGGGGTTACACACCACCTACACCCGAGTCTTTAACAATAAGGATTAAAGGTCCTTTCACAACGGGTGACTCCGATGAGCTGACGGGTGCCCCTTTTACAGGTGCACAGACAAATATTTGGATCCAGTAAAGTATAAGAACATCCACACTTTTAAGAGCTAATGTGTATGTAGAGAGGTGGATGAGGGAGAGGCTCGCCTGGAGTTAAAATACCCCCAGTGCACCGGCATTCCTCAGCGGGCGATAACTGGGACTCGAGGGGTGTGTCTCGCCCCGGCCTTCCAGTGCCCGAGGTGTCAGCCTGAGCAGTGTCCAGGCTCAGAGGAGGTGCTGACCACAGCCCTCTGCCGTCCAGGAGAGCTCTCAGGGTCTCACGAGAATCATACTTACAGGGGCCAAGATAATCGACTTTTGTCAGGTATTTTCCACTCCGGCCCAGTTCGGACTATGGGATATTCTGGTACTTTCTACCAGTTGTCCAGATCTGCAAGTTCTGGTATGGCCTCCTTTGGGCCATGACCCAGGTACAGATGTGCTGGGCTGTCAGGGAGTGGTGGTCCCAGCCGACAGGGGAGGCAGGAGGGATATGCGTTAAGGGGGTGGCTTAACACTCTGGCCCTTTGTCTTTTGCGAGGTGGGGAGTGGGGGTCCACACTGGTGATCCCAACTGGTTTGGAGCCCGGTAATGGCTCTGTGAAGGCCTCCTCTGGCTCTGCAGGGCTGGATGGCGGGGAGATGCCTGGTACTGCTGGTTTCTGCTGTGGCTTGGAATATTCCTGTTTGGTTTGGGTGGGCTGCATCCCCAGCAGCGTGGCCAGCGGGGCGAGGGAGGGGATTGTGCCCCTCTGCTGTGCTCTGGGGAGACCC
Organism: Vanellus vanellus; assembly: GCF_965231255.1. NCBI lineage: Eukaryota > Metazoa > Chordata > Aves > Charadriiformes > Charadriidae > Vanellus > Vanellus vanellus. The sequence continues at coordinate 629,978 of NC_138927.1, read as the reverse complement.
CCCTGCAGTGCTGCCTCCAGCTCGGGGGGTCCCAACAGCAGAAGGACACGGAGCTGTTGGAGCAGGGCTGGAGGAGGCCCCGGAGCTGCTGGGAGGGCTGGAGCCCCTCTGCTGTGAGGACAGGCTGGGAGAGGTGGGGGGGTTCAGCCTGGAGAAGAGAAGGCTCCGGGGAGATGTTGGAGCACCTTCCAGTGCCTAAAGGGGTTCCAGGAGAGCTGGGGAGGGACTCTGGATCGGGGAGGGGAGCCATGGGATGAGGGGTAAAGGTTTTAAACTGGAAGAGGGGAGATTTAGATATTAGGGAGAAATTCTTCCCTGTGGGGGCGGTGAGCCCCTGGCGCAGGGTGCCCCGAGAAGCTGTGGCTGCCCCATCCCTGGAGGTGTTCAAGGCCGGGTTGGACGGGGCTTGGAGCAACCAGGGCTGGGGGGAGGGGTCCCTGCATGGGGTGGCACTGGGTGGTCTTTAAGGTCCCTTCCCAAACCATTCCGTGATTCTGTGACGGTCCCCAAACCGCTTACTTCGTTTGGGGGCGGGGGGCGGGGAAAGCAAAGCTCCGCCCCCGCCGTCTGTCCCCGCCCCCGCCCCCTCCCACCGCCGATGGCGCCGCGGTTCGGCCCTCTGCAGCTGTGTCTGGCGGCGGTGGGGACGGCGGCGGCGGCGCTGGACGTGTTCGCCGACGGGTGGGTGGCGGCGGAGTACGCCCGGGGAGGGCAACCCGGCTGGGCCGCTTTGGTGCTGGCCCTGTTGGTCGCCGCCTCGGTCGCCACGCAGGCCTGCAGCTGGCTCTGGCTCCGTTCCGACCCGCCCCCCCTGCGCCCCGACGTGCCCCAATGGCTGGTCGCCGCCCTCCATCTCCTCCAGCTCGGCTTCCTCTTCAGGTACGCCGTGTCCCCCGGGCATCCCTCCGATCCCCCCGCCTCTCCCCCAAGCGTCCCCCCCCAGCCTCTCCCCTTGCTCCTGCGGGCCCGACCCCCTGCGGCCCCCGCTCTGCCCGGGGAGACCCTTGGACATCCCGACACCCGGGGATGCGGGGTGCCCCGTCCCTGTCCCCCCTGTCCCCGGGTGTCAGGGTGTCCACGGGGCTCCGCGGGCAGAGCGGTTTGGCCCAGCCCCGGGTTGGAGACAGGTTGGAAACGCTTTAGTAGGAGCCACCCGCCTCCCTCCAGCTGAAGTTTCTCATCCACATCCCAAAGCACACATTTTGCTCCATCTCCCGCTGCTGTCGCCGCTGCCGGAGGCAAAACTGAGCAGGGCTGGGTGTCAGAGCCCCCGGCAGCCGTGAGCGCCCCGAAACCTTGTCTCAGCCTGGGCACTCCCGGCCGTTTGGGGAAGCGGTGTGGGCTGCGCTGTGCCTCCCCTTCCCGGGGAAGGAAATAATCCATCTGCTTCCGCCGAGGGCGATGCTCAGTTTCACACTTGAACTTCACGCAGAAGCTGGGTGTCCTGTGGACACGGCGGTGCTCGGCTTGCAAAGAGGGAGGGACTGGTTTGAGCATAAATGGGAGCGTTTTCAGTTGTCCTGCCGGGGCAGCGTGAGGACTGAGGGGTTGCCACCCAGCAGCCCCTCGTCACTGGCCAGGTCCCCACACAGGTGCCTCCACGCTCTGAAGGTGGGCTGGAAGGTGTGCTGGGCAAAGGCGGAGGAGGAGGAGGAGCAGAGCCGCATGGCCTTCCTCTCCCACGACATCAGCATGCTGCGCCTCTTCGAGACCTTCCTGGAGAACACCCCGCAGCTCACCCTGCTCCTCTACGTTATCCTGCGGACAAACAAGGCAGAGCCCTCCCAGGGTGAGGGGTCTGGGGCAGGGGAGGGGGGCTGCGGGCTTGAGGTCAGAGCGGGCTTGGATGGGACAGACCAGATGGGCTGTCTAGCGGCTGCAGGACCCAGCAGAACAGTTTGTCTGTCCTTGCTTGAGGTGTTGTTCTCCCACATCACTCCTTCCTTTGGCGTGACAGACAGAAGGGTGGATCCCTGTCCTGCGCTTATGTGCCCCAATGGACTATGCTGGGCCTAGGGCGGGAGGGTTGAAGCTGGGGGACCTCTGTGGTCATTCCCCTACGTACCCCAGGAGAGGCTGAGGGTCAGGAGAGAAATCAGGAGCCTGCTGGGGAGTGGAGAGATGCTGTTGTGGATGTGGGCGGAGGGTGGAGCACAACACCGAGGAGGCGCTTTGGTGCTCGGCCTGGGTTGGGGAGCAAGTGTCACTGTCATGAAACGGGGAGCCCAACCATGCGCTGGTTGGATGGAGCCAGCACTCGTCTCCTGCCTGTGTGGGAGACACACTCTGCAGAGCTGCTGTCCTGTCGTTTCTTCCTCATCTCCTGGGCAAGGCCGGGCACCAGCCTCCTTCTCCTCGGGGAGGGCAGAAGGCCGGGGGAGACGCAGGTCCTGAGGCACTGACCCTCCCCAGCAGCTGCTTTGCGATCTGGTGGGAAGCTCGTTTTAGCAAGGTCTGCCCTCAACATCTCCACCGCTGTGTTCACAGGACTGGGGATCTGCACTGCATTCCTGTGTGTGACCTGGTCTCTGCTGGACTACCACCAGTCCCTGCGCTCCTTCCTGCAGGACAAGTATGAGCTGAGCCGGGGCTCTTCCATTGTCTACTTCCTCTGGAACCTCTTCCTCATCTGCCCCCGCATCCTCGTGGTCGCCCTCTTCGCCCTGCTCTGGCCCTACGGCGTGGCTGTCCACTTCCTGCTTGTGTGGCTGGCCATGTTCCTTTGGGTCAGCCTCCAGGGCACGGACTTCATGGAGTCGCCCGGACCTGAGCAGCTCTACCGCGCCATGGTGGCCGTGATCCTCTACTTCAGCTGGTTCAATGTGGCGCAGGGGAGGACGCTGTACCGCAGCATCATCTATCATGGCTTCATCCTGGTGGACAGCATGCTGCTGGCCCTGTCCTGGCTCTGGTGCCGGTCCCCCTCTGATGAGCACTCGCACCTCATCCCGCTGGTCTCCGCCGCCCTGCCCTGCTACCTGCTGGGGCTGGCGCTGAGAGTCACCTACTACAAGTGGCTGCACCCCAACGTGCGGGCACAGCAAGAAGGCGGCTACGACGAGGTGGATGCCAACGGGAGGACCGACGGGCTGGAGTTCCGCTCGCTCTCGGTGCCAGACCTCGTGAACAGGCGGATGCAGTGGCTGGCCCAGGCCCAGTTCCCCGTCTCCCGGCCTGTGGGGCAGCGATTCCTGAATGGGGCGGCTGCTGCTGAGTCTGCTATGTGAGGCCAGCTCCTCCAAAGTGACTTGCCAGGGAGACAGATTTGTTAGTCCTGCTCTCACTCCTGCCCCCCCACCCCGCCCCGGGCTGTTGTTTCGGGCAGCTGGAGGGACCTGGCGGAACGGGGGGTGATGTGCACGCACCCAGCGAGTCCCACAGCACACAGCTCCCATGGCTGTGCCCTCAGGGAGAGCCTTGGTGTTTGTGGGGGTGTCCAGCACATTGTGGCCGCACTGCCCTGTCAGCTTCTCTCATTATTTATTATTAGCTTTTTCAAAAAAAAAAAAAAAAAGGAAAAAAAAAACCCGTGCAACAGTTTGTTCTCTCTGTCTGTGCCTCTCCTGTGCCGGCTGCCGCCGTTGCTGCTCGGGGAGGTGGGTGCTGGTGGGGAAGAGCTCGTTCCCTCCTTGGCAGCAGCTATCTGCTATTTCTGTTTCCAGCCGGGATTTTCCTCCTTCTCCTGTTTTGCTGTTAAGGTTGAAGGTCACCCGGCATCGCCATGTTCAGGGAGGGCCGGGGAAGGCGGCAGGGACTCCCCTGCGGGCAGGCGGGGGCGGTTGGGTGCCCGCAGCCAGGGGGGGTCAGTGTGGGATGGTGCGGGGTCAGGGCACGTGGGGGCTGTGCCCCTGCCTTGTGGCGGCACTTTCCCCTTCAGAAACGGGGAAGCACGTTCCAATGTGGATTCTCCATGGACAGAAATGCCGGATCTGCTCTTAGCCAGGTTGGCCGGGTCCCTGCCTGCCTTTCCCGCCCTGCTGCGGGCTGGGAGAGGGGCAGAGCTGAAGCGCCACGCTGGAAGCCGGGGCCGGGGCCGGGCAGGTCACCCCTTTGCTGCTGACCCAGACCGTCACTTTTCTCCTTTGAGCAGCAAGTGGTGTTTGTGGGGTGGGGGCTGGCAGGGTGCAGCAGCGCCCTGGGACCCCGTCCTCCTGGGGGACAGTGGCCATGTCCTGGTGTACGGCCACAGCGTGGCTCACCAGTTTTGGCTTATTATGGCTCTTTGCTCACCTTCCCACTGCTGCATCCCGGGTGGTGCTCCCAGTGCTGTCACCAGGCTGGAGATGCCCAAGTCCCATATCTCAGCTGTACGTGGCTGTTGACATGGCCAGTGTGGGGCTGTGCCGGCTCCAGACACCCGCTGTTTCCCAGGCGGGGGCTGCCCCCGGTGCTCTGCCAAAACCCGCACAGGCCCCAAAATGGACTCTGCCTCCTCTTCCTATTGCCCAGCCAGCAGCTGTGGCACGTCCGGGCACCAGCCCTTTCCCCTTGCCCCCCACCTTCCCAGCAGGACCCTGTCCCAGGAGGCCGCCCCATCGTACCGGGGGAGGAGGACCTGAAATGCTCCTCTGACAGCTGGTCCTGTAACAAGATAAGCCCGTGGCCCAGGAGAGCAGCACCACCACCATTTGGAGTAGAGCCGTTTTTGATGGCAAAAGGGAAGGGCAGGTTTGTGGGGGACTGTCCCAGTGCCGCGTGCCTCCCCGGGCACCACAGCAGCACCAAGGAGCCGGTACCTCCACTGCTGGCTCGGGCAGCAGCTGCGCTGGGACCTGCCAGCACCATGCCCCTGAATGCCATCAGCACCACCAAGCCCAGGCCATGGCAGGGGACTGGGATTGACCGCAGGGGTGTCAGAGAACAGGCTGAAGCAGTGACTATAGAAAATAAAGACTTTATTTTGGTTTGTTTTTTTTTTTTTTTTCCAGTTCATAGGACAGTTCCCATTACACAGACCACGGACGGGCAAAGGCTCTGCAGGCAGCAGCACCCGGGGCTCACCCCTCACCACTCTCCTGCTGCCGAGGGGGCGGTAGCGCAGCAGGGGCTGCTGTGGGCTCTGGCGTCCTGCCGCCTTCCGTGAGCGCCAGCACCGCCATCTCCCCCAGGGCTCTTGGAGGCAGCAAATATTAGCGGATCAGGTAGGTTTTTTTAAAGCCTCCGCAACTGCGGTGAAGCTGGAGGGGAGGCCGGCAGCGCCCGGGGCCAGCTCGGCCTGAGTGCCCCAGGACAGCGGGCTGGCTGTCACTCGGGCATTGGGGTTTGTCACCAGTTCAGCTACAGCCAGGTCAGGGGAAACGGGAGAGCACAGAGACAGATGCAAATCAATGCTCAGCTAGAGATGCTGTTTGGCACACGAGAGGGGAAAAGTCTTAAATTCAGCCAGCAGAGGAAAAAATAAAATAGCCAGGTCAACCTTTATTAAACATAAACACAGAAATGTACCATCAACCTCCTATTATAAAAGTACTTTACATACATTCAAGGAGACATCGTATAAATATCAGTATGAAATGTCACTGGCTGCAAGAGTTCCACACTCGGCTAAAATTTTGCCATCTTAGAATTTCCTTAAAATATTTTAAAGTAAACAAACACAAAGCAAAGCCAGCCAGCCGCCGGGCTGCTTGGTACCTCGGGTCCAGCACTCCCTGCGAGCGCCTGGCCAAAACACACCCCACCTCCCCATGCGGGCGACTCTCCTGCCAGCTGCTTTGGGTGTTAGTGAAGCAAAGGGGCTGCTCGGCCACGCCGGATGGTGGGAGGTTAAGGCACAGGTTTTAATCCCAAAGTTCAGCCGGCCAGAGTACAAGACGTGCTCCGAACAGGCTGTTTCACAGGCTGGGACATGTCCCAAGCCTGCTTACAGGAGACCTTTGGATGGGCTGGGGACCCACAGAAAGATGTTCAGGATCCAGCACAGATTCTTCTGTGACTGCAAGTAAGTCCTGATCTTCTAGAGACATTTCAGACCCTGGGAGCAATGGGGCTGCTTCTTGGAGCGGTTCACTTCCTACCAGATGCAGTAATGACACGTCACAGGGACCCCAGATGAACTGGACTCTTTATGGACCCAGCAGCAAAGGAGCTGTAGCCCTGCAGTGGCTCTCCCTTTCCTGCATGGGACCCACGCTGCTGTGAAACACCACCACCCTGCTACACGGGCTGCCCCGGCTGCGTGGGAACACACCTGAGCTCCCCCCCACAGCAGATGGGAGAAGATCCCCCGTGGGCTCCTGCTCCTGCTTCTCTTCAAACCCCGCTGCTGAGCGCTACACAGCACGCCCCCAGCTTGCTCCAGGGGCTCTGCTGGGCCAGCAGAGCAGAAGCTGGCAGAGCAGCCAAAAGACATCCCCTTCACTGAGCTGTTCAGGAACACCCACAGCAGAAATTGGCTCCTCAAATTTTTCTAACAGGACTGCTCGCAGGCAGCAGCTTCTACACAGATGGCACACTCCTGAAGCAGAGCTCCCGGGGAAATATGCAGACCCGGAGAGTCCGTCTGAGATCAGAGCACAAGGCCAACACTTAGCAAGGAGCTGGATGGAACGCAGACTGCTCCCAACTCCTGCAACCACCTTGGAGAAAAGACAAACTCCTCTGATTTTTTTTTTTTTTTTTTAATTAAAAACCAAAACTTGAGCTAGGAACATGTGAAACAGAGACCTCTGCGTCCAGTCCCATAGCTCTGGGGATCTAAACCCCATGCTCTAGGCGTCTCCTCCACGGTGCTGACCAGAGCTGGCCCAGGAATGCTCCGGGGGCACAGCAGAGCAACTCCCCCAGCACCGATGAAAATTATTCCTCAGTAATAAATGCCATAAAAGGAATGCAGCAAACATATCACCTGCTTCTGTGGGGACAGTCTGAGTGGGGCAGCGTCCTCCCTGAAGCAACATGCTTCCAGACCAGTCCCCTGTGGGTCCCAGACGGGTGACGCTGGGCTGGAGACCAGTGATCTGGAGGGGTTTGGGTGCAGCTGTGGTGTTTGGCTCAGCAGGAGCAGCAGAGGCGTGTGGTGGGGCACAGCAGACAGCCGTCCTCTGTGCAGAAACCCCCGGCACCTGCTGATTTGGTGCTGTCAGGGTACAGGCAGGAGGCAGATACCATTGAGCACAGCCCGACTTGGCATAACACCAGCGCCCCATGCCAGCCCCCAGTCTCCAGTTGGCTATTTCTGGCAGCGCTAGTGGCACTGCAGGTCACCGACTCCAGCTTTTTATTCTGAGATGGTAGCAGAAAAATCAGCATAACCATCACCCCCAAGGCCAGCGTGCTCCAGGCTGCCAAGTCACAGTGTCCTAGAAAATTAAGTCCCTCTTAACAAGAGTTTTGTTTCTCACTATGTAGTTAGGCTAATGCAAAGAAGAATGCAAAATTGAATCTGATTCTACTAAAAGGAACTTGTTCTGACACACGGAGTCAGGAAAGCAGAGGTGAAGGTTAATAACCATACCCTTCTTCTTTGTAACACTCATGAGGATTTAGTTCTCAAATTATTCTTAGTCCAGATGAGGACTCTGTTCACATCTGAGCAGTCTGCAATAGTGTTGTGCTGTATCTAATGTTCCTAGGCAGGTTTTTTTTTTTACTTTACAGGGAAAATCTGTGGGAACTACAGTCTGGGTCATGGATAGCTGAAATCCAATGATCTCCTGCTTGTTAACAGGGCTTGTGCGCATATTGACCAGAAGCCACTGGGATCAACTCAGAACACCAACTCTTTCCTCTACAAGGAACCATGTATCCCAGAAACATTCCCTTAACTTTCTATTTTCCAGTAATCCCACATTGAGGAAATAACATAAGGACATTGTAATAAATTAACTGGTTCGAACACCCAGGGCAGGAGAGAGGACACATTTCACAGCAATAGAGGTATTTTTGACATTTTCATTAATATTTCCTATGGAAAAAAAAACACAGCTCTTTTCGGCTTTGCGAAATAAGGGAGGTTCAGCTCTGCCATCAGTATTTTTCTATAAAAATAAGGTTTTGTGTTTACTTGGGTTCTACAACTAAGCTGAATAGAAAGGAAAAGGCTCTTACAAATACTTCTGCTGTTGTATCACCCCCTCCCTCTGGAGACTACCTGCTAGAGGAATTCAGCTGGCTTCTGCAAGTCTCTTCTTCAGACAAGCTCTAGCCCTGCTGAGCCTAGTGCTTCTTTACAGGACACCTTTGTACTTGGCAGGGCCTGCGCTCCTGAGGAAATGCCCCCGTGTCATGTTCTACTGTACAGTTTGCATTAGGTACGTTTTCTTCATCAAGCTGAAAAGTGAGTCCCCAAATGTATGAGAATTCTGCCTCCCCAGCGACGGAGAGGGCTTGCAGGAGCTGCAGTCACGCCTTCGCTCCAACTTCTTACAGGAAGTCTAACTCGAGGGCTTGGTGAAGGGACACGAGGTCTGCGTGATTTGTGATCCTCCAGAAAGGCATGTTGTGCTGTAACAGAGATATGACAAAGTCGGGTTTATCGGAGTGATTTTACAGCTAGGTGGAAGCAGTCAAGGTACACGTGCAGGGTTGTGCAATACGGGGTTTGTGACAGCACTGTCTCAGCATACCACGTTCAGAGAGCACCTCAGCCCTATGCACATCGGTATCTGAAGCTTATCTTATCTGCACATCTGCTTACGATGGGCACCAGCACTGACTATCAGCTGCTTTGAACGTTCATGATGGAAACCTCAGCACTCGGCTGGGAGCTGCTGCTTTGCCCAGGAAAGCCTTTCCAGGGCTCCCAGGGAACCTGCGCAGATGACAACTCCGGCACGTGGTGTGAAGCCTGCACAGACCGTGTCCTGACAATAATCTGTGCACTTCACTGCCTTTAATTAGCATGAATGAACAACCTATTCAGGCCTATCCAAATCAAACTGCTCCTCGTTTGTAATTCAGACTAATGGTAAGAGCTGTGTATTGATCTGACTGCTGGCAACCGAGTCCTGACCGAGTCCGTGCTTCTGAGAAATGCCATTATCCTAACTGATCGCTGCATCAAGACACTGTTTACAGGGACAATGTTATATGCAATCCCAAACGACAGTAAAACAGAAGCTTTAAACCGCAAAGAGCCAGAAAACTCCCCATCTTAACGCAGTAAACGACAGATCTCTTGCATCAAAGCCAAGTTTCCTCCTGGCAGCCCCCGGCCTGAAGAGTTCAGCTCTGGAAAAAGAGTCCCTGCAGAAAAGGACTGCTGCAGTAACTTCCCTTTGCATCCACCCACATCCCACCTCTGCAGAGTCAGAAACCCACCTGCTTAGCCGCAACCTCTTCGTCACGCCCATCTCCAATTACCACATAGGTGACTTTCTTTCCAAACCGTGACACGATCCTCTCAAAACAGCTCTCTTTACCTGCCAAAAGACAATCCCACTATAATGAGCCTTAGGCAGAGAGCAACAGAATCCTGAACAGGTCCCTTCTTCCCAGTACAGAAACACATTCTTGTCTTACTGGGAAGTGCATAACGCTCAGTTCAGCTCATGTGGCCAGAAGCCACCACTGTTACATGGCCAGCTGGACTACAGGAGCCACGGGGGCTGCTCAGCTGTATTTCATAGAATCATAGAATGGTTTAGGTTGGAAGGGACCTTGAAGATCATCCAGTTCCAACCCCCCCTGCCACAGACAGGGACACCTCCCACTAGACCAGGTTGCCCAAGGCCACATCCAGCCTAGCCTTGAACACCTCCAGGGATGGGGCCTCAACAACCTCTCTGGGCAACCTGTTCCAGCGCCTCACCACCCTCACAGTGAAAAACTTCTTCCTAATGTTCAATCTGAACCTGCCCTCTTCCAGTTTGAAGCCATTCCCCCTCGTCCTATCACTACATGCCCTTGTAAAAAGTCCTTCCCCAGCTCTCCTGTAGCCCCCTTTAGGGACTGGAAGGCTGCAATAAGATCTCCCCGGAGCCTTCTCTTCTCCAGGCTGAACAGCCCCAACTCTTTCAGCCTCTCCTCAGAGGAGATTTCCTGTGTGACAATCCCAGCTAACCTGCAGCAGACGCCTCAGTGCCAGGTGCTCAGCGCAACCCCTTACCTATTTTTGTAGCACTGTAAATATTTTCGATGGGAAACACCTCGCCCAATCCATACAGGAGAACTTTGGCAAGAGCTGGCACCAGTTGGGTGGTTGTGATCAGGATGTTCACACAGTTTTTTCTATTAAAAAAAAAGAAAAACACTTGTAAAAGCAGATCTATGGTGAGTGGCACCGGGGACTACCCTGGGCAGCTTGCTCGGCTTTCCACAGCACCATGTGCTTTGGTGTCATGCTTTCAAGAGGATTTTTAGGCCAAGATTTTGACGTGTGGTTTTTGCTTGTTTGTTTTCTGTTTTGAACAGAAATTCTCTGACAGAAATGCAATTTTGTGAGCACAGCCCTATTAAGGGAACCTTCTTAACAATAGATGTTACAGCAGAGAAATCCCAAAGGGTGCTCAGGAGTGGAGTTCCTGCACTCACTCACTCACTCACTTTACTACTGCTGTTTGTCACAGGTACTGGGAAGCAATGTAGTGCAAATCTAAGTGAGAAAAAGCGCTGAGAAAGCAACATACACATTTCCAGTTTCCATACCTGGACTGTATGAGTAGCAGGGACTTTAAAGCAGTTTCCAGCCAGGAATCCGTTAGCACTTCTATATCGGTCCTCAGTCGCTGCAGAGCTTCCCTCTTCTGCGGGCTAAGGAGGCCTGGAAGGCAAGCAACACGTTTTCCCAGCTGAGCTGGCAAGTCTAACACAGAGAGAGCCATCACTCAATTTAACAGGTGCCTGTTAGGCAATAAACAACACGGTACTGAAGGCATCTGAAAGCTGAAACTGTCTCGAGGCAACGGGAGAAACCAGCTTCCAGTGACACAGATGAGCCCAGACACCCATCTGTGACTCTGACTGGGGGGAACTGGGTAGACACTTTTCTTCGATTCTTTCAAACCACTTCTCAGGATACGCGCAACAAAATGCGTTTCTCTTGTACAAAGCACTCATAGCAATAGGTGTTGTCTGAGGCCACAGACAGCAGAGGAAGGAACTCCTGCAGTCACCCTCTCTGACTTCGTACATCCCAAGGACCCTTTCCACTTTAATCCCCTTTAGGTACCTTTTTTAATCCCCCCCTTTTTTATCCTTACCAGGAATAAGGTAATTGCAGCATACTGAAATGCAGATTTACACTGATATATTTTTTTAAGGATGAAAGCTATAGTTTTGAACACCTGGTTTTTAGAAAATATGTCCAAGAAAACGTTCTATCAAGGTTTTTTTGCAAAGAGTACCCAAACCCACACCCTGCCAGGCCGAGTCACACTGCCAGGTGAGCTGCTCCAGCAGCACCCCTTTCCCGGGGATGGCAATGCCAAGACTCAGACTAAACAGAAAATGTACCTACATTTGATATCTGTGGTTTGCATCATCATTACTACTTTGGCATTAGAAGAGAAGCAAAACTAGACGATTTTAAGTGCCTCTGTGAACAGATGTAGAGATGTGATGTCAGACTACGCGCACAACAGCCAAAAGGGTGAACGCTGTATTTCTTGACAACAGCATGATAAAAGACAGATTTTGTGAAGACACGAGTGAAAAGACCTCCTAAGCAGTGTGGTTTGTAAGTCATTTAGGCCTGTTCTAAGCAGAGTGACAGGCAGCCTTTCATACAAAATCAGCGATGGGACACAGTTTGCACCAAAGTTTCCTCTGACCACCCCTATCTGCATGATAACTCCCAGACTGCACTGGTGTGCCGTTCAGTTTTGGAAGACGTACTCTTAGATTCCATGGATATTTAATCCCAATTAGCACTAGGAGGATGGTTACTTTTCATGTCCAAACATTCAGGAAAGCAAAAGCTCTGAGGAAGGACGGAGTCTGGCACCACAAACTCTGTTTAGTGCTCAGATACTGGTGCAGGTGAACACTCACCTCCAACATTAGTTTTGTATTTGTCGTAGATCTCTCGTACCCTGCGGTAGCGGAAGGCCAGTTTTCTCATCCAGTCCACTCCACCCTGGACACCAACTGATGAGCTGTGATTCGCGTTACTTCCTGAGCCACTGAAGCCATCCGTGGAGAAATTGTAGTTGCTATTTCAGAAAAGCAGATCTGTTAGCGTGCCACAGCAGCAGAATCACTGCAGCTTTTCGGGGTGGGGGGGGGGTTACAGACTTCAGGTCTGACAGCAGCTAGAAAAGCACCTCAGAGAGGAACTCTGCACAACCACCACCACACCCCGACAGCAGAAACAGAATTCTGTTGGCAACGTACTCTGATATCCAACTACATTTGCTGCTGGGTTTGAACTGCTGTACTGAAATGTACGAATTCAACTCTTCTTTCACACTCTCCACTACAAAACCTTCCTTTGCTCTTTGACTGCTCACTCCTCTGCGATACAGAGCGTCCTTCCCACTAACTCCTTTCTCATCCTGCAGTGATAAACCTCAGCACAGTACCTTCCAAGCATAACATCTGTGTCTTTACATCACAGCTGTAGCTCCGCACGCAGATGAGCTGCTTTACCAGCCCACGACTGCAGGAAGCAGGTCCTGCTTCACCACTTCCCTGTATTTCTTTCTCCCTGACAGACAGGTACTTCTCAGACTTTGCCACGAGCCAGTTCAGCTCATTACTGCAGCAGAAAACTTACCCTCACCCCGCCTGATAGTGTGCACAATCAGCTCACAGAGGGATGCAAACCATAGGGAGACTTTCAAAGGTCAGATTGTGAAGTTTGGAGTGTTGGTTCTCCATTCGTGACACATCATTAAGCACATAGGCAACATTCAACAGTGGACAATATAATTCATGTTATAATTCCAAAAGTCTTAATGCTTTGTAGTTCTTCAAAGAAGAAACACCCAGCAAACAAACACCATTTGCCAAGTTTCATCCCCTGCACAATGCTGACCTCCGTCCCTTTAACCCTATTTGGGTTTGAAGTCCCCACAAAAACCAGATTACATGAGCTGTACATTTCATGCATTCATCAGTACACCACCTTAAATCTTGGCCATTGTCATCAGATGCCACGTCTTCTATGTGTACCTGGTCACACTCCTGTTTAAGAAAAAAAACACAAAACAAATAAAGTCATGCTGTTGTAATCCAGAAACGTACTGAAATTTGTAGATTAAAGAAAGTGTGATATAAAACAATCCCCTCCTGTTTCCCAACAGCAAGCCATGCCATACTGCCTCCCCAAACATATACCTAGCTTCCATTAGCTTGGTCTTCCAGTACTATGTTTTACACCTACAGGGCCATGCCAAGCCTGGGATTTGAAGTACCAGAAAAGTCCGAAAAAAGCATGTTTCTATGACATTTCAAGTTGTCTGCAAAAAAAGGAACTTCAACACTCACTAAACTTTGGACTCAAAGCTCACGTGTCATTTGAAACCCTTTTGCCATTTCACAAAAACAAACCAAACAAACCCAAAACCACCCCAAAACCACATTATCTGGTCAAGTATTGATACACCATTTCATCAACACAACAGTCAGTTCTGTTGCCAAGGAGCCACAGCAGCCCTGGAGTGAAACATCAGCGTGGTGGCACTGCCAAGGCTCTGGTGCTTAGCACAGCTGATTGAACCCAGAGATAAATTGCAAACACTTTAGAACAAGAAGTGAATTTTCCCCATTTCAAGAATTTCCAACACCTACAGCAAAAAGTGTTGTCGTTGATCTCATAGTTAACGTATCAGTGACTACCTTTCCAGCACAAGAGACTGGATGTAGGGTTATTTTGTTGTTATTGGGTTTTATTTTCCTCCTGGGGCAGGGAGGTAACTGTCATTACCGCCTTTGCGAAGTTCAGAGCTGCAAGCAGTCACAGCCACAAATGGAAATTTGTTTGAGTTTCTATCTGCATGAACAAAACCATCTTGTTTTCCCACGATGTGCATCAGTGATGCACCTACAATGAATTGTCCACTGTTCAACCCTCCTAAGCTTTAAACTAGTCCTGTAAATTCTACAAATCAGGTTCATGAGTCTGTATTTGTGGACTCATATCAAAGAAGACACGAGTCAGGAAATGTGCTATTTCCAACCATTTAATTCCAGATTCTGGCATAACTTCACACCTCTTTGTATAGATCGCATTACTGTGTCCATCACTAACTGATATTACATTATAGCACAGCACAGGGCATTGCCACAATGAAAGCAAAGATTTATAATCGACTCCTGTGGAAGCGCTGCGAAACAGTGAGATGTATTTAATGTGGCAAAGAATCCTGCACATGAAAGAAGATGGGAGCTGATCAGAAGTCTGTGAGGCGGGATGGGAACGGGAAAGCAGCAGAGATAGCTTGCAGGAAAGGAAAATGGAGGGTGCTGTGGGATCTCCCTGTGCAGAGCACGCTTGGCTATGGAAGAGTGTCCTTCTTAGCTGTGACACAGCCCGTGTAACCTACTGAGACACTGGCTGAGATGCACAAGTTGTGTTCTGTCCTTGGCTTAGTCAAAGCACCCCAGAACTGATACTCTCAAGGTCACCTTTTTCCCCACATCTCCGGTCTCCATTTCAAAACAGGATCGGTGAAAGCAAAGTGCTTACCCGTCCAGAACGAAAATATAAGACAAAGCAGAGATCACTCTTTTTATTTATACAGAAACCCATAAGAGAGCTAAGAGAGCTAAGGACACTAGAATTCTGTAGAATGTCTGTCTCAGATAAAAGAGTACACCTCTTCGATTCGGTTATGCTTAGAAACACTTCGCTTTTGGCAGCCTGTTATGTTTTAGCATGAAGTGGCTCTGAAGCACAACAGCCCTCACAAATGCTGCAGTGTAATTCTAACCAGGTAACGCGGGGTTTCACCTTTCAAAAACATTTGCCACGTACCTCCAAGTCATTGAAAAACAAGTGAGTATCAGCTACTTCAAAAATCATCTCCTCCATTGACAGACCTGAGCCAATCACTAGAGTCGGATCCTGGCAAAACAAAAAGAGAAAACGTAAATTCACCGTAGTTACAGGCAGAAGTAAATTGTGATAAAACTTTCATGAGTTCCATTGCACAGAGTTTCCACTGTATATCAATCCTGATGTGATTCCATCTGCATTCAATGGTGTGAACCACAATTTCCCTAGTATTTTAAACAACTCAATAAAATGAAATAAAAAAAAACCACAACACTTTCTGGTAATACAGTGACCCAAAATTTAACAAAACACTTCAGTACTGCATAGCAGGGACTGATGCATTTTCAGAAGCAACAAAACAAAACATTCAAAAATCTTCAATATGGAGAAAAATAAGGAGAAAAAAATACTTCCTTTCACTATGCGCTATGACCTCAATAATTCCCAATGACGATAACAACAGACAGACATTTTAAGACCTGTATTGTTAGAAGGGAAGTGTTTGTGATGTCCATACCCCAGGTCTGTATAAAGCCCACCCCAAACTGCCAACAAGTTAAAAGTATCACCTCACACATTTATCATTTTCTACTCCTTTTCCAAAGATTAACATTTACTTCTGCATGACAGATATGGTTTTTCTTCCACAGAAAAGACAATATTACCTTGCCATATTTTTGAGCATAAGACCCCGTGAGAAGTGAATGGAAGATTATGATGGTCTCGTCCAGGTCCCAGAGAAACACTCGCTGCACGGAGAATAAAAGCAGGTTAGAGTTGAGCTCTTCCAAGCACTGAGCTACAATAAAGGAGCAAGCTTTAGGGTTAATTTTGTGGCTAGTTGCAGTATGCTTTTAACAGATATGAACAGCATTTAACAGTATTCATCTTACAGGCTGAACACCTTATTAATTAAACTCTTTCAGTTTAATGTGGTGGAGTTTATATCCATACAGTGCAACTATATGCTCAGAGTAAGGCTCTGCCGGTCTAACTATTTCCAACGCTTCTCTTGCTTTTATAGTTATAAAAGCAAAAACTTAAGAGTGCTAATGGACTGCAGAGCCCTGCTAGGGTAGTTTACTGTCTGTGATCGTGGAGAGCACCAGGTAAATGACCTCGGGGTTTATCAGAGACACCTTTGTTATGATAAATAAGGGGGATTGGCCGTCATGAGGAATAGCAGAGTTTCAAGTACAGAAGGACTTTGATAAACTTGAGAACTGGGCCAACAGGAACTAGAAGTTCAATAACCACAGATCTGCAAGTGGGGTAGAATAACCCCTTGTATTGGTCCAGGCTGGAAGAAGCTGGGAGGGCACAGTGGACACCAGCCGCAGTATGAGCCAGCAGCACTCTCTCCCTGTGGGTAAGATTAATTGCGTGCTGGAGAATACCAAGTGTGCCTAGCTGACAGAAGGAAGGTGCTGTCTCACCCTACTTGGCACTGGGAAAGTCACCCCAGGTTGCATCCCCAGTTCCAGAGGTATGTGAGGAAACTAGAGAGAGCAAAAGGCTGTCGAGATGGTCAGCAGCCTAGAGGAGAGGCTGAGGGAGCTACGATGGTTTATCTAGGCAAAGAGGAGACTAAGGGTGATCTAATAGCAGACCACAACTAATTGAAAGGGAATTGCAAAGACAACGGAGGCAAATTCTTCTCAGTACTGGCAGATGGAAAATTGCCATGGAAAAAGAAAGGGAAATTTGCAGCTCGGGAGATTCCAGTTGGAGACAGAAAAACTCCTTCCCCAGGTGGACGTGGCAGTCCTGGGACAGATCACTAGACAGATACAGGATCTCCAACCTTGGAGGTTCTCAAGATTTAGCTTGACAAAGCCATGGTTCTAGTGCTGGCGACAGCTCTGAGCAGGAGGCTGTACTAGAGACATCTAGATGTCTCCTCCATTGACACCACTATGATTCCAAGATGTGTTTACATGGTGCTTGTCAAGGACCACTGAAGAACTCATTTGGGCCAGTTCTCAGATAACATGGGTCACGGGAATTTCCAAATTATCTCTCAGTACAGGAAAGACATGGACCTGTTGGAGTGGGTCCAGAGGAGACCACAAAGATGATCAGAGGGTTGGAGCACCTCTGCTATGAGGACAGGCTGAAAGGACTGGAGTTCTTCAGCCTGGAGTTGTTCAGCCTGGAGAAGAGAAGGCTTTGGGGAGACCTTATTGCGGCCTTTCAGTACTTAAAGAAATATGAAGACAGACTTTTTAGGTCTGTTGTGATAGGACAAGGGGTAATGGCTTTAATCATTCAGACTAGATGTAAGGAAGAAATTCTTTACGATGAGAGTGGTGAGACCCTGGCCCAGGTTGTCCAGAGAGGTGGTAGATGCCCCATCCCTGGAAACATTCCACATCAGGTTGGATGGGGCTCTGAGCAACTTGATCTAGTTGAAGATGTCCCTGCTCAAGGCAGGGGGGTTGGATTAGATGACCTTTAAAGGTCACTTCCAACCCAAACTATTCTATGATCCTCTTCCATTTCCATGGAGATGGGATGAAATAAAGAGAGGAAGACTTTTACCACCACACTATTCTGCAATGGTACCTGTAGGGAAAAAAAAAAAAAAAAAGATTACTACTTACCTCCAGTTCACTGTCCTGTGAGGAGGTGGTATCTGCTTTCCTCTTCCCCCTGTTCTTCCCAGGCATGTTTTTTCTTGCCTGCTCATCTAACTCTTTACTTGCTGTTGCTCTTGATAACGAAGGACTTGTGGATGCATCTCCTAGAAGAAAGAAATCACACAGCTCTCACACCTTCATGTCTCAAAACACACCAACATAAAGCTTACAGCATTTGACCACAAACCTCCTTCGCAAAAGGTACAATGTTATCTTGCTTTATTGATGCAGTAGTAGTTGAACCCTTATCAGAACATGAAACACGATTTCTTTGTCCCGTCATTTCAAAACAGCTCTGTCTCCTCAATTCAGTCTACTACAGCTACAAAGTCAAAGACAGAGCACCCTCCACCCTAAGGCCTGTAACCCCTCAGATGTCTCACTACCCTGGAATTGCTTATTGTTTCTTTTAATACTTCTTGAGAGAGCACCAGAAACCCTCAGTCTGGAATGAGTGTACAAAGGAAAGTATTTAACGACGCCTCTCCCTCCCGGATTTCCTGGACTAGTCAAATGCCTTTTGTGTCAGGCAACACTATACAACCCATGCTGTTTCCATCTCCACATACACTACTCACTCCTGTGCCACTGTCAGCCTTTGACTAACAGTTAAACAATAACTCTGCGCACTGGGTATCTGGCGTGTGTTAAACCCATACTTCGACTACAGCTCATTGGCCTATCCAAGAATTAGTAAAGAAGAAGAGGGATGATCTCAGCCCTGGAGCTGCAGACTTGGCCAAGCACCATGGCGATGACTGACAGGGATACATCATGGAGCCTATTCTGCTATTGGTAAGAACACCCTTCCCCAGGGAAAGAGTAATGCATCACCATAAAAAAACCCACAAACCTTAAGCAATAAAAACTAATGCTTTGATGTGCAGAGTATTATGACCATGATGGAAGACACTCTCCAAATCCCTTATTAACAGTTCAGGCAGAAGAGTTAACATCCCAGACATCTGCCTAACTAGTTCAGAAAGAGGACCAGAGCTGCAGCGGGAAGACAGAGGGGCACAGGGGACTTGAGAGAGCTTGAATTCAGTTTGGGTCTTGAAGACAAGACATTGCAATTCCTGTGAAAATTCATGCAAAACTGCAAACTTGGAGAATTCCTGAGCTAAGAAAATGGCACTGAAAACAGTAACAACTGGGCCATTCCCTGGCCAGTGCCTTTAAATAACACGTTTATTCCTTGGTAAATCATGGGTAAATCTGGTGCTGCTCACCCCAACTAGAGGGAAACTGCTTCCTGAAAGAGGGAACGTGCTTGAAGCACCATGCTTCTTGATGTACAACATCACAGTGTGGTGTTTGTCATCCCCTGTCTGTAGCATCCCATAAGGTAAAGGTAAGAAAGGTCTGGAACTTCACCGAGTTAAAGACTATCGATCTGTATGCTTTGCTCACTGGCAGCCACCCATCGCTGCTTTCAGATTGCTTGAATGAGTTTGAGGACTTGGCAGAGCTCAGGTACTACCGATGGACTTGGGGAAGATGGAGAAGACAAAGTGCTGCAAAGGCAATCACTCACTTCCCACAGGCAGGCTGACGCCCAGCCAATCTCCAAAACAGAGCCACCTTGGAAGCTGAACCCCACCCACCTTCAGTTTTTATTGCTGAACATGATGTTACACAGTACGGGATATCCCTTTGGTCAGCTATCCCAGCCAGCTATGTGTCACCTTCCAGGTTCTTGTCCACTCCAAGCCTGCTTGCGGAGGCAGGGAAGTGGAGGGGAGAGGAGGGGAGAAAGCCTTGACACTGTACAAGCATTGTCCAGCAGTAGCCAAAACACTGGTGTGTTATCAACACTGTTCTAGCCATGAATCCAAAACACACCACCAGCAGAGCTGCTATGAAGAAAGTTAAGCCTATCCCGGCCAGACCCAGGGCACCAACAAAAATCAACAGAATCTGTATTTTTTTAACAGCCTACCAATCTACAACAGGCAGCAGATATCAATTTAAAGCTGTTCGACAACACAGGAAGAATCTCATGCCTCCTTGCTTAAGACACTGGAAGAAGCACTAATTCCTTGTTAAGTTTAGGAAACTGTATTTTTGGTGAGGAAACTTTAGTCATCACCACTGCGGTTGGTACATGACATGGCATTAGAGGAAAAGGTCAGCCAAAAATGTGACTCCTTTATAATTGTCAATTAAACCTTCTCGATCCACTTTCTACATCTCTTACCAGCTAAAATCTTCTCGCCCCATCAAATGCCAGGTACCGTAATGCTATGCAGATGCAGATCTGCTCACATGCAAACCACAGCAGAACACCACTTCAACAGCGGTTTACATGATGAAGCAGAAGGAAGGATGTATTCCTAGGCACATCAGAGACCAACTCATCGAGAGGCCATGGCCAAACTACAGCTCTTGAAAGTGTATGAGCAGTCCTGGAGGACTCCCGTAAGTGGGACTGGCAGCTACATCATGGCTGTCAGGTAATCTGAATACCTGCCTGCGGGAGGCAAAGAGCCAGCAGGCGTTATTGAGACTGGATATCGTCAACTGCCCTGTAGCCCAAGTGAACACCCAGCCCCGACACAGGACACAATCAACGGTCCCCAGGGAGCTGCTGTTGGCAACTCTTCAAGTCACCCCTGGAATTCCATCTCCCTAGGGCATTCGGAGCACGTGGCAGGTGTCTCCCGAATAGCAGCAGCATAAGACTTCTGATACCGAAGTTTGGCTGGTCCACCAGCATACTCCGCACACCAGTGAGATCAATCTGACAACGGAAGACAAAAGTCCTGTTTGGGCCAGCATGCAAAGGTGCTGCCGTTACCTTTTGGAATAACATTTTCCCCATGTCTGCACACTATACTGTTTATCACAGGTATTTTGCAGCTACCCTGTTAAAGATCCAACCATTACCGGAGGAATGTCGCTGCACTGTCCGCGTAGGCACCATGGCGTTTGGTTTTTCGGTTGGATATGTAGTTGTTGCTAACGCAGTACTCTCTGTGTTGCTGTCTGCTGGTGTTACAACTCCAAAGCCGGAACTCGGGTAACACGTCTGGTATTGACTTTGGCCAAGGATCGTGTACGTAGGATATTCCTGTTGGAGGAAAGGATTAATTATGATAGGACACTTCTTTCAGAAAACACTCTGTATTAAGATGACTTCTATGCTAGAATATACCCGTCAAAGAGAAATCCCAGCAAGAGCACAGTCTGACTTTATTCTATTTCTTTCTGCATATGTAAGACACCTCCAAAAAGGGTTGGGAGATCTGCTTTCCCAATGGCCCCTGCTCAGGCAAGTTCTGCAGACTCGAGGCCAGCAATCACAGGGCCATTCCTCTGCCCCCAGTTTCTACAAAAATGAGTTCATTGTGAATGACGTGGCAGTAACAGGGAAGTATCGAGTGGATGCCATGGCATCAGTCCACACTTCTGTGTTCTGGAATATATGGTTTTTTATATACTGTGGAATATATTGTGTTTTAGCTTCTGATACCAGATGTACGGACAGCAACAGAGAGCGGTCTTGGCAGTGCCTGAGGGTGCAATCCCAGGCACAAGAGCTACAGGATAAACTCACGTCCTGACTTCAGCAAGCAATTATTTTGCATGCTGTGATGAAAGGTATCCACTTATGAAGAATATTTACTCATTTAGGAGGAGATGACTGAGCACCTGAAGCTGTGCTTGAGGATTTTAATTTCTGCTACTGATCGTAAAGAAAGCAGCCACCCTGAATGCCATGTCCCACTCTTCTGGCACGCTGCGCACTCCCGAGTCCCTCGAAGAGCAACCTGGACTGGTGCACCAGGCACCTTGGTCCACAGTTCTGAAAGAAAATCTTTTTTTCTCCTTAGAGCTTCAAGCAAGTTTATGTTAATGGAAGAGCCTTAAAAAGCAACAGCATAAGCATACAAGGTTTCTTGTGCATCCATTGCATTTTCCACCCTTCCTTTATTCTGTTTCTGCAAAGTTGTGACATTGAAGGGCTCCTTTGGAGATCTAAATATTCAGAATAGCAGTTAACCACTGACAGCACTATGTATTACCCACAGCAGGTCACAGGCAGGGGTAAAGGGCTCTGTGCTAACTGCAGGGCTTCTTGATTTTGTTTTATTCTAGCACCATCAGAAAGCCTCTCCTACTTTACTGGGGTTTTTTTGTTTGTTTGTGTACAACCTATTTTCCTCTTCTTGCTGAGGGAGAACAAAGGCATTCAAAAACCATCCACCTATAATCCTCCCTGTAGGATTGATTCTTAAAATAGTTCCATTGTTTCTTCTCCAATGTCTCTCTTTCAGAGATCTCTGTAACCTGTTTAAGATTCACCACACAATCTGCAGACAAGGAAACAGCTTCCAGCAGATGAAGCGAGTTCGTTGCGAAGGCCAAAGGGAAAAGCATCAGGGTCAAAGAGATGGCAGGAGTAACTTCGCTGACTTTGCGTTACACACTGAGCCCTGTAACTCTAGTACCCATTTTGCTCCACTTGAAGTGATGCAAACATTTGGCCTTCCTTTGTTAGTTGTGAGTAACAAAGGTGAAGGAGATGCTGCACATAAACGTAACAAGGGAGAAGAGTTACCTGTGAGATGGTGGCTACTGCTGACGTGGAAATATTGACAACAGTTGAGGATGTAGAGGCTGGACTGGCATTGGTAGTTGATGCTGTAAAATTAAGAATTACTGCATTAAATGCTTCTAGAAAAGCACAAGAGATGAGACCAATCCAAGCTGTGATCCAAGTACTTACTAGGCTCATGCGCAAGCATTTGTGCTTCCAGCAGCACTCTGCTTGTAATAGCCAAAAAAGAGTTGGGGTGTATTTTGAAACCAGTTACGTTTCAACTGGTCTTACAGGGAAGGAGAACTAGCATATCTTTCAAAACAGTACCTTCAAATGTTTCAGAAACCTTTTCTCTCCATGCTTGCTAAGCAACTGGAGTATAATTAAAATGGTTTCACATCTTTACTAAAAGTTTTCAGAAAACAACAATCACATTTTATGTTCAATTAGTAGCCATTGAAAATTAATTAGAATAAATCAGTAAAATGGAATGTCTTTAAATCAGCTCTGATAAAAAAAAACCCTCTCTGCATTGGACTTAGCATGTATAGTCTAATTAGATCCAAAAAATTAAGGAAACAGTAAAAATACCTCAAATAGTATAAAAAGGGTGCTTCCTACTGGAGAAAGCGTACATAGCTCCCCATATCTCTGTCAGACTGCAACTGTTTTGTAGATTAGACTTTCTGAAATAATTTGTCAACAGCTTGTAGGACAAATTATTAAAGACGTGTAGTTGTTAGTATGAAGTTTTAGATGTTTAATAGCCCTCATGTCACTCCATTTGGTTCTTCCAAAACATAGAAGAGGCTGCTAGAGCGCCATCTGGGAACACCAGTCATTTAGCAGATTTTGTGGTATTACAGCCACAGGGCCACTCCATTAAACATTACTCCACATGGGGTTTTGGGACCCTCAAGGATTAGTGAAAACAAATAATGAAATCAGCATAAACAAAACCAAGATGTACTAAACCAGGTGCCACCAAGAAATATTTTCTTTTGCTAAACCTTCTTTCTAGGCACACAAATAAAACCAAAAAATCACTTTTAGATGCTTATGAAAACACTTGCAGAAATCCACAGTATCATCTAACTTTACCATCACTTTGAGAAAAGCCCTCACATTCTGCAAATAACACCCATGCAGAATTCACCCCAAGACTGAGGAACTCCAGCTTCTGAAGGCTTCAGTCTTTCTACCCCAGGGAAACAGACCCACCACGAACTCTTAATCAGTGTATGTTGTGTTATGGCAAGCACAGATACTACCTGGTGAACAGCTCCTGGAAAGAGGAAGGGATCCAAAATATGCCTCAAAAAAGATGAAAAACAAAAGAAATCTTAAAAGAAATCTTAAAAAAAATACACAGTATTTACAAGAGGTGAAAAACGTGAAGGGTGGCACCTCTGCGGAAGCAGAACTGAAGGTAAATAATTAGCCCCTGGGAAACCCCTCATAGATAAGAGCAGCAGTGTTCAAAAACAGATGGGAGAGAAAATTGGGAGAACATTTAGAAAATGGAAAAAAGGCTGCACTAAACAGCAATAATGGTAATGAAGATACTCAAGTACCGACAGCAGCTATGCAGCTACTAGAAGCACAGCTGTGAGAGTAAGGGACCTGTCACAGACACCCCTCAGAAGCAACTGCTAGAAAACAGGAGTCAGTTTCCAAAGAAAACTCCTTCCAACTATACATGTTACGGAAACGATCAAGGCTGTTATTACCTTAAGAAAATGCCACTTCCTAGGGCACTGCAAAGAGCAGCTCTCCAGGAAAGATCCTCGCTAATGCAGAACAAACCTGCCGCGAAGCCGGAGGAGATGAACTATCTAGAAGACAGGTTATTCTATCACCTCTCTCAAGGTTATCACGGAGACCAAACAGAAAGATTTTCATTTGCAGTGCTCTGAAGAGCTGCTTCTCCACTGAGATAGATAACAGAAGTTAAGAAATCATAGAAAAAAAGATTCCAAGTGCTTGGATTCTGGTAAAAACACAGATTCCCTCATACAAACTTAGTGTTTATCTTAACTCTGGTCTCCTTCCAAGGTTACTTTTTCAATTACCCTTTACCTATACAGTGTTCCACATTAGTGTTACAAACAGCTCCCCCTACACAGATTAAGCAATTCTTTCTGCGCTGTGGGTCAGTTCCTTTTACCTGTGAATGGGCCAAAACCAAGCAAAAATGTTTGGCACAGATGTGCCAAAAGGGATCACTTCATGGTCTCGGGTTTAAAAGATCAGCAAACACAAGTATTGCCTAGAAGCTGCTGTGACTCTCTTTCTCTTCTCTGCTCTTTCTCCCTCACTTCCAGACCTCGTTCTCAGACCTTATATCCTCACCTCCCCTGCCTTATTCATCCCATTAGGTTTTGCTTCATGTGCAAGGAAGCGAAATTGCAATTAATGCATTTCATGCTTCACTTGGCTGCTTTCCTGTCACAGGGAAGGAAAAGGCGAGGCAAGAAGCAGCCGTTCCTCCCACCTTGCTCCCAGTGCTTCCAAGCGCCTCTGCGACATACCACCATGGCCATCGCTCGGGTGAGTACAAAAAGCAAAATTCTCAGTCACTAAGTGCATCTGACCATTCACCGGGGTTCAAATATGACATTACTTCACTCCAGCATCTGCAGATGAAACCATACTCATGCACTGCAATACGCCTCCGGTGGGACAGCAACTGTGCATCACCCTACTGTGTTGACTGGAGAGAAAAGACAGATTTTCGAGAGATTACTAATAATGCAACTTTGTCCATCCTTCCAGCTCCTGCACTCCACCACCTCCAAGTACTGACCTGACCCCTCAGCAGGCTGCTTGCCAATTTGATGGAAAGCAAACGTAGCAAATCCAAAAAAGGAAGAGTTTCCCGCCAGTTTGCAAAAAGTTGTTCAAAAAAGCAATAACATTTACACAATTCAAGTGACTCTTTTTCACACTTTCAAAGAGCAGCCTGCAGGGAAACTCTCCTCAAATCACACATTCTCACAGCAGCACAGATCAAATGGTTTAAAATGCTTCTGCAGGGCCAGGCCTGACGGTGGCTCTGTCACCTCCCCGATCCCCAGGGATTCACACGCTCACCGTGGTACATCACTGGCAAACCTGTCGGGGGTCACCTTAGCCAGAACCAATTCTGACCCTTGGCAATTAAAGCTATAAAACACAATAATTCATTCTGCCTGTGGGAGTACCTGGAGGAGAGTTATGTTTGAAGGAAGGTAGTATTTCCACTGTTGTACTGCTCATGTTATGAATGTGAAATGTAAATTAAAGATAAACATTAGACTGGGCCATGTGCTGTCACAATGACGCATGCATGACATACCACGTGGCCTTCCTATCAGTGACAGATACGCTAAAACCCACTTATTGCCGCTTTTAAGAGTTATTCCCCTTTACTTGGCACTCGTTAGACCACATCTGCATACAGCATTCAGTTTGGGGCCTCAAGCACAAGAAACATGTTGATAAAATTCAGTGGGTCAGGCAAAGAGCCAGCAAAACGGTCAGGGAGCTGCAGCATGTGCCCTGCGAGGGGCAGCGGGACTGTCCAGCCTGGAGAAGAGATGGCTTTGGGGGATCTGCCAGTACCTGCACAGAGGATATCGAGAAGACAGAGCCAGGCTCTTTTTGCAGGTGCACAGCAGAAGGAGAGAAACAGTCACAACGTGAAAGAGGGGATGCTCCGAGTTGACAAAAGAAAAAATGTTTCCCCGTGATGACAGTCAGGCACTGGAATTGGTGAAATCTCCATCCTTGGAGGTTTTTGAGACCCAACCGGAAAAAGCCCTGAGCAACCTGGTTCTGAATTCAGTGTCAACTCTTCTTTGAGCAGCAGGCTGAACTAAAGATCTCCTGAAGTCCCTGAATTATTCTATTAAAATATCACACAAGAAATAAATTAAGAATTCCTGAAATGCTTTTTAGAAACCACAGAGAATGGAACAAATTTTCACCATTCATTGCAAAAACATAAATGGCAAAAATCCTGCTTAGTAAAAAAGTATCAATTTGCACATATTTGCCATAAACAATATTCCACTATTCAGCTAACTGGCACATTTACTCCTAAAAATTGCTTTGGAAGCTGGTGAAATTCAGCACCTGGCTTCTTAGATGTGGCACTTCCAGCAGTTGGAATATTTGTAGGCCGGTTCTGTATGGAGAATTTCATTTTCTAGCACATCTACCAACCTGGTGTGCGTGTGTAATATATGAGCCATCTACCTCCAGAAGTAATTAGAAAAAAAAAAAGAATTAAAAAAATCCAATGCCAGTCAGCATTCCTGACATCAAGCTAAAGACCACCAACAAAGAATTTGAGCTGCGCGAGCATTCCCGGTAAAGGCATGCAAAGATGTAACATTTAGTCTCCTCTCCCCTTCCCATTTGCTCTTCACCCTGTTAAGTCCATCAGCGTGGCACCAACAAGCCAGCCTGGTGCATACAGAGGTACGTAGCAAACACAAAACCAAACGCATACACACGCACAAAGAGAAAAGAGGCAAAGCATAAAGAAGCATGCACAAACCAAGAACCAAACGTGCAAGCCTCTCTATTTGTGGTATCTGGACTCAATTAGGTGGAGAGAGATGCAGATAAAAACCATGCCAAGTTACCTTCAATGGAATAAGAATAATGTGCTGGGCTGGGCTGGCTTGTGGTTAACCCTGTAGTGCAGGTAAGAACACTGTGCTGACTTGTAGATGCAGTCTGAATTAAACCACTTTCAGGTTTCATACCTGGCCACAGTGCACCTGAATCAGATAAATTGGACCAGTTACAAACAAATATGCTGGGACCAAACAGCATGCTGCTACCTCAGATTAAGATTTCTGCTCGTCACAAAAGCAAGTAACAAATCACACATGGAAAATGTTTAGCTGTGCATGGATTAGAGCTGCTGACAAAACTGGCTGAAAAAGAGAAAATTAAAAGCACCAACAAGACCAATTTCCAAAGCTTTCCACTAAAAATCTGTTAGTGTCACAGTAAGATTCACTGCCACATCAGTATAAAGGAACTGCCAATCCCTCTGATGTTTGGGCTGAGCTGCACAGCACTGCAAACCACCTCAGCTATTACATAGCAAGGCTGAAGTTGGTATCTATTAAGGTCAAGGTCAACGTTTCCACTACTTCACTGGGATTTGGGTAGAATATTTAAAAACAAGCCACAAGTCAGTAATTTTCATAGACTGACAATAATGAATACAGAGCTCAAAAATAAAGGGGGGAAAAAAAAAAATCTAAATATTTCTTCTACATTTCCTGCCATTCTGGAAAGCATTTGTAACAACACCGGGCAAAGCACAGAGACAGCAAAGTGACTGTAATTCATCTGTAGAAGGCACACGTAAGCAGTGTGGTCTCAGCTCAGGTGCTGTGCTAAGGTTGCGCCTACTGCATGGGCAGAGTGAAAACAGCATCTGACGGAAGCAGCCCAGTTCAGGCCTGGTTCTTCAGGGCTCTTCAGGTTTTTGTTTAAGTGTTTCCAGACCTACAGCCAAAGTCAAAGGGATTCCTCCCTGGCCCTGGTTAGAAAGCAAGAATCAGTTCAGAGGATCTACTTAACAACAGGAGTGTGCAAAGCAGAGGGACAAAGGACGTTTGGAGCTAGACACGAAGTTCAGGGCCAGCAGAAAGACCACCCTCTTCTTAAGTCCCCCAAAAACCAGTACCAAGGCTGCAAAAGCCACCTGCAGCCTGTCATCTGCTCTAGCAGGACAAGCCACGGGCTACCAGCTGCCAGAAGACATGGGAGACTCTACAGAGCTGGACAAGAGCAGCAACTCCAAGAGCTCGGTCCACGCTGCAGCTTTGTCAGAATTAAATTCTGCACCGGCTCTTCGATTTATTTACATACCTGATCTCAAACTGTCACCTATGAGTCAAATTAAGTCATTCACCTATCTGTAAAGCCACACCAGGGTTTTGATTCTTCGACTCTCACGTTGCGTCTTCGTTACTGTTTCAAACCTTGAGAACCATGATAATTAGCAAACAAAAGGGAAAGACTGATTTAAGAAAGAGTGTAGATATATTGCAGAAACTCCAGAATAAAACATATGGGAAACAGCTCCTCTAAGGAGAGTGGGAGTAGCTCTATTTGTTTAGGTTGGAAAGGGAGTGCCACAATCTTCAAATATGTGAATAGTTTTTAGAGGGGACAGCAACCAACAGTTCCTTACGATGCAAGACAGACAGACAAGGAGCAGACAGCAACATAATGAGAGGGTCACAGGACACACAGAAGTGCCTAATAGCTGTGACAATGAAACACAAACCGACTCTGAATGCTGTAGGAGAACGATCGCGTGAGCAGTGTAACACCAGGTCAGACACATAGGTCAGAGGTGTTCGCAGGGCTGGTTGAGTGCGAGTGCAGGAGCTGACTCAGGTCGTGTGTTAAGGCACCTTCCAGCCCCTGCTTTCCATGGCTACCTCTGTCATCACCCAGTATAGACATGTCCTGCTCTCCCCAGAGCAAGGCACACTCGACCTGGTGGCACGCGGCCTTCCCTCTCGTTCTGCAAGGCGTTTATAACACAGCACAGCCTCAAGGACGGCAGAGCCCAAGCCAGGCGAGGGGGAACAAGACCCCTCCACGTCCAACGGCAGCACTGCAGCTGCGGCAGAAGAGTGTCACAGGACACGTGTACGTACATGGAAAGACCCACCACTTCTCAGTGTTTCTTGAGTTAACGTACACCATCACATCCACGGTGTTTCTACCACCAACTTACAGCCACACATATGCAGTTTGTATGTCACTACTCTTACTTTAATGCTTCTTTAATAAAAGCTCTCCAGACCACAAGTAAGTCCAATGCCAAACAATGCACTAAACACCACCAAAAAAGTATTACAGGTGAAGGAGAGGTGACAAACTGGCAAGAGCATAGGTCATCTCTTCTCTGAAAGTAGCATTCTGACCTGAGTGACCTCAAGACTATGCTTGTGTTTGTCACCTTGCTTGAAATTTGTACTTAAAATACATCTGCATTGTTCCAGTTAGATAATCCATAATGCATAGAAACAAATACACAGTAGAAAGTCATGCAAACCTCTGGAACAGGCCCTTTGATGCTGGTGAAACGTCTGACCAAGCTGGCCAAGTCCTCACCTGCTCAATGGAGATTTTGTGAGCAGAAACAATTTGTAGAATTTCCTCTGCACTGTGCAAGTTCAGGCCTCTACCCTCCACCTGTCCCTCACACCATGCAAGGTCCACTTCTCAGTATGATCCAGCAGGTACCACTCCAGTATGATTACCATTATTTGAAATATGACTTTTAACATCTTCCTAACTCTTAAATTCAGACTAAAAATTCAGGTATTTAATAATAGACTTCAAAATCCATACCAAGACATTTCAGTAACTCATGACAAGAAGATGTTTAACAGACAAAAGTTCCTGTGAAGTCAACAGAAAATGCTGTTCTCTTGCCTAGGTCTTCAGAAGACTGTCTACTGTGGCATTCAGAGCATAACACTGAAGTAGCTAAGTACCCCCGAATTCCAGAACCTTTGGATTAAAAAAACCCAAACAACCACCCCCCAGTACAGCCACTACACCACCAAAACATCACGCACACTGAGAACACTAACAAAACCTTCTACATCCTCCCTCTCCCAAAAAATTTTAGAAGTAAATCTAAAACACCTTTTTAAAGATCTTGGCGTGAAACTTCAAGTGAACATTCCACATATTTACACATTTAAAAAAAAAAAAAAAAGACACAGTAGAATATCTAAGAACATCCCAAGCAGCCTCAGTGCACTGTCCACAACATACTATCAATAAACACGGAATAAACGAAGAAAAGGAAACCACCAGCCACTGTTCAGGTCTAGCAATACCCAGTGCAACACGGCACTGAAACCAAAGTGCAGGCACCCAG